>NC_056744.1:1363010225-1363187725 GCF_019279795.1 Protopterus annectens | reverse complement strand
TGTTTGTTCTTTGTGTTTCTTTCTGATTCATCCACTGCTCCCTCATACACCTCCAGTTCACCTACTGTGCATCCAACACAGTCTCCCCTTGACGAATTATTACATTACCCACCCCCCCCACACACCCATATTCCACACACTCCATCCATCCCTTCTCTGATTGATGGCCCATGGCACGGTCAAGGGAACACATTGCATACACTACATATCTCTGGGACCTGTATGGTTGTGAGGACTACCCTAGCATTTTTCACCTTCTGCATGCTGTACATCATGCACATAGGTTCACGCAAATACTTATCTTTCATGACATGGTAGGTACACCCGGGTAATACCCGTTCATCTTTGGCCCATCCTGACAAGGACACCTTGGACCGCAAATGGGCAGATTTTGCATGAATGCTCTGACCATTGGTAGGGTTGCCACCTTTTCATATGGCCAGGATGGGATATATTCGGCACACATATCAGATTTTACAGGCCAATGCATACCCATGGTCAGTACAAAGGATAGTACTTTTGTTTTATGCCTAAATGTAAGCTTATTGTTGTAGCAGTTTAGCTGCTTCTTCTGTTTCATTTACTTGCTTATTCTGTTTCTTGCAACATGTAGGTATGTTACATACGAAAATAACTATTGTATGTGACTATTACATAAGATGTGGGACATAATTATGTCCTACGATCGCAGGATATTTTACATTTATAATGGTTTTGGTATGGACACAACTGCCCAGAGGTAGACTGTCCCTCACAATGTGGGACAGGTGGTAACCCTGACCATTGGGCTAGACTTAGCTATTGGCGGCGTGCTAACATGATGCGTTTCGCTTCCACTTGGAATAACTATCAACACTACAAGAGAATACGGGCACAGGGTTTTAAATGTCATTTGTTCGAGGGATGGGGACTCAATATTCAGCTACGTGCATTTGTGTTTGCTTCTTATTTTTGTGTTCGCAAAACTGTCTTGCATGCTTTGCATACATTTCAGTATCCACGGACACTGACAGGTGTGATTACTACTGGAGGCAGATTGTACTATTCAGCATTTTAGGTTGCACGTAAACAGCCGACATGTCCACGCCTCCGTGTGGCGCTTCGACACACCCCATGCACTTGCGCACGTTTCCTATGCATGTGGATGTGGTGGCAGTGCACCTTCATTAATATGCATATGGCACTACTGCGCCATCTCTACGCCGCACAGTCGGCGCAAGCCTAATGCCGTCCTTGCGCCAAGCTTCATGAATCCCGGGGTATGCTGCTTTAATAAGAATGTGGGTGTTTGCAGAGTATTAAACATATAGGCTACATTGTAGTTTGTTTTGCCATGATATGGTGAAGGTTGACATTGTTTATCTGGTTTGGTTGAGTTAGTAATGGAAGACTAGAATAGCTTGGGATTATTTTTTATATGGGTTCTCTGTAGGTTAATAAAGTATCTATCTTTGTCTTCTTGTACATTTCTGATGAGATTTCTAGCTGTTCTTTGTTTTGCTGATTAAATATGTATGGTTTATTTTCCCATGTCTTCCATGTATTGCCTCTTTAGTGTTTTAAGACATATTAAGGATCAACCAAGGAGACGGCATGGCTTTGATTTTCTTTGGGTGCTGTTGTAACAATGACTTTAGAATGTCTACAAAAGTTTGGTTAAAGGATTGTAGTGCATCATCTAGTGGGGAAGTATTTTAATGGATTCCAGTTACATTGAGGAAGGAACCTGTTAAAAAGAGGGCCTGATGCACACAATAACTGGTGCCAGAGCCATGGCCTAAAACTCAATGCAAAAAATGCATAATGCACCCTTTGAAAAGATGGCAACCCCTGTAAATTACCACATTGATAATATATACCTAAAAAAATAAACAGTGGTCAGGAACCTGAGTGCACATGTTGTCAGTAACCTGACCTTTGACCACCATATGTATAATGTAGTGAAAATGTTTCTATATTGCACATATTATAAGTAAGAGCATGTCATCCAGGTTCAAGAATGTAATTGTTCTGCTGTATTTGGCTCTCATCAGACTAGTCATCAAGTACAATGCACCTTTCGGTACGTATCCAACCAGGAACTTGCAACAGCTTAACATATCACAAAAATAATACAGGGAGTAAACAACAAGTCCTATGCAGACTGTCTCAAAGCCTTATCCCTGTACTCAGACTTCCAGAGACTGTTGTACTGCAATCTATGCTTGGCCTACAAGGCATCCTCTGATTCCTCACTGATGAATGTGTTGCACATCCACAAAGCAAATGGCATCAAATGTAACCAGTCTAAGGACCTGAACATCATCTGTAACATAAACAAGAGGGACAGAAATGTGTCTCAGAGATTACCTCTTCTCTGGAACAGGCTTCCCATTCATGTCAAGCAAAGTTCATCCCTAACCCTAGTCAGATGTAATGTGAACCAATGGACTGTAAATAGCAAATTTGTTTCTGAATTGGCACCTATGCCACTAATGGTCAGGGGCTGCCAGTGAACGCTTGATGTGTACAGGCCTATGTCATAACAGTAACATTTCATGAAGTACTGATGCACATCAGCAAAATTTTGGTAAATTTGGTGCAAGCTTGGCTAGGCTTAAGATGTCTCTTAGGCTGACAGCCTAGTAACCTGTAAGAGATATTTAGAAATGTTTTATTTTTGGAGAGCTTACAGACCTCAGCAATGTTTGGCATCCTTGCCTGTACTCCTAAAGTGATTTACTTACATCCACTGGCATCCAGGCAAAGCTAAGTACTTCTGATTCAAAAATTGCATTTCCTTAACCTATTTAAGCAAATCACTGCTGTTTTCTCTAATTATTTGTTGAATGAACTGTTATTGCAATTGAAATAGCGCATTTTCTGTTACTGTTCTTGCTGTTTGTTTGCTTGCCTTGAAATTGCCTTCTAAAGTGTTGTCCAGCTAGTTGTTTAAGTTTATTTGTGGTAGAATTACACTTGTAGCGATCCTTTTCTGTGCTTATTCACCTAATGGCAGTAGGTGATTGTCTGGTCTGTCTGAGATGTGAAATACATAAAAGGGCTCTGACTGTAGTCATTTTATCAGAGAGCTTACTAATCAGTTTACTGTGTTTTCAGTGACTGCATAAATTTAGCACTTTTGTGAAGAGGTACTCATCACACAGCAGTTAGACACAAACACAGAGAAAGTACATTTTCCCTGTAAATGTACCTCTGAAACTGTACCTGGTAACTTGGTAAGTGTAAAGCAACTACTTTACACTCTGAGGAGCAAAGAACAACCAGCCTGTGCATTGCCATAGTTAGCTTTATATAGCCTAGTCTAGTCTGTAGTTAGTTTGCCCTGTATTAACCTATTGTACACCACACCCTTGTAGATCACCTAATACAGGACCTGACATTATGGATATGCACTTTCACGATTTCTCTGGAGCCAGCCTGGTGGATATGGGCATCTTGAGACGATGTACCGATTGTCTCATGTTCACTGACAACCACCTAATTCTTAATGAAGTAGATAGAGTGTCTGAGAGATGTACATACACAATGGGCCGGATTCACAATGGCTTGCACAGAGTGTACGAGTAGAGTAAGACTCCATGCAGCCATCATGTCCGATGAGCGATCCAGGAACAGCTTGTAAGGGCGTGTAAGAGAGCTCCTAAAATGTCTCCTACATGGACAGGGCTGGGATATGCAAATTACCTCACTTGCAGCTGAAAGGCATGCAAATGAGGTAAATTTGCGATCCAGGAAGCACAAACCTGTCCGAGTAGGAGCCATGTTAGCTGCAGAAATGTACTCAGTTGACAACTGAGTACCGTACTGCAAATAGCACAATGGTGCCTTGTCAGCTCCAAATAAAGGTTGCATATGGTTGAGGAAGCATGCCAATGGCCAAATATATGGCCATTGGAAATGTTCCCAGATGCAAAATTAAAATAAAAATATTTTTTTTCGTCGATTTCCGATGTTTAAGCATAGCACAGCTCCGCACAAACGGGGTGCACTAAACAAAATCATAAAATAAGAAAATAAAAGCCACAAACGTGGACTCTATGAAAACTGTTAAATTACAATGTAAGGGAATAGCAGGCTGAAGACAACATGGCCACCGATTAGGGGATGCTAAGGGGAGAAGCCCAGTCTAAGACATGTAACCAAGCATTAGTAGGCAATCCTATGTAAATGAGTGTTAGGATAGTGAATCGCACTTTTACATAGCAAATGAGCACAGTCAGTGGAGTGCAGGAGTAGGATATGGGGAGTAACAGAGTAGGCGATAGGTGACATCACAAGGGGGTATGTATGAAAGTAGTGAAGCTCATAGGAGCAGAGTGGCATGTTTCAACTGTCAGTTAGACATCATGGAAAGAGGTGTGTCAACAGGTAGGCTAGGGAAAGCCAAGAAATGGAAGGTGTATACTGTGGATAACACCAAAGTTTCTTGCTGAGTGGGTATGCACACATGTGCGTGGCTGTAAACCTGTGTAAGACAGAGTGCGCGCGTGAAAGCATAAGTGCGTGCGGGTAAGCTGGAGTAAGCATGTATAAGGCTGTTTAAAGACCTGTAAGCGCATTTGCGCTGGTGTGCACACGTTTTAACCCGAATAAGTAAGTTTTAGTCCATCAAAGCATGTTCATAGGTTCATAGGTTCATAGGTTCGTACTAGGCTATCTGCCCTAGGGCATTTATAAGCCTAGCCAGAGTGTGTGTGGCTTTCACCACCCCTTAGGATGAGAATACTCCGCACTTTTAGGGTTTAGTTTACTGTGCCTCTGTCTAATAGTGACACAGAGATGACCCCCGGGGTAAACCTATGATCACCCATCCATTCGTCAAGATTTCTCTTGAATAGAGTTAGTGAGGGGCTCTGCCTAACATGGATTGGGATTCTGTTCCAGAGTGTAGGGAGCCTCTGGGTTATGAATCTGTCCCTCCAGCACATCCTATTTATTTCTGTGTTGAGGTTTAAGTCTCTTGCTCTTGTGGCTCTGATGGATTTGAATTTTCTGAGGTGGAGCATGTCCATTAATTCCAGATTGGACATGGCCTTGTACGTCAGGCACAGATCACCTCTGAGCATGTGGTATGTGACTGAATAGAGCTGGAGTTTTTTCAGTCGGGCAGCAAATGACATATGTTTAAGACCCTTTATCCTCTTGTGAGGAACTTTTGGGGTCTTTCCAACTGCTGCAGGTGTCGGGTAAGATACATCCCAAATGGGGCATTGTACTCAATCATTGGCCTGATAAGAGAAGAGTACAGGGGCACAATGACCTCTTTTGATCTAGATGTGAAACCCTTCATGATAAGGTGGGCAATATATAAGGTCTTCCTAACCACTTTGGCAATGTGAGTGTCAAATGAGAGGTTACTGTCAACCTGGGTCCCTAGGTCCCTGATTACCTCTTCCGTACTTAATGGATTACCACCTATGTGATAATTTGTGGGTACCTTGTTTTTCCCAAAGGATATGACTATACATTTTTTGGCGTTCAGCTTAAGGCCATGGCTCTGGCACCAATTATCCATTTCTATGAGGCCTCTCTGAAGGATGTTTGTGTCCGCTGGAGTATCAATTATGGCGCCCAGTTTGCAGTCATATGCGAACTTTGTCAGCCACAATCCTCCTATGTTTGCCTGTACCTCGGAAAAATAAATGCCGAACAAGAGGGGTCCCAGGATTGAGCCCTGTGGGACACCGCTTGTGACTGGCTTAGAGTCTGACATAGCTCCAGCAACTCTGACCCTGTGGGTTCTATCCTTGAGCCAGTTTGCAACCCATCTTGTGACATATGGGTTTACATTTAAGCTGGTGAGTTTGTCTATGATGCCAGTGGGGTATTGTGTCAAAGGCTTTTGCAAGGTCAAGGTAGGCTGTGTGAACTTCCTTACCCTCATCAATGGCCTTAGTGACTGTTTCAAAAAAGTCGACCAAGTTCAAAAGGCAGGATCTGCCCTTGACAAAGCCAAATTGGGTAGGATCCAATGTCTGTAGGTCCCCAATGTCTTTGTTTATGAGTTCCATAATGATCCTCTCCATAGCTTTGCAGACCAGGCTCATCAAGCTTATGGGGCAGTAATTTCCAGGGTCCGTAGTAGCACCGCCTTTGTGAAGTGGGACCACTGTTGCCGTACGCCACTCCTTGGAGTGCATTATCCTGTAGTAAGGCTAAGATTAAACAGCAGCCTTATGTGTGGGTTTAGTTCCTCTTGGAGTTCATGTAGCACACAGCCCGGGACACCGTCCGGTCCCATTGATGCTGTGTTTTTAACTTTAGAGAGGGTGGCTCTCACCTGGGCATCTGAGATGTTAGGGAGGCTACACTCTGCTGGGATAGTTATTTCTCCTTTTGGGGGGAGGGGGAGGAGAAATTTGCACTGAACCTGTCTGCCAGAATGTTGGCAATGTCAGTGGGTTCAGTGTATTTTATGTCATTTTGGACTAACTCTGAGCATATCTGGGAGTTTCCACCCAGGTTTCTAACATAGCTAAAGAAGGCCTTGTGATTGTCTTTTGTGTCTTTTGCGATTTTTCCTCTCAAAGTTGGCCTTGGATGATTTTATGAGTGATCGTAGTTTTTTGCTATTACTGATCAGAGATGCCTTCCCTTTTAGGGATTTTGCTCTGTCATGTAGTAGCTTCCTCCTCCAGTTGTAAAGTTTGTTTATGGCTGGGGTCCACCAGACCGGGCGCCTGCCTTTGGGGGAATGGGTCTTGGTTTTATTTGGGATTGCATGATACATGCATTCTTGAAGGTGCCCGTAGAAGGCATTTGCAAAGGATTCAGCAGTGTGGGTTGTGGTTTCCACTGGCTCAGGGGCCTTGAAGGATACCACTTCAGTCTTAAGAAGTGTGAAGTTGGCTTTTGAGAAGTTCTTCACTGTGGTCTTTTGTGCAGGGGGTGGGGGCGGGATGTGGATTTCCAGTGAGATTAATTTATGGTCTGATCTTACCAAAGAGGATATACTTCGTGTGGAGCATTTTGTCCCCATGTTTGTGATGATCAGGTCTAGTATATTGTCTCCTCTTGTAGGAATGGTGACTAGTTGTTCCATTGCATTTGAGTTTATGAATTCTAGGAACCTTTGGGCTAGGGTGTTGGGGCTTGAGTAATGTTCCCAGTCTATGTTTGGGTAGTTGAAGTCTCCCAATATGATGGTATTTGGAGAGACATTCATACTCTCCAGTGTCTTCAGGAAGGCTGTGTGGGGTTTCTGAGTTTGAGAGGGTGGTCTGTAGCATGCTACAAACTGTAAGGCAGTTTTGCCTATGGTTAGTTGCACCTGGATGGTCTCCGATGCTTCGTGCATTGCCACTAACCTGGAGGTGTGGGTATCTTTGATGAATATGGATACCCCTCCTTTGTGGTTCAGTCCAAGTTTTGGGGCCGGAAAGCATGATATGAGGTAAAACCTGATAGTGCTGGGGTGCTCTCAGGAGCCTTGAACCAGGTTTCAGTCACTGCACAGACATCGATGTTCTCCATACTGAGGAGGGCTTCGAGGGCATGCATCTTGAGGTTTAGACTTCTGGCATTGAGCAGCATTACCCTTAGTTTTTTTCCACTTGTGTTTTCTAGGGAGGTAGGTTTGTCATTTGAGCCTTGCCTAAAAAAGGCACTATGGGGGTGGCAAGAGCCTTGGCCAATATCCGGAAGCCCAGGGGTGACAGGTGCAAGCCATCCCTTGTGAAGCTGCGTGGCTTGTCAAGCATGTCATCCCAAGCAGACAGACATTGGATCCCCTTAGAATGACACCAGTAATTAAGCCAATTGTTAAAACTGATCATCTTGTCTTTGTACTGTGGCATCATTCTTGGTGAGGGTAAGATGCTGCTCAGGGTCAGGGTCATACCGGCCTTGGCTACATAATCAGAGAGCTCCTCTATGTCTCTTTTCATGTAGTCCAGGAGGTCGTCTCAGGTCGTTCACATCGGCATGTACAATGACTGAGTCATATTTGTACTTGCTGTGGAGTGACCTGAGTGCTTGTGTTATGTGGCGGATTCTAGCTCCCGACAGGCAGCTTACTGTGACCTTTTCCTTGTTCAGTCTGGTGAGCGGGACATCAGTGTGTCTGACTATGGAGTCACCTATTACAAGTGTGTCTGGCATGTTGTTTGGCCTTAAGGGCTGTGACTGTTTAGCGCACTGACTTTGTGAACTATGTGTTGCATGTGCTATGTCTTGAGGTGGCGGTTGCTTGGGTGTCTGCTTTGGAGGCCTCTGTTGTTTTGGTAGATTTTTAATCAGCGCCTCCGAGTATGTTTTTGTGTGTTTATGTGTTTGGTTTGCAGTTGTGATAGTTCCATGTGAGACTGGGTTTGTGGTGTGCGTGGTTACCTTCTCCTCCTGACTGGTCTTGCCAGTACTGAGGTGAGAGAGCTCAGCCTCCAGTTTGGCTATATAGTTGCATCTCTCGCATATATTTGTATTTGTTGGGAGGAGGAGAGGGTTGTCTGTGTACATGAGGCAATTGTAACATTGCCTCAAGATTCCCAGATTCACCAGCTGAACAGGAGAGGATGCCAGCAACTGACCCTTCGACATGCTAGAAATAGTGAAAAAGATTGCTGTGTAACTGAGTCAGAAAGGACCTATAGGGAAATGGGTACTCAAGGGAATTTAGGTGAATGAAGTACTTTCTTTTGTTTAAGAGTGCTTCACCTGTATAAAAAATGCTTTAGGAGCAAGTGCTGAGCTTTTCAGATAGAGTATAGGCTGTTTAGATTGCAAGTAGAACAGTTCTAAGGGAAAAATTGAAGAGCAGACTTTATGGAGCCAGAAATAGTTTAAATTTGATTAACCGGCGCTGCCCGATGCTGGTCTATGAGCAACTTCGCGCTAATTGACACTAAAATGAGCTAAAGCGCGCAAAAGTGGGCTTTATAGCAGGGGGTTGAAAAGAGCCAGGAATTGACCCAAAATGGCCAATAAACTACAAGTTGCTGGGCTGGAACCAATCCTCTAGGGACAAATAGGTTGCTCAGTGCTCCCCACTCCCACTGGTGAACAAAGAAGCTTCCTCTTATCCAAATAAGGATATGGATAGCACAGGAACTAAGACAAAGCCCAAAGATCAGCAAAATCTGAAGACTGGACTATTCTAGTTCAGAAAAGCGGGAAAACAAGGATTTTTTTTTTTTTTCTTTTTTTACAGAGAAAGGAGAAAAAGATACAGTAACAAACAGTAAATGCTATAAAACGGCTAGCACACTTGAGTGTGTTAGCCCAACAATTAAATTAAACAAAGAATAACTTTTTAAAGTGCTAACAGTATAAATTCAACACAAGTACAGTAAAAACAATATGCAGGGCTGTTTTTTAAGTGAAATGCAGTTGAGATGCAGTAATTTAAGCGAAAGCCAGAAAACATACTTATAAATCCAGGAAAGTCACTCTTTCACTCTCTGCTGCTTGTAGAACTCTGCAGGACACCACGAGGAGCTGTGCTGAGTCTTTTACAAGTGAAAAAGCACGCAAAATTGTGTGCGTGTGTGAGCTGCTGTGAGCATGTTTGCGCTTGTATGCGCATCGCTTCCCCCTGAGGAAATAGAAAGGAAAAAGGAAGCACAACAAATAGTAGGAAGCTACCAAGGAATACAAGTAGAGCTAGCAGGTGAAAACAATCAGAATCAGGCAATTACACAGGCAGAACACTAGCCCAGCCCAGCACTTAAAACTCTGCAAACAACAGTGCAGTTTGTTTCTCTCAAGAGACACTGCAACACTGGAGTAAGCTACTAGAAGTGAAAACTGAAAAAGCTTCACTCAGACAGAAAATGCTAAGGGCTGCCATTGCTGTTATAAGGCGACATATGCAACATGCTCAGGGTGGTGACAATGCAAATGCTGCCAGACAACCCACAGTGAGGAGACGGAGAAGAGTGTACAGGCCCAGGGTCACCTACCAGGGATTACATGAGCTGGAGATAGTGGAGCACTATAGAGTGGACAGAGACCTCCTGCAGCAAATTGTTGAGCTGTGCAGGCCACATCTCACACACAGAATCAACAGAGGGGAACCCATCCCAGTGGAAACCAAGGTATGTGTTGGCCTAAGAATACTAGCAACAGGTACCTTCCAGAGACCAATTGGTGATATGATGGGGATATCACAGGCATCAGCATCCAGGGTACTGCACCAGTTCCTGGATGCCATGTCAGCACATGTCGGTGACCATGTATATTTCCCCAATTCCCGTGAGGTATTGGCCAGTAATATGCATCTCTTCCAGCAAATAGCAGAATACCCTGAGGTAGTGGGCGCAATAGACTGCACGCATATACGCATCAAAGCACCAGCCGGTGAGCAGGGTAGGGTCTACATTAACCGCAAGGGCTTCCCCTCCATCAGCTGCCAATTCGTGTGGGATGCCCAGGGCATAATAGTGAATGTGTGTGCTGGCTGCCCTGGAAGCTACCATGATTCCCATATCTGGCATCTGACACAGCTGTACCAGACATTTGCCAATGGGGACATCCCACATGGTCACTTAGTGGGGGATGCTGGCTATGCACTGGAGCCGTGGCTGATGACACCCATCAGAAATGCACACACACCTGAACAGGAATGCCATAATGAGGCACATGCACAAACACGAAATGTAATTGAGCGTGTGTTTGGGTTGCTCAAGTCACGGTTCTGGTGCCTGGACACATCTGGTGGAGCCTTGCAATACTCACCAACTACATGTACCCAAATTGTCATGGTATGTGCTATGCTACATAATATGATTCTGCGAAAACAGCTGCAGCAGGACCAGCATAGGCCTGGGCCAAACAGCCCCCCACCATTGCCAAGGCCATCACAGGCAGAGCGTGACTCGGAGGAGGAACAACCTGAGCCTGCCCCAGTAGGCAGAAGTAGGCATGCCCAGTATGCCTTGGCCTTGGCAAAGAGGCAACGCATAGCACATACACTGGCTCAGTAGGAACCCTGGAAATGATACCTCTCTCTGACTCCCACATATAGTGAAAGGGATGCCTAAGTTGACACAACCTGCTTTCAAACATGTGCAGGGAGTGTAGTATGTGCATCCGACATAGGCAGCCCTGCAGCACCACCTGAGGCATGATGGCCATGTGTTAAGCAATGTAAGGTAGTGCTAAACAGCATTTACCACCATGTAGTATATGCAAACTTGATGACCTTGAGTATCATCCTACCCTCACCAAACATGATGCCACAATATGAAGACAAGATGATCATTTACAACAATTGTCTTAAGTATTGGTGTCATTGAAAGGGGATCCAATGCCTGTCAGCCTGGGATGACATGCTCGACAAGACATGATGCCTTGCTAGGGATGGCTTTCACCTGTCACCTGTGGCCTTTTGGATATTGCCAAAGGCTCTTGTCACCCCCATAGTACCGTTTTTAGGTAAGGCTCAAAAGACAAACTCACCTCCATAGGTATCACAAGGGATAAGAAACTAGAAGTAATGCTATTCAATGCCAGAAGTCTAAACTGCAAGATGCATGCACTCCAAACTCTCCACAGCATGGAGAATGTTGATATCTGTGCAGTAACAGAAACCTGGTTCAAGGCTCCCAAGAGCACCCTAGCACTAACAGGTTACACCTCATACCATGCTATACAGCCACAAAACATGGAACAAACTACAAAAGGAGGGTGAGTATCAATATTTGTCAAAGATACCCACACCCCCAGGTTGGTGGCACAGCATGAAGCATCAGAGGCTATCCATGTGTAACTAACAGTGGGTAAAACAGCCTTCCAGTTCATAGCCATACTTGGAACCACACTTGGCTGACTGGAGAACACATGAAAATATGAAGGTCTCCCCAAACACCATTATATTAGGCAACTTCAACTACCCAAACATAGACTGGGAGCATTTCCCTAGCTGCAACACCCTAGCCCAAAGGTTCCTAGAATTTATAAACTCAAATGCTATGGAATAACTTGCTACCACTCCCACAAGAGGGGAAAACATACTGGACCTGATCATCACCAACATGGGGACTCTATGCCCAAGACCAGAAGTGTATCCCTCACTGGTAAGATCAGACCATAGAGTAATCTCACTGGATATTCACATCCCGACTCCAGCCCATGGCCAGAAAACCACAGTGAAAAATTACACTAAAGCAAATGTCACACTCCTCAAAACCGAGGTGGAATCCTTCACAGCCCCTGTGCTTGTGGAAAATATGGCCCAGACCTCAGAACCCATTATAAATGCATTCTATGAACACCTTCAGGAATCCATGGATCATGCAATCCCAAATAAAACCAAGATCCAATCCTCCAAAGGCAGGCATCCTGTCTGGTGGACCCCAGCCATAAAAAAACATGCAATACAAGGAGGAAGCTACTATATGATAGAGCAAAATCCCAAAAAGGGAAGGCATCTCTGATCAGTATTATGGAAAAACTATGGCCACACATAAAAATCGTCTATGGCCATCACTGAGATAAAAATTGTACAGGACACTAAGGATAATCACAAGGCTTTCTTTAGTTATTGTAGGAACCTAAGTGGGAATTCCCAGATATGCTCAGAATTAGTCCAAAATGACAAACAATACACCAAACCCACAGACATTGCCAACATCTGAGCTGACAGGTTCAGTGCAAACCCCCCCCCCCCACCAAAAGGGCAAATATCTATCCCAGCAGAGTGCTGGCCCCCTGACATCTCAGATGCCCAGGTAACAGCCAGCCTCTCCAAAGCAAATAACACAGCATCAATGGGACCAGACAGTGTCCTGGGCTGTGTCCAACATGAACCCCAAGAAGAATTGAACACAAACATAAAACCACTGTTCAATCTCAGCCTTACCAAATGATATGTACCCAAAGAGCAGTGTACAGCAACAATGGTCCCTCTCCACAAAGGTGGTGCCTCAATGGATACTGCAGACTATTGAACCAGAAGCCTGACTAGCTTGGTCTGCAAAGCTATGGAAAGGATCATCATGGACCTCAGAAATAAAGATATTGGGGACCTACAGACACTGGATCCTACCCAGTTTGGCTTTGTTAAGGGCAGATCCTGCCTCTTAAACCTGGTTGAGTCATTTGAAACAGTCACCAAGGCCATTGACGAGGGGAAGGTGGTCCACAAAGCCTATCTGGACCTCGCAAAAGCCTTCCATACAATACCCCACTTGGTCATTATAGATAAGCTCACCAGCTTCAATATAAACCCCTATGTCACTAGATGGGTTGCAAACTGGCTCAAGGACAGAACCCACATGGACAGAAATGCTGGAGCCATGTCAGACCCCAAACCAGCTACAAGTGGCATCCCACAAGGCTCAGTCCTGGGACCTCCCTTGTTTGGTATATATTTCTTGGAGGTACAGGCCAACACAGAAGGACTGTGGCTGAACAAGTTTGCAGATGACTGCAAACTGGGCACCATAATCAACCCTCCAGCTGACACAAGCATCCTACAAAAGGGCCTCATAGAAACAGACATCTGGTGCCAGAGCCATGTCCTCAAGCTAAACGCTAAAAAGTGTATAGTCATCCCCTTTGGCAAAAACTAAGTGCCCACAAATTACCACATAGGTGGTAACCCATTAAGTATGGAAGAAGTGATAAGGGACCTGGGGACCCAAGTTGATAGCAATCCCTCATTTGACAACCACGTGGTCAAAGTGTTTAGAAAAACATTTCATATAGCCCACCTAATCATGAAGGTATTCACATCTAGATCAGGGGAGGTCATCGTGCCTCTTTACTCATCCCTCATCAGGCCCATAATTGAGTACAATGCCCTTGTGGGATGTACCTTATCAGACACCTGCAGCAGCTGGAAAGACCACAAAAGTACCTCACCAGGAGGATCAAAGGGCTCAAACACATGCCATTTGCTGCCCGGTTAAAGAAACTGCAGCTCCACTCAGTGGCATACCGCCTGCCCAGAGGTGATCTGTGCCTGATGTATAAAGCCATGTCCAACCTGGAATCAATGGACATGCTGCACCTTGGAAAATCAGAATCCCATCAAGCTACGCACTCAAGAGACCTGAACCTCAGGACTGAAATAAATAGGACATGCTGGAGTGACAGATTCATAACCCAGAGGCTCCCTCCACTCTTGAGCAAACTCCCACTCCAGGTTCGCCAGAGTCCCTCGTTGACTCTCTTCAAGAGGAATCTGGATGAGTGGATGGGAGATTGTAGGTTTACCCTTGGTAACGCTTCTATGTCACTGTTAGAGGCATAGTATACTAACCTTGAAAAATGTCATGGCAAACTCCACTTAAAATGTGTGTTGAAAGCCAAACACACTATGGCTAGGATTATAAATGCCCTAGGGCAGATAGCCTAGTATGAACCTATGAACAGAATCACACACACCAACTAGTACAACTGTGGTCAATGTGGAGAAAAGTATGGCAATGTCCACCCAAGTTGGTGAATACACAGCAATGTCAGACAAGCCTGGTTTAAGTAGGCCATAGCTGAACAAAATGCAACATGCTCATAGTTGCCCAACTGGCCTTCAACCAGTCTGGTCTGCTCAGTGTGAACATTTAAAGCAGTGATGGGACTCAAGACCATGATACTGTGCACCATAGTGAAAGTACAGAACCACTACACCATGACAGTATTGCAGTGTTCAGCCAGTATGAAAGAATGTTGACAAGTCTTTGCAAACTATTCCATGGAAACCCTGCAGGCACAGCACAATCCCTGTTGAGTTATGACACAAAGGAGTCTGGCAGTAAGAACTCAACATGACTTCCAACACGCACAGTATAAATGTCAATATTGATTATGTTCACACACAGCCACAAATGTAGTGGATTTCAGATCACAACATATGGAAAGGTCACACTGGGCATGCTCACACACTTGGATAAATGAGACATATGTCTGGCAACAAATCATGGAAAGCCTGAACTGGGCATGCTCACATACTTAGGCCATGTCTGAGTATAGCAGTCAGATACACATATCTGGCAGTTGTATGTGTTAAGCCAGGAACCTCCCATGATCCAGAAGTCTGCCCTGTGCACACAGTTAAATGACAACAGACACATATTAATATACTGGAGCCCTGTCATGATCAAACATGTTACGCAGATACACAAGTTGTTCATAGAAACTGGGAAAGCTACGGCAATAAAGACCTGCAAACAGTATCAGCAACAAATATTGTGCATCCTCAACATAAACATAGGTGCAGAGGTCAATGCTAGGCTATCTGCCCTAGGGAATTCATAAGCCTAGGCAGAGTGTATTTGGCATCCGCCTCCCCAGTAGAGTAGCCTACTGTGCCTCTGTAAAGTAGGTCACAGAAGGCACCCTTCAAGGCTAGTTTGCTGTGCCTCTGTCAAGCAGGGACACAGTGGAGATCCCAGGGGTGAATATGCATCCATGCGGCTGGATTTTGCTGGAAGAGGGTTGGCGAGGGGCTATGTCTAACTTTAATTGGGATTCAATTCCAGAGTGAGGGGAGCCTCTGGGTAATGAATCTGTCCCTGCAGCATGTCCTATTTAGTTTTGTGCTGAGGTTTAAGTCCCTGGAGTGTGTAGCTCTAAGGGTCTTGGATGTTATGAGATGGAGCATGTCCATTACTTCTGGGTTTGACATGGTTGTGTACGTCAGGCATAGATTACCTCTGAGTAGGTGTTAAGCAACTAAGTAGAGCTGGAGATCCATTAGTTGAGCTGCATAAGACATCTGTGTGTAGCCCATGATCCTCTTGGGGAGGTACTGTTGTGGACACTGTAGTTGCTGCAGGTGTTGGGTAAGGTACACCCCAAAAGGGCCATTGTAGTCAAACATGGGCCTGATGAGTGACTAGTAGAGGGCCACAATGACCTCCCATGATCTACATGAAAAACCCCATGTGATAAGGAGGGCTATATAAAGGTATTTGCAATGACTCTGTCAATGTGATTAGCAAAGGAGAGGTTACGATCTATGTTGGTCCCCAAATCTGTGAATACATCTTCTGTACTTAATGGATTACCAATTATGTGGTGATTTGTGTGCACCTTGTTTTCCCCAAAGGGGATGACTATGCATGTCTTAGCATTTAGCATGAGGCCATGGCTCTGGCAACAAGCATCCATCTCTGTGAGACCCTTATGGAGGAAGCATGTGTCAGCTGCAGTGTTGCTTATGGCCCCCAGTTAGCAGTCATCTGTGACGTTTGTTAGACATAATCCCTCCGTGTTAGTCTGAACCTCAGAGAAGTACATACCGAACAGGACAGGTCCCACAACTGAGCCCAGTGAGACACCAGTTGTACCTGGTCTGGAATTGGACATGGCACCTACAATTCTGACCATGTGGGTTCCATCCCTGAGGCAGATAGCCACACATCTAGTGATATAGGGGTTGATATTTAAGCTGGTAAGCATATGTATGATGCCTGAGTGGGGTATTGTGTTGCAGGCTTCTGCAAGGTATAGGTAGACTGTGTGAACTACCTTGCCCTCATCCATGGCTTCAGTAACCGTTTCAAAGATATGAACTATGTGTAAGAGGCAAGATCTGCCCTTAACAAAGCCAAATTGTGTATGATCCACTGTCGGGAGGCTCACAATGTTTTTGATTATGACTTCCATGATAATACGCTCCATAGCTTTTTCTACCACACTAGTCAGGCTTATGGGGTGATAGTTCCTGTGGTCCGTTGTGGCACCACCTTTGTGGAGTGGGAGCACTGTATCTGTATGCCATTCGCAGGGTACATATCCTGTAGTAAGGCTAAGTTGGAACAGTGACTTAATGTGAGTGTTCAGTTCTACTCAGAGCTCATGTAGGACACAGCCTGGGACACCGACCGGTCCCATACATATGCTGTGTTATTTGCTGTGGAGAGGGCTCCCTGTGATGTCAGGGAGGTTACATTCATTTGGGATGGGCATCTGTACCCTTGGGGGGTAAGGGGGGGGGGTGTTTGTGCAGACTCTGCCAAGGTGTAGGCTATGTCCATAGGTTTGGCATATGTTGTGCTGTTATGCAACAATTCAGAGCATATCTGTGTTGTTTACACACATATTCCTGACATAACTAAAGAAGGCCTTGTGATTATCTGTAGTGTCTGGTCAATTTCACTGTCAAACTGTGCAAGTGATGATTATATGAGGGATTGAAGTGTCTTGCCAATACTGTTCAGAGATGTCCTCCCTCTGTGGGATATTGCTCTGTTATGTAGTAGCTTCCTCCTTCTGTTGTACAGCTTATATATGGCCGGGGTCAACCAGACAGGTCTCCTGTTTTGGAGGAGTCATGGTTTTATTTGGGATAGCATGATCAATGCATACCTGCAGGTGCTCATACAATGTGTTTGTAAAGGATTCTGCAGATTGGGCTGTATTATCCTCCAGCACTGGGCCTTTGAAGTATTCCACTCCAGTCTTCACAAGTACAAAGTCTGCTTTTGAGAAATTCTTTACAGTGATTTCCTTGGCTGGGGGTGGTGACGGGATATGGATGTCCAGGGAAAGTTGTTTATGATCTGATCTTAACAATGAGGGTTCTACCTCTGCTGTGGAACATAGAGTCTCCATGTTGGTGATGATCAGGTCCAATATGTATTCCCCCTTGTGGGTGTGGTGACTGGTTGTGCCATAGCACATGGATCCACAAATTGTAGTGGCTGTAGGGTGATGTTGTTGAGGGCCTGCGTAGTATCCCGAGTCAATATTTGTGTACCTGAAGTCAACCACTATAATGGTGTGTGTGAAGGCCTTCATATCCTACACTGTTCCCAGGAAAGCCGGGTGCGGTTCCTGGGTATGGGGGGTGGTCTGAACTACACACCAAACCAAAAGGCGGTTTTGCACAATGGTAGTTGTATATGTATGGCCTGTCATGCTTAGTGCAGTGGTACCAACCCAGAGGTGTGTGTATCTGTGATGTATATGGATACATCCCCTACTTGTGTTGTGTGTTACAAGTCCTGTGGTCATAAAGCATGGTATAGAACATAACCTGGCAGTGCCAGTGTGCATATGTGATCCTGAACTAGGTGTCTGTTAATGCACAGATATTGTTATCCCCCATACTGAGGGATAGTAAAAGATGTACATTCCTCTTTGGAAAGATTGATGATGTCAGCACCCTATAAATACAGCAGGAGAAGGGAGATTATCCACTAATGCGAATAGCACGTTGCACTAATGCGTCTCTCTCAAGTATTATAACATAGTTAAGTAGGGGTCTGAATCCTGCAAATGCTGTGTGTGTGTGGGGGGTGTATGTATGCAAGTCTCTGTGAAAGGAATGGCCTTTTTGAAGACTGGGATAACACACTAAAAGATGTACAGTCCTCTTTGGAAAGACTGATGATGTCAGCACCCTATAAATACAGCAGGAGAAGCTAAATCATCCAGTAATGTGAATAGTGAGCTGTGCTAAGGGGTCTCTCTCAAGTATCATAACATAGTTAAGTAGGGGTTTGAATCCTGCAAATTGTGTGTGTGTGTGTGTGTGTGTGTATATGTATGCAAGCCTCTGTGAAAGGAATGGCCTTTTTGAAGACTGGGATAACACACTAAAAGATGTACATTCCTCTTTGGAAAGACTGATGATGTCAGCACCCTATAAATACATCAGGAGAAGGGAAATCATCCAGTAATGCGAATAGCGTGCTGCACTAATGTGTCTCTCTCTGAAGTATCATAACATAGTTAGGTAGGAGTTTGAAGGGTGGCAGGGGTGTGTGTATGTATGCAAGTCTCTGTGAAAATAATGGCCTTTTTGAATACTGGGATAACACACTAAAAGATGTACATTCCTCTTTGGAAAGACTGATGATGTCAGCACCCTAGGGGTGGCAAGGGGGTGTGTATGTATGCAAGTCTCTGTGAAAGGAATGGCCTTTTTGAAGACGGATAACACAATAAAAGATGTACATTCCTCTTTGGAAAGACTAATGATGTCAGCACCCTACGGTGGCAAGGAGTGGCAGGGGGGTGTGTATGTATGCAAGTCTCTGTGAAAGGAATGGCCTTTTTGAAGACTGGGATAACACACTAAAAGATGTACATTCCTCTTTGGAAAGACTGATGATGTCAGCACCCTATAAATACAGCAGGAGAAGGAAAATCATCCAGTAATGTGAATAGCGAGCTGTGCTAATGTGTCTCTCTCAAGTATCATAACATAGTTAGGTAGGGGTTTGAATCCTGCAAATGTTGTGTGTGGGGGGGTGGCAGGTGTGTGTATGTATGCAAGTCTCTGTGAAAATAATGGCCTTTTTGAAGACTGGGATAACACACTAAAAGATGTACATTCCTCTTTGGAAAGACTGGTGATGTCAGCACCCTATAAATACAGCAGGAGAAGGAAAATCGAATAGTGTGCTATGCTAATGCGTCTCTCCCAAATATCATAACATAGTTAGGTAGGAGTTTGAATCCTGCAAATGCTGTGTGTGTGTATGCAAGTCTCTGTGAAAGGAATGGCATTTTTGAAGACTGGGATAACACACTAAAAGATGTACATTCCTCTTTGGAAAGACTGATGATGTCAGCACCCTATTAATACAGCAGGAGAAGAGAAATCATCTAGTAATGTGAATAGCGTACTGTGTTAATGCGTTTCTCCCAAGTAATATAACATAGTTAAGTAGGGGTTTGAATCCTACAAATGACAGGTGTGTGTTTAAACACACAATGTGTTGTGTGTTTTACTTTTATTATTGTATGACATATTATTATAAGAGTAATTTCAATGCACACATCAGGTATGTGTGTGCCACATACAGATATGTACCTGTGACCTCTAATAGTTCCTATGTGTGAAGCCTGCCTCATATGATTACAGTTGTTACCTTTGCCAGCATGTGCCGCAGCTTACCAGACCTTAGGCCATACCTGTATGTTGGTGACAATGCAGGCCACTGCAGTGATCTGTGTCCTAGGCCAACTATGTGACACACACCCATGAAAGCTTTGATAGATTAATGTGGGTGAGGGTTCAGGTCTGGAGTATATGTCAGACATGTTAAAACACAGCAAAGTCTGTGAGTGATGGACATCCAGTGTAGGTGTATGGCAACTGTTGCTGATATGCATACAGACACTGTCTTGCTTAGGTGATACACCGAGGGACTGTAGAATACCTTTGGAAATGTGAATATCACAGGATAGACAAGATAACACTTGTCCACATGTACACACCATTACCCATTCTACATGATGGGTGCTACGACCTACATGGTACTGTTGGAATACTATGTTAACTACATGCCAATGACAATGCTACAGTTGCGTTACAGCAATACAGCATGACTTGGACAACAGGTATCTGTCTGTATGATACCCTTGTGGTGGTTAGGTGTGTCATGTGTAGAATGCATTGTAGGCCACTGTATGCATTTGCAGTCATGGAAGGACATATCTGTAGTGTGTTGACATGTACGTGAGACTGCTATATGCCAAAGAGTATTGTTCCCAGGGATGTGTGGGGCTCAGTAAGAATGGCTAATGGTATAGTGTAGTACTGCAGGGATATCACTGACACCAGGTTCCTACATCTGTGTATCAGTTGATGAGACAGCATGTAATGACCACAGAATGTCAGGCTATGTAGGCTGTGTATAGTACCAGAATGCAGACCATTGACATATGGAAACCGTATCACCCACAGCATACTGTCAAACCATGTCATGTTCCATGCTAACCATGTTCACAAATGTACACCTGCAACTATGTGCTGCAAACATCACACATGTACTGTCCACACCCCAACACATGCAGGCACAGGTACACACAACAGCCATGTGGCACATGTGCAGACAGTACACTTTGGGAATTAACACTGGTGTATGCCAAACTACAATGACAATTATAGTTAATGCATCATGCATGCTCGGATATACCCACAACGATATCATTACACTGTACTGTTAACAACATGATATTATTACTACAGTGCTATGTAGTCACCCTGTGCATCAGCACCATGCTATCCTGTTCCTGCATCAATGTTACAGATGGCAGGAGGTGGCACAATTTCATCATATGCACAAGGTGTGTACTTGGTTTGCCAGAGTCTGCCATTGACACATCCAATCGACATGTATGTGTGTGTGTTAGTGAGGGACAACAGTACAACATGGGGCAATGTTGATGCGATGTGTGTGTATGTGTTAGCCCTAGGTGTTAGCATTATGTATGTGTGTATGCTTGCACACAGTTCCACCATGTGGCTGCCATATACGGGTGTTTGTGGACAGCCACAGACTGTACCTGCCAGGTCATACAGATCACTGTCTCTGGCCACGGACACTGTACCTGTGCCTGGCAGGGGTGCTACGGACAGTATCAGGTACTAAGCCAGACTGGGTACTGTCATCAGAACAGTGGGTTGTTGACTGGACACAAGTCCCTGCTAGGACTGTCCAGAGCCACGTGCACATGGTCTTCTAGGATGGTGTAATGACAGCACAGACCCAGCATTGCTGGGGCTGGCACTGGCACTATGGGAGTGGCTGCAGGTTTGTTGTCATCCACGATGACTGCCAGCTGATGATGTTGCTGGCATACGTCCATGTCAACATCTCAACTGTCCTGCACTGTACTGGCTCCTGGACATGTAGTTGTGGAAGAGATCTAATGTCCCCCCCCAACGTCTATCAATGACCTCGCTGAAATTATGGATGGCAGCCGCAACATCACGCATAGTGTCATTCATAGTGGTGCGATGTGCACTAAGCTCCCACAGACCCTGTCTGGTGTACTGTTCCATACGTGCCTGTGCCTGTATTACAGCCCGGAACATAGCTGAGTTTGAAAGACCTCTGTGGGCACGTCTGACGGGGGCAGTATGACCACGGATGCTCCCACGAGAACCCCTGCACATCTGCCTGTGTGGTACCATGTCAGGAATCTGGCCATGGCTGCTGTGAGGGGATACATGTGCCAATGATACCACACTACCCTGGTCAATGCCCACTGTATGCTGTCCCTCAGCTAAGGACATTGGTGACAATGGATGTATCGTCAGGATGACTGTGCACATTGATGGGGTTGACTGCTGTGTAGTGTCGATTGGCTGACCAACGACAGACCCTGTCACACCTCCCTGTGCCATTACACATGTATCATCGTTATCACTATCCCCAGCATTGGCTTCAGGTTCCCTGCTGCACTCCACCAGAGCAACATCAGAACCTGTGAGAGGAAGATAGGAAACACAGTTTACAAATGTGTACAAGATGTTAGCACACATGCACACATGCACACAGGTGCACATGCGCACATGTGCACATGCACACATGCACACAGGTGCACATGCACACATGCACAAAGGCGCACATGCACACAGGCACACAAGCACACATACACACAGGCACACATGCACACATGCACACAGGTGCACATGCACACATGCACACAGGTGCACATGCACATATGCACACATGCACACATGCACACAGGTGCACATGCACACAGGCACACATGCACATATGCACACATGCACACAGGCACACAGGCACACTCCTCAGTACAGCAGATACAAACACAGACACACCTGCAATCCAACACATACACAATACTGTTTGAGGGTGGGTGACAGTATCACAGGGAAAAACATCACTGCACACGTGTCAGCATGCAGATTATGTGTTGCACAGGAACATGCAGTGCAAATGTAGACAGCCCTTGTTAATAACAGTATACGTGCACTTGATGGTTGTGTGTAGTTGTTCAGTTATTGTCTCCACCCTGGGACACAATGTGTACAAGGACATAACAATGTAGTGCAAGTGTTACAAGTTGTGGGTGCATATATTTGCACACACACACACACACACACACACACACACACACACACACACACACACACACACACACACACACACAAAACACATGATGGTGCTATACAATAACTGCTATGTGTACTTTTGTGGTCAGTGGAACTGGATGTGGTGTAGTAACGTGAGCCATGATCAACATGCTTCTTGTGGTCAGTCAACAAGAATAATGTGTGCCAGACAGACAACTAGCATGCTGTACCTGAAGTGCAGTAACATGACTACATCCACAATTACACAGCCACTTGTTACATGGGTGTGTAAGGTGGCCAATACTGAGCATTGCCTAACATGAATGTATTATTTGTTCAAGACTGTTGCTCAAAGACATGGTAGGCCTCTACCCCTCAGGTATATTATGTGTGCTGTGTAGAGGATAAGTGGGATACTGAAGGGTGGCCATACATCAGGTGTCATAATTGCACATGTGTAGCAGGCTAAGGTGTAGTGTCTATTCCAAACATGTGTGTGTTGTGTACATGTGTATCAGATATGCCTATGCAATGTCCAGTACTGTGTTGCCACACATGTGTGTCATGCTCTGTGTATTGCATGTGAGTGAGGCAGCTACTGAGAATAATGGGATACGCATAGTCTCACAGCAAACATGCACAGCATGCATTATGCGTAGGTGTTACATGTGCACACACTACACCTCCATATGACATGCCCATGTCATTAGCAATAGTATTGTTATTACACACTCACCAGCATGGATTGGCTGCCTTGCTGTCACTCCAGAGGGACCTGCAAAAATATGACAGTGATTGCCAGTGGCCACAACTGTGCCATTGATACAGTGAGTATGATAAAGTACATTAGTACAACAGGTGGCTTTCACAGGTGTACAGATTATGCTCAGAATATCAATCTTGCAGAAGAATAGGCAGGTTAACAGCTACACACACAGTACATATCTCACACATGCATAAACTACCAGTACAGAGACCAGTCAACTACAGATATGGCATGTTACCTGCACACTCCATTTCAACATGCTGGGTGGCTCTGGCCACCATGATGACACATGTTTGTGGATGTTGTTGTTGTTGGTCTGGAGCCACAACAATTAGGAGGTGCTCCTCCACACTGGTGAGGGGGTGTGGATAGGTACACCTGTGGCAAGCTGTTATCTGTGGATATCAGATGCACGCTGCCTGACATGTCTAATTAAATCACTGCAGTGATGGCGTACCTGCTCATATGTCCGGTTATGCATGCCTATGTCATTTACCCGACGGACAAGATCTTGCCACAGTGCAGCCCTCTCATGCTGGTTCTGGCTGGTCCTGGAAAACAGCACAGAGAAATTCTGCACCAGGCTCTGGTGGATCTCCTGATCCTCTGTTGCTGTATAAGGTGGGTTACGCTGATGCACCATCACCCTGGAAGGAAAAGAAAAATATGTGAGCAAGTCATCTGGCACACTTAATATTCTAATGTACTGATATCACTTAACTGCCATATATAGCATCTGTCTGTCTATGAGGGGATACACATGTTCGATACCACATATCAGTGCTCAGCCCACAACTGTCTGACAGTGCCTGCCACACTCCATACAACAAACTAATATACACCAGCACTCGGCACACCGTTTGGGATACAATGCACAACCTCACACTGGGGATATGTATCAAGCTAATGGATGAAGAATATTGTCATCCCATGCAATGAATGCAATGCACATTTACAGTTTCAATGGTAATCCACCCTAGTCTTTGATGCCATACCCCTACCTGACATATGTGCACAGTTGTTAATATAGCCAGCATACTGCTGTCACAGAGTATACATGCTGCCCGGTACACACACATACCCTGTAACACACATGTGATTGCGGCCATGGTACAGGCATCATTACACACACATTACACATACATACAACACACAAATGTATGACGACACAGATGAGCATTAACTGTGTATCTTATAGTACCGTGTGCCCCTACTTACAGATACATATGCGTGATGTATGTAATCTGTGCAGACTACAGGAAACACACCAGACAGTGTTACCAGGGAATGTGAACATACACCATACTGTAGTGTTTAGGCCTACAACTTCAGGTAGTACAACAGTTCATATGTGAGCTGGATTCAACAGCAGTACCACTTACTGAGCATACATGTATTGCTTCTGCCTATGATGGGACACCGCAATCATACACAGGGAACTACAGCACAACATATGCCAATCTACTATGTTTGCATCCTGATAACTGACACATCTTTCTCTGGCCTCACACCTACGACACAAACCACCATGACAGACACAAACGTACGCTAAGCTATCACACCTTTACAGACCTTGCACACAGTCAGTGTCACATTCATTCAACCTCACATAGCTGGTATTGCACTGAGTACATGTGTGTGTGTGCATTGTGTCATAGGTAGGTACTATGCTATTGGCCCTGGGCCTAGGGCAGCCTAGCCATATGCTACCCTGCCCTTTGGGACACATGTAATGTGATTTTACTTGCTCCTGTGAAATGGTTACACAGAGGTGACTCACAGGGCATATTACCTATCTCCATAACATTCATCAGGGGTATGTATGACATCTACTAATAAGGAGCCTTGTTTGTTAATGCTGGGTGGTTTAGTCCAGGGTATGGCATATTTGTGAATAGAAACCTGTACCTCCAGCATGTGCTGTTTAGTGTGGTGACAAGGATTAGGGCCTTATGTCATGTAGGCTGCACGGATTGTGAGGTGTTGCCAAGGTGGTTGGCCAACTGGTATGGGTGTGACATAACTCTGTATGTCCAGCAGTGGTAACCTCTGTGTAGGAAGTATGCAAGGCACTCTAGCTGTGGTTTTGTGAGTCAGTCTGCATAGGGAATGTGTTTGAGGGCATTATCAGTCTTTGTTGGCTATGTCTGTGGCCTTTCCACTTGCTGTAGTTCTCATGGGAGGTATATACTGCATAGGACATTGTGAGATGTAGAGGGGCACACTGACTTACATTTCCTAGCTGACACACCTTCTGTGATGACACGTACCATGTACAGGGATTACAAGACTAGTGTCCACTGTGGATATCAAAGGGGAGGCTATTTTACACCTGTGTCCTATGTTCCCTTCTGACACCTCCAGTGGTAGGCAGGCAACCACGTATGTGGTAGTTTGTGGGTAACATGTTTTGGAATAGGGTATGGTACTGCAGTATCAACACTAGTGTTCAGTCCATGCCTTGGTCACCAGGCACCTGTTGCAGTACATCTGCCCCCATGTCCCCCTCTCTCACTCTCTCTTTATATACATACATATATATATATATATATATATATATATATATATATATATATATTTAGTTACGTCTGATGAAGCGGAATACCGCGAAAGCGCTTACGTTCTTGCATTAAAGCTGTGTTTTATCTCTACAAGATATCGTTTTTTGACTTTGGGAATCACTGACTTTATATTACATCTACGATTTGAACCTTCGTTGTTTTATTGGGACAGCATACTATCCATCTACTTGGGGTTTTGTTTCTCGATATATATATATATATATATATATATATATATATATTTATATATATATACATATCTATAGACATTCATATCTATCTGTATATATGTATGTATCTACATATCTATCTATATATCTATATATGTATGTATCTATTATATGTATATACATATTCTGTCTATCTATCTATCTATCTATCTATATATATATATCTATCTATACATACCTCTCTATCTATGTGTATATATATATATATATATATATATATATATATATATATATATATGTATATATATATATATATATATATATATATATGTAGATATATATAGATTATTATATATATATGCATATATATATACACACACACACACACACACACACACACACACACACACACACACACTTCTAAACATCCATTGCTGTACATATACATGCACATGTAGGCACATAGACTGCCCACTTTTCATGGTGGGAATATCACTTCTGAAACAGCTGTGAGACTTACCATTCTGTAATGATATTGCACAGTGTTGTGCAGAATGCATTATGCTGTCCTCAGGCCATATAGCTGTAGCAGGCCTCACTGGCTCAATCCCACAGAAGTTCGCCACCACATGACATATACCTGCACTGCATGCTGTTTTCAATGCCACACATGACAACCTATTTTGATATGTGCACATAGCAACTTTCAACTACATATGTATGTCCAGCCTTCACTAACAGTTGCAGTATGTCCCTTGCCCTATGCACATCTGCATATACATATAGATACAGACTGCTAACACATATGGAGGGTTCACAGTATGTAGATTATTAGATTTTGTAGTTTACATTACCTTTGTCTCTGACAGCTTTTTTCTTTTGGCCTGCTTGCTGGCCTTTTTTTTTTCTCTCTCTCTCTCTCTCTCTGGTGGGGATCATGCTGGTTTGCTGTTGATACTGTTGTGTCAGTCAGAAGGTTGGTATGTCTCTCATATCTGAGGCTGTGTTGTAGCCACTGAAATGCATATTGTACTGAAACCTGACTGTTGCTTCTTCCAGTGCACTCTTCTCAGTGTGCATGTTAACCTCACACCTGCTAATGCTAACACTGTTTACATGGGAGTATATACTTTCCTGTGGGATTTGTGGATTAACTGGCATACAACAGTAGTTCTTGCAATGTGTTGCTATGGCTTTTCTATTTTCCCTTTACATTCACTCCTTGAATGCCTGATATTTGTCTTTACTGGAATGTGTTGCTATGGATTTCCTATTTTCCATTTACATTCCCTTGTAATGCATGATATATTTCTTTCAGCACTAAGTTCTTATATGCTTGCTGTGGCTTGGTGGTACTTCATGCAGTCTGGTGAGCCCAAGGTATGGGGTTTGACACTTACAAAGGTATTTTATTTTGCTGCCGAGCAGTACTGGGGCCTTGTCATACAGAGTGAATAAGGCACTTTTAAACAGTTGTAAGCGGGAAGCAGGAAGTCAGTGGGGACACCATCTAGGGATGTGCAGGCTGGGTGTAGGGAAGTCCATAGCTGCACATTTCTTTAACTGTAATAGCTGTACATATGTTTGACATTTGCTGTGACATTTGAAACCTTCCACCCCTGAGAGAGGGATGAGGACAACTAAGTATATTGTACTAACAAGTATGAATATCAGGCACATGCAGTGCTTGTGTACTGCTATACTGTCATTAGTATGTTAGATGGCTACATCCTTTGATATTTCTGTGTTGTACTCCTACATAAGGGCATGCTTGTGGAAGTAATTCTACAGCTATTTGCAGAGTGTTTAACAGCAGACAGGCTAATATGCCTGTGTGTTTCTGACAGATACTCTCAGGTATATATTTGACCAGCCTCAGGGAAAGGTACATATCAGTGGGATACACCCATGATATATTTCAGATATTCTGCAGTTGTGACTGTGGGGTATTTTGAGCATATGTATTACTACACCATTTCTGACATGCAAGTAGTGTCTACTGTAACTTATTGACAGTTACCATTAAGTGGGATTCCCTACCTTTCTGCCTACTGTGAGTACATTTCCAGGGAGTCAGTGGGGCACAGTTAACATTTGTTTGCAAATCAGGGACATCCCTGTAAATCAGTCACAGTTGGGAGGTCTGGCCTCTTACCTATTCAAATATGGCGGTGTTTATCCTGCTCTGATACTGTGTGGGGTTTGTAAGGTGCTACTGTAGCATTATTACCTACTAGCATGGCTGTTTCCCTTATCACACTAATGTAATGCAATTCCACAAGAATTGCCAGTAAAGATACACAGAACAAGCTTTGTGTAATGGCCTTCCTATTTTCCCTTTACATTCACTCCTTGTATTTCATGATATATTTCTTTCAGCACCAAGTTCTTGTATATCTGCTGTGGTTGAGTGGTAATTCATGCAGTCTAGTGTTTCCAAGGTCCTGGGTTCGAGACTGACAGGGGAATTTTATTTTGCTGCTGAGCAGACTACAGGCCTTGTCATACAGAGGAACTAAGGCACTTTTAAGCAGTTGTAAGTGGGTTTGCGCGAGTTTGCGCGAAGGTTAGCTACGCTTATCTATGCTTAGCTAAGCGCACACAAGTGCACACCCACTGACTACTGCTTAAAAGTGCTTGCTCCCGCTAACACCCACGCTATTTTCTTTTAATGAAAAGAAAATGGGGAAATAGAAAAGTGGTGAAAAAGGGGGCACAAAGAGGGTAGGACAGTAGGAAAACAAGCTTGGGATGTGCAGGAAGGATGTAGGGAAGGGCCATAGCTGCCCAATTCTTTACCAGCAACAGCTGTGAATATGTTAGAAATTTAGAGTGACATTTGACACCTTCCACCCCTGAGAGAGGGGTGAGGACAACAAAATATGTTGTACAGCCAATTTTAATTATCAGTTTACATGTCCAGCAGACATGTATGCAAAATAGGAAGCTATGTATGGGGCGTAATTTTTTTGTGGGAACAGAGTGCCCTTTTTTATTTTTTTTCAGGTGAGAGTGGAATGTGAGGTACAGGAAGTAGGTATATTTGGGGAGGTAGGTTGGGGAGGTTAACAGACAAGACAAACAAGATGCATACAGGGGCGGAGTATGACACATGTGGGGGGTAAACACAACTGACGGGGACGGATGTTTGGATATCGCAAGCCCATGAGCCCACAGATGGCAACAGTGGAACTGAAATCCCCACCCATGGGCAGTTACCACTGCTCCTTCACAGCCCAGGCCGGGGTTGTGCTGGGGGCTGGATAGGATGGGCAGGCACACCCATGAGTTGCACCACTCTCACCTCAAGCTGGCGTAGGGGATCAGTCACAGAATGCCTGATCTCACTACGCACCACAGACTTGACTGTATGGAGGGTGAGTGGAGGCTCTCCTCCGGCCACGATTGCAGAGGGGGGACGAGCCCCATCCCCTACAGCGCTTCCACCTGAATGTGGCACAGGGCCACCAGAGGAGGAGGTCCCGACCTGGGCACTGGTGCCAGGTGCACTCGCCAGCTGTGGTGGGAGAGGTGGGTCCGCTGGAACCCGCCTTCCCTGTTGTCCTATGTTTAGCAGTATTTTATGGTATTTTGGGTTAGTAACAAACAACACCATTCAAAATTAGTATTCCCATTAACCAAACACATATGAATTCCGAACATTGAGCAGCAAGCATAACACATGCATATTTAGAACAACAGTGGACATTCCAACAGCATGCAGGGTTGATTGGTGGCAACAGGCCATCAGGTTTGGATATGTGAACAAGGCACATGCATCAACGTACATGCATATATGTATAAACCAACAGGACAAATGTCCATGGGAATTAATTGTGAATACACATACCCAGTTTGGTGTGGAATGGCATCATTTGTGAAAATAGGGTAGGGTGGAGAAATATTACATTAACAACTTAAACTACCTATACATATACTATACATTCCTAGTAGATGCAGATATATATCCCCTACATGCATTAGTACAGTTTCCTGTATGTAACCTTAGGAATGTTGGTGATGGGGATGTTACTGCTACATTAATATACATTCCATTTTTATTCATATATGTTCATATCTGGCTGTGTTCAGGTAAAGCATCTTGCAACATTTGATTTATTTGGGTCTAGACAACTGTGGATGTTCAGCATTTCATACAACCATACTATCTCCATAATGCAAGGGTACAGCAACATATACAAATTGTGGGACAGACACAGTCCAGGTTCTGTACTTTATTAAAGACATTTCACTCTTTGGTTGTGGCTGTCTCATTCATTTCATTATGTAGTGAATGTAGTATACCTTTATTCCAGATTTATTACAGCTTTCTTGGTAGCTTCAAACTCTCTTTTTCACACTCTCTCACTCATTTTATATTTACATGTCAGGATGATACTTAATTCTAGGCTTTATTAACATTTATTACTGGGTTACAACAATCCTTTCCAGTTGACTCACTTATTTCATATGGCAAAATTTACAAGGATGTATTCAACAGTTGTCTATCCTTTGTTGATTGATTACAACACTCATTTTCAGGCTGTAGCAGTTATCTGATATTACAATACAGGTGGGAACTGTATTTGAGAATTGTTTAATCTTTATTACTGGATTGCAATGATCTTTTCCAGGCTGCATCACTTATATAATCTTACAATACTAGCAGAATCTTTCTTCTAGGCTTATTTGGCCTTTATTACTGGGTTACAACACTGAACTCTTTTACAAGCTGCCCCACGTATATTCTATAGCAATACCAGCAGAATAATTACTAACCTGCCTGGTGGCACAACCTCGACAGCCTATCAGCATAGGCTTGCCGATTCGTGGAACAAACACCTGCAGCTGTAATATAAATGAAGGAATATTGTAACATACCTATCCATACTATAGGCTAGGGTAGCATTTCTTACATACTTAATTACATGGATACTTACTCAGTAGTGGGGCATTGGGCATTTGGCGGGCCTCCTGGATCCATCGGTTCAGTTGGTCCTCCTTTCGTCGCTTCAGGTCCACATGGTGGTGACGGACCTGTTCACTAGTCCTCGGAATGCCTGTGGCACTGGTGAGATCATGTGCCAACCGGTTCCACTCCTCTGCCTTATACGCTCCCCATTGAACCTGGTCCTGTATGAGTTGCGCTTCATGATCATGGACTAGGAGCCAAACCATATATTTTGACTCCTCAACGCCCCACCTTTGTGCTCTAAAGCAATTTCCCTCTCCTGCACCTGCCATCCTGACTGCAAATGGGTACCACAATCAGTTATGGTGTGTATTCCTGCCTATGGGGCTTATATATGCAGGTTTTCCCGCACTTATCTGTGATTGGCCGATTTGGATATTTCTGTGCTTACAGCAAACCTGCTTTGTCATGGTTATATTTTCATTCATTCCTATATGTATGGTAATACTGTATTTCTCAGTACAACTGTCATGGCTTAGTGGTTCAGTACTTTGACTATGGTGCACACTATCCCGGGTTCGATCCTTGCGCTTGCTTTTTTATTTGACTACTGTCTAGACAGGCTAGTAGGTGTGTCTGTGTGTAAAGGCGACTTTGCTACAGCTTGCCCAATGTTGCCCGATGGTAAGCTGGTTGGCGCGTTGCGCAGCTCCGCGCAAACGGCTTACACTGGGTAACGCGTTATTTAGCCATAAGCACTCATATTAAGCTGGGTAAAGCACTGCCCAGCTACGGGCAGTCATATTAAGCTTGTTAAAGCACTGCTCAGCTGCGGGCACTCATATTAAGCTTGTTAAAGTGCTGCTCAGCTACGGGTACTCATATTAAGCTTGTTAAAGCACTGCTAAGCTACGGGCACTCATATTAAGCTTGTTAAAGTGCTGCTAAGCTACGGGCACTCATATTAAGCTTGTTAAAGTGCTGCTCAGCTATGGGCAATTATGATCCTTTTTATATATACATAATATAGGTTTTGTTCAGAAATACATGGGCCATTTCATTATATTTTACTTAAATTAAATTTATATATATTGGGGAATTGTTTCATACTTATTTAAAGAAAAATGGAGGTGGATGTTGTGGGGCTCGAACTGTGACTATCTATTCTTTGGGTGATGTCTGTACCGCTACGCTATTGCTACTTTGCTTAATTTGCATATGTAGATCTTATATGCTTTTCAATGTCATATCTGCTAACTGTGGTTCAGCAAAGGGCATACCCGCGCAAACGAGCGCAAATGCGGGCAAACATTTTGGAAATTAAAAAAAAAAGGAAACTGCTATTTTTACATTTTACATATTTTCAGTAGGGTTTAGTCTGTGGGGATGTGTGGGTGTTGTGTTCCTTGACATTTCAGCGGAGTCGCTCATGGGTGTTTACTTTCAGGACTCTGACTCTTCTGGGGGCATGTCCCTTTGCTGTACTTGGCAATCGGACATGCCCCCTACTTTCCTACATGGACCGTGTTAGACTTGGGTATGATTCAGCATGCCCTCATGAATATGCATGGCATGCTGATGTCATACAGCTCAACTGCAGCCTCCAAGTAAGACATATTAAGTCTTACACGGAGGTTTCGTGAATCCAGCCCAGTGTCATTGGAGGCAAAAGCTTGGTATACTAGATCACTTCTGTGGCTCTGCTTGACAGGGGCACAGGAACATAATTTTCTTGGGTGGCAAAAGCCAGGGTACCATTTGGCTAGGCTTATATAGGCCCTAGGGCCAATAGCCTAGTACTTACCTATGAACCTACGAACACATAAAAAATCAGGTAGTCAGAAACACACATACTACACCCACTACACATAACACATGCCACACATAGACCAGGTTTAACTGAGGCACTTAAATGCAGTCTTCCCAAACCCTAAAGACCATCCAGACATTCCACCTGAAAAATTATCCTCAGCATACCCAAAAACTCTCAATATACGCTGCACCTAATTCTACACAACCACACCTAGTAGAGTCTCAAATACAAAGCCCATAAGGAAAGACAACACACTACCCAGGACTCTACTCATAGGGGGTGCCATTGTCTGACATACTGATGCCCACTCACCAAGCTGAACAAAGAGAAGATAACAGTCATTTATCTATTGGAGCCAGCATCCTGCAAATTATGCACTCACTCAAGTCATTGCATCACCTGTACCAGTATGATTCAGTTATAGTCCATATATGTGTAAATGATCTAAAACATATCTCTCTAGACTATATGAACAGAGACATTATGGAGCTCTTAAACAGTGTGCCTCAGGCTAGTATGTGCCTAGTATTGAGCAGCATATTACCATCACCGAGGATGATCCCACAATATGAGCAAAAGCTGATTGACTTAATAATTGTCTTGGTTTCTAGAATCATTCAAACATTTATCAGCATGGGATATTGATGGTTTTCCAAACCACACTGCTTTGATGATGATGACCTGCACCTGTCCCCTCTAGAATTTTGAATACAAGTTAAAACCTTGTCCTTCCCTATTGAGCCTTTTTTAGGCAAAGACAAAATGACAAACCTTCCAACATAGCAAAATCAACCCAAAAGAACCTAAAGGTGTTACTGCTCAATACCAGGAGTTTAAACAGAAGAATGCAGACATATGTGCAGTTACTGAGTCATGGTTTAAAGCTGCCAAATACTCCAGGATTGCAAGGCTAGAGTGCCTTCTACACATTTAGACCAGCAGCTGCACAGGCAGGAACTAAAGGTGGAGGTGTATTGATCTACATCAACAACAAACATACCTCATGGTTGGTTAAACAGGATGACACACTGAAGTTTCTCCATGTGCAGATTACCATAGACAAAGTCCCATGCCATATCCTAGCAAGGAATAGAGATTCCTGGACTTTGTAAACAATAAGAACCTAGACCAGACAGTGTATACACCCACGAGAAGTACAGACATAATGAACTTGGTACCCACAAATACAGGCGAATACTGCACTCCTCCCTCCTGCAATAACCTGTCAAAATGTCATGCCCATCCAAACCCTGCTAACACAGCAACCTATGCAAAATTGCTCACATAAACTATTTATAACCATGTCAATGGTTGTATAGTAGCTGCTATACCTACAAAACATAAGCCTAAAATAAGCTAAAAAAACACACTGAAGGAATACTAAATTAAACAGGTTGTATAACAAAAGAAAAAAATGTCATATCTAAAATTAAGAACTGCAACACCGAAAAAGAAAAAAAAATCTCTCTCCTCAAACTAAATAGACAAATAAGAGGGCTAATTAAGTTTAAGAAAGTCTCACTGAAGGTGAATTAGCTTCCCAGGTCAAGGACAACCATCCGGCCTTCTTTAGCTATGTCAGAAACCTCAAAGGCAGCACATAACAATGTGCCAAACTGGTTGTTAATGTAGCCACATTCACTAAGCTGTGAGACATAGCAAATCTACTGGCCAACAAATTTACCTCCAGCTTTGCCACCCCCACTCCCCCCAGCCATGCCACAGGAAATATCTTCAGTAATAATCCTTTCAGTGTCAACAGACAGCATGTCCTGGCTGTGTTCTCTAAGGTCAAAAACACAGTCTCAATGAGGCCTGATAATATCCTATGATGTCTTCTGAATAGCATGGAATATGACATATCAGGGTCACTGGAGTCACTATTCAACTACAGCCTCCAATTAGTTTTTGTGCTATGGGAATGGAGGACTGCAACAGTCATCCCCATGCACAAGGGTGGACCATCAGTGGATCCCTGGAAACTATAGACCCATTAGTCTGATTAGTCTCATATGCAAAATCATGGAATGAATTATCTTGGAAATCATTAACAAGGACATAGGAATCCTACAGATACTAGATGTAACCCAGTTTGGTTTTGCCAAAGGCAAGTCATGCCTACTAAATCTGGTGGACTTCTTTGAGATAGTCACAAAGACAATGGATGAGGTAAAATGGTATAAATTGCCTACCTTGATCTGGCTAAGGTATTTGATACAATACTGGACTCAGGCATAGTTAACAAACTCATGGAACTGGGCATACACCCCTATATAACACACTGGATAGCCAGCTAGCTCACAGATAGGACCCAGGAAGTTAGAATTGGTAAAACTACCTATACAAAGAGGTCTGTCACCAGTAGAGCCCCTCAGGATTTTGTGCTGTGTGTGTTCCTCTTTGGCATCTACTTCTCAGAAGTCAAGGCAAATGTCAAAAAACACTGTACTCAGCCTTCATCAGAATCACCACTGAGTATAATACCATCTTCTGTATGTATCTGGTGAGACACATACAGCAATTGGAACCTCCACAGAGGTTCCTCACAAAAACAATACAGGGCATAAACACAATGTGCTGTGCGGATCACCTCAAAGCCCCTTCTCAATACTCTGCTTCCTACAGACTGCTGATAGGTGATGCATCCTTGGCATATAAAGTATCCTTGGATCCCACTCTGGTGGAACCTCTGCATAGCCACAGAATGAACAGCATCACAACTACTAGATCTAAGGACTTAAACTTTGCTTCGACATGTTGGAGGGACAGATATGTATCTCAGATAATTCCCATTCTCTGACACAGGCTCCCCATCCATGTGAAACAGAGCCCTTCCCTATCCCTTTTCAAGAATAAGTTGGACAAGTAGATGGGAAATCAGAAATTCAGCCCAGATCTGGAACCTACATCTCTGATGGACAGAGGCAGCCATTAAATCATACCCAAGCCAACATACACCCTTTATACCAACATCTAGGGCAAAATAACTCATGGGATGCATTTGGGCTGCACTTCTGCATTTAGAAAGGCTTAGCCTAGTATAAACCTATGACAGGATCCAAGTATAAAGATGGATTTTATTTAGCTTTGTTTCCAGATTACACACATGAGATGGTGGTCAATTAGTGAGTCAAGTAGAATACCATCAGGTCAGAGGTTATACAGATTGTTTGTTAGAATCCAATACAAAGTTGATTGGCTTTCTTTTGAGTTGTCTATTCTGATTTGGTTGTGATATAATCTATTGAAGGCCATAAAGATTTATTGTGAGTATCTTATCTGATGCTGAAATACTGACTGTATTGGTCCAGTCTATCCTGATATTGCCTAGTGTTATTAAACTTTAAGTTAGATATAACCCATAAGAGGGCATCTTCTACTGCTGAGATATTGCTGGAATAAGACTGTGAATAAATATAGATAGTTATAATATGAAGCATTTTGTGACTGTTTAACTGTAAAACAGCTAAGAGAAGTTCAATTTTGTTCAAAGTCTGGTACAGATATCCTGTTAAGGGTAACTTTAAATCAACTTCAAGTTGATTACAGTGTATAATAGCTAATTCACATGTCCTTTTTGATATTGTATTCTTTCTTATTATACTAGTTTCTTTTGAATCAAATCTTTAATCGTTAGTTCTTAGTTTAAGCCAAGTTTCAGTAATGCACTGGATATCTGGTTTGTTGGCTTTGAACTAGTTGTGTAAGTGAACAGTTTTGTTTCTGATATGTGTAGTGTTTTTGTGATACAATTTTAGGGCATGACTGTAAGTATGTTGACATTAGTAAGTGTGCCTGGATTTAAGATTGGTAACCTTTTAAAATGTTAGGTCTTGCAATGCCAAGTCCTGAAATGTAGACACTGAATAATTGCCATTTCTTGGTACATTCCCTTTTCAATGAGGAATAGCGATCTCAGATATAAGTTCAGGGGGTAACACTGGGAGTGCAGGATAGCTTGCCCCTCTGCAATAAATAAGTTTAAAGGACAAATGTTTGATATTACCTCTTCACCTCCATTTTCATTCTGTTTTTTTTTTTTGGAATGTTGGAACTTAGCATTGCGAGCCCTGACATTTCAATAGGGAGCGGTTAAGATTTTGGTCAGTTGGTCCATGACCTCATTCTATAAGTTATGTTGATTAGTTTTGTTTTTTTAACAAAAAGTGTCTCAATTTGTCATTAAGCATTAGCTGTGTTTTGTCAGTATGTCTAACTTGATTATGATAGTGCTTGACTATTTTATTATTAAAATAAGTAGGGGGCAGTTTTGTATTGTGTGATCTATTATCATACATAGTATTGGAATAGCTATAGTGTATACTTATTCTAGAATGCTGTAAGGCAGTGTGATAGCTGATAATTACTACTTATATTGTTACAGAAGCTAAGATTAATGCATGTAGGAATAACATATTTAGCATTATGTGTATGATAGATGTGTGTTTTAACAACATTAATTGTTAGATATCCATTATACTTCTAAAACTGCATACATCAGTCACATAACCATTGCAATAAATCCATATTTTTGAAAGCAGTGCCTTGTTTAAGGTGTGCATATGGAAGATTTGATATGTAACATATGTCATGCGTACAGTATTAACAACTTCTGTTCATTTGCATGTCTAACCATTTTGATACAGTCAGGAGATAAAAGATTGCACCTTGTGCCACATACCAGAGATACCTTCATCATCTCACAAAACAGAAGCACGTATTAATTGTTAATTTTTATTGCTCTATCCATGTTAATTTTGACTGTTCTGCCCAGTCAGAATACAGTATGCACTATGAAATGACTCTGTTGCATGTCATTATCAATTGGTAAAAACCCTTACCAAATATATTACATCAGAGGAGACCAACAACCTGAAGACTGGATCTCAATGAGTCATTAGACAAGTCATCATCTTGACAAAGATGAAGTCTACAAGGAGTGGTTGCCAAGAGAGAATCAATAGCCATCCACTGATTCTATGGTGAATTTCCATCGGGAGCAGTATGGTGCAGTGGAGAAAGCCTTTAAAGGGATGGTGGGCCTAGCATCTGGGAGATACGCAGCACACTGTTGATCATGCAATTGCTGAAGGTATATGCTCCCCCAGTCCAGAAGTGAAAGGTGTGCTGCCATTAAACATCTAACCCAGGTGAACATGCCACTGGTCCACCTATGTACATTATACACTGCAGCCTGTGACCTACCACCAGAGGGCTGGTCATCCCTTTCCCATACCAATATGTTCTCGTTAGATATGCTATCTGTAGCCAATTGGGGGTGGGGGGATTCTGCCTATTCCACTGTATGCTGTTTGATAGAGATGTGTTTCTTGGAGGGCAGGTACACCTGTATACATTTATGTGTCATGGCCGCCTTGACATGATTGGACGAGGGTGACTGTATCTATGCAAATTACTTTGGAAGTAGATGACCAGGTACCTCTGCCATATGCATAGTACATGTGTCAGTCTATGATTGTGTTGCATGTGATGATGTGCATTTGTGGATAACCTAAAGATTTTTTTTCCAATTTACATTGTGCTTACAACTTTTCTGAACTGTGTATGCTACATCACCATAAGCATCTGAATTCCTTAGAGTTCTTTGAGCAATCTTTGAGCTATTCACCTTTACTGTACCTTTGCAATGATGTATACAGCACATGGTAATATGTGTAGCAACATGTGATGTATGCAGGTGACCCATATGACTTGCTTCCGTACTGTGCACACTCTCCATGATATTATTGGACTTTGTTTGCTGCTGGTCATACATGATCTATGCACAATGGCCACACTTGAATGTATATTTAAGAATACATATACATTTTTGGGCTGTTTTCCACAGCTTGGCTGATGTCTTCATTCCCACCTGTGCCGCATCCCATCTTAGTTTTTTGGCCCATCCTCCCTTACCAGTGCTCATCCTATGTTTGTGTGTTCAGTCTCCTTGTTTCCCAGCCATATGTATCATTTTTACCCTGTGAGGCTGCCTGCCCATCTAGCTAGAATTTTGTAAATAATCCTATGTCATTTGTAAATATTAATATGATCCATAGGCTTGTCTTACAAATGTAAGTAAACTATATATTATGTGCTGAGCTTCAAAAATGTAACCACAGTGCACCCTGAAAGAAAAGAGCAAAACTCTAAGAGAATAAGTTGAATTGTTTACAATGGTGTTTATCTCAGCTCAGAGACAGAATGTCTGCAGCTAGAAATTCTTTCTATTGTCTGGAAACAGAAATAATTACAGGTTTCCAAGGTAAAAGTGTTTAACAGTTTTACAACTTTCAGTTCTAGGCAAAATGTCTGATAGATAAGTATTTTTAACACTGAGGTGTTATGTTTTAAGTTCCTGTTAGCCTGGGAACTAAAGGCAGAGATGACAAGAATTATATAATCTGAGATAACCCAGCAGAAATGTTTGATAGTAATTTAAGAACTATCTCAGAGAGTGAATCTGTGCATTTTGTATTTGTCTTTGGACCTGTAAACATCCATTCAGCACTTGCATTTGCCTGACTCTGTAAGTAAGTTATTTAGAACATAGTTTCTCTTCGAGATAGATAGAACTATAGTAAGATCAAGCTAGAAGTTTTCTGAGACTGTCCCGCAATGTTGTTTTAAAATATTTTCAGTGATTCTGAACTCTGTTGTCACTGTGTTGAGTTATTGAGTATTGCCTTGTGCTTTTATTATTTATTATTAAATATATTTAAACCTCTTATTTGTGACTGGTTTGTTTAGAGATATTTAAGCTCATAGAGTACTTGCATATGTATTTGGTGACACTGTACAGGCCACTCTTAAATAGCCTTGCTGTTGGTCACACTTACCGTTTGGATAATAGTAACACTACTCAGTAGACATTTTCACCCTATGGAAAGATCCTTATATTAGCTGATAAAGAGCTGTTTTTGGCAGTGATTACTACCTTATAGTCTGGGCAGAAGGGGGCATAGCTAGTGAACCTGTGCCAGCCTTACCCAGGAGTGTCTGTGTGATCAAATCTCAAAGTGTGTGTGTGTGTGTGTGTGTGTGTGTGTGTGTGTGTGTGTGTGTGTGTGTGTGTGTGTGTGTGTGTGTGTCAGCTACTTCAGCAGGGACATGAACCACTGGCTGGACAGAGAGGGTGCTGGAGGTTTTGGCTTGACCACTCAGCTGAGATTTGAACCATATAGCTGTGCCAGTGAGGAGTCTTATTGGGGATCAGGAGAGAGAGGGAGAAACCAGCCCAAGAGTGACTGTGATCTCTGTATGCTCTTAAGGAAAATTGTACTTTACTGTGTGTACTTGTCATCCTCACTATGGGCACATCCCTCACTGGTGTTAGTGGTGAGGATTGAGGCTCCTTGATTACTGGGCCAGTGCAGGGTGTCACATATTAATTGGTGGCAGTGGTGGGATACCCACATCACATATTAATTGGGTGATAGTGGTGAGATAGCCACATCACATATTAATTGGCTTGCAGTGGTGTGTATATTGAATTCCTGTAGCTTGTGTACAGTGATCACTGAAGGTGCTTGTACTCTTAATCAGCCACACAGTGAACATTCAGAGTTCATATCACAACTGTTTTATTTATTTTTTTTTTTTGGTAGCTTAGTTAGTCAGGGAGAGCAGGCCACAGAGGACTTAGAAATCCATCTGGAGTTAAAGAGACTTGAGGTAGAGGCCAAACATTTGGAAAGAGAGGCAGCAGAGAGACTGAAGCATCTAGAGACTGAGGAAAATGAGAAACTGCTATGCCTGGAAGCTGAGGAGAAGGAAAGGCAGAGGCAACATGAAAAGGATATGCTGACTCTTCGACAGAGTCATGGAGGTAATGGGGAAGAAAGTAACTGAACCCCAGAAGCAACAAAGGCCAGTAAATTTCTTCCACAGTTTACAGAGGGGGATAATTTTGATAGTTTCATTCATATGTTTGAGAGGGTATGTAAACAGTATGATGTTGACCAAGGGCTCTGGGTATGGTTCCTGACCCCCTTACATGGCAAAAAGACTAATGCTTTGAGTAGGCATATAAAGGAATGTAAAGACCATGTTTTTAAATTTTTTGTGATACAACAATTGGTGAAAGACACACAAAGGAAATGTTTGGATGTACACATGGATATATGTGAGTTGAAATGACAGTTACATTTAAATGCAACTGAGTATCCAGGTATTAGTGAGTCTATAGCCATTTCATGTGTCTTAAATTAAAAAATATTTTAGGATAAGATTTTAGGTTTAAGTCATTTATGTATAGTATTAAATGTATAATAATGATTTGAATGTTAAGTATTTAAATGAAGTTAATTGTATTGCATGATTTCTGATTGTTTAATTGTATACTTGGATATGTTATTTAAAGGCTGGGTTGGTTTGTGAATATTGTTTTGAGGAAGTCCCTATATTGTGGGAAGAAAGTTCTTAACTTGGTTATTCATTCAAGTTGTGGCTCTCCAGTAGCTGTGCTGTGCTATTTTTGATTCTGCAGTTCTGTTCCTGTGGTATGTTCATTTGTCTGTGGAAGTACTGTGTGGTGAAGCACCTAAAGACCACCCCTACCATCCTCAGACTAATGGTCTTGTTGAGAGGTTAAAGTCTACATTGAAGACCATGCTATGGGTATTTGCAGACCAGTTTAAGAGGGACTGGGACAAATATCTGCCACATCTATTGTTTGCTTACAGAAAGGTTCCCCAGGAATCCACAGGTTTTTCACCCTTTGAGTTGTTGTATGGGCATAGGGTGTGAGGACCTCTAGATTTAATTTGAGATTAGTGGGAGGGTGAGTGTGAATCCCACAAGAAGTCTGTTGTGGCGTATGTCTTAAACCTCAGTACAAGGCTCAGGAAACTCATGAGCTTGGCCCAGGAGAACCTGACAGAAGCCAAACAGCAGAAAAAAGGTCAGGTATGACAGGAATGCTTGAGTTAGAGAGCATGCTGAAGGGCAGCAGGTAATGGTTCTCATTCCTGTCAGAAACAACAAGCTGCAGGCAGCCTGGGAGGGATCCTACAAGGTGGTAAGGAAGATCAGCTATCAGTGGATTGCAGGAGGAATCTGAAGGAGATCTGGTGACTGATCACCTCAGTGATGCTTGGACTGACACCTCAGTGAAAGGGGTAGCAATGTCCCAGCAGCTATCTCCTACCCAGGTTCAAGAAATTCGAGCAGTGTTACAGGAGTTTGGGGACGTGTTCACTGGGAAACCAGGGTGCACCCACCTGGTGCAGTACCATGTGGATATAGGACCCCAAAGGCCTTATTACGCAGGCCCCTTATAGGGTACCTGAGAGAGTCAAACAGACTCTGAGGGAGGAGATACAGTAAATGTTGGACCCAGGGGTAATTCAGAAGTCCAGCAGACCCTGGGCCTCCCCAGTGGTGCTGGTACCAAAGAAGGATGGCAGCACCAGGTTCTGTGTGGACTAAAGGAAATTAAATAGTCACACAGAGTCAGATGCTTAGCCCATGCCTAGGACAGATGAAGTCCTAGAGCAGCTGGGTGGGGCAAAGTATCTTACCACCATACCAGTGCTAGAGAGATGTCAGCCTTTGTGACACCTTTTGGCTTGTATGAGTTCACAAAGATGTCTTTTGGGGTGAAAAATGCCCCCACATCTTTCCAGAGGCTGGTAGATCATGTTTATATTACGCTGTCGAAAACTCACTGTCGACAGCGTAATAATCGACATGAAAATGTCGAAACCCCCGAACATCAAACACACAAAAAAAAAAACACCCAAACACAACACAAATTGCTCTATGCAGGGGGGCAAGCCCCCCTGCACCCCCCGCTACTTAAACATACCAACTCCGACATCGCACTACATTTCAGTAAATGGAAATCTCCCCTTACGAAGATTTCCATTTACATGTGCGATGACTTTCACTTTTGACATTTTGGTGCCGACAATATCAGCTTCAATATTGTCGGCCTTCGACAGGGTGAAGTAGACTCGGTAGATCATATCCTAGCAGGAGCAGGAGACTTTGCCCTTGCTTACCTAGATGATATTGCCATCTACAGCCATTCCTGGCAACAGCACTATTACCAAAAAGCAGGTGAGGGCATTTTTAGGGACAGCAGGGTACTACAGAAAGTTTGCCCCCAATTATAGTACCATAGCTGCTACTCTCACAGACCTGACAAGGAAAAACAGGCCATATAAGATAGTGTGGACCCCAGCATGTGAGAAGGCATTCCAGAAGCTTAAAGGAGCATTGGGAGGACCCCCTGTGTTAACCAGTCCAGATTACGGCAAATAATTTGTTGTGCAGGTGGATGCTTCAAACCATGAGGTGGTGGCTGTACTTAGCCAGATTTCTTCAGAGGGAGAAGAGCAGCCAGTGGTTTATCTCAGTCATAGGCTACAACCCAGAGAGGATGCTATGCAGCTGTAGAAAAGGAATGTCTAGCCACATTGTGGGCACTGCAGAAACTTCAGCCTTATCTGTATGGAAGGGAATTCACTGCAGTTACAGACCACAATCCCTTAACATGGCTACATTGAGCCAGCCAGCAAAATGCCAAGTTACTAAGGTGGAGCCTAGGATTGCAAGAATATGATATGAGAGTGCAGCAGCACAGTGGGGTTAGTAATGCTAATACAGATGAGCTCTCAAGACATGGAATGAGATAAAGTATTCCCAGATAGGCTCAATCCTCTCAAGCAACGTTTCTCAAGAATCACTTGAAAAACTAGCTTGAGGTCTCGTGGGGGGATCACCAATTAATATGTGATGCCCCTGCACTGGCCCAGTAATCAGGAGCCTCAATCCTTCACCACTAACACCAGTGAGGGACATTCACATTGGAGGATGACAAGTACACACACACAGTAAAGTACAATTTCCCTTAAGAGCACATGGAGATCACAGTCAGTTTAAGGCTTGTTTGTCCCTCTCTCCAGATCCCCAAAAATACTCTCCACTGACACAGCTATAGGATTCAGATCTCAGCCAAGTGGTCAAGCCAAAACCTCCAGCACCCTCATTGTCCAGCCAGTGCTTTGTGTCCCTGCCCAAGTAGCTGACACATGCATACACACACACACACACACACACACACACACACACACACACACACACACACACACACATACACAAAACACTTTGCGATTTGATTTATATACACACACACACACACACACACACTCCTGGGGAATGCTGGCACAGGTTCACTAGCTATTCTCCCTTCTGCCCAGACTATAAAGTAGTAATCACTGCCACCAACCAGCTCTTTATCAGCTACTGTAAGGCTCTTCCCCAAAGGGTGATCAATTCTACTGTGTAATGTTTCTATTATCCAAATGGTAAGTGTGACCAACAGCAAGGCTACTTAAGAGTGGCCTGTATAGTGTCACCAAATACATATACAAATACTCTAAGAGCTTAAATATCTCTAAACAAACCAGCCAAAATTAAGAGGTTTAAATATATTTAATAATAAGCAATAAAAGCATAAGATAATACTCAATAACTCAACACAGTGAGAACAGAGTTTAGAATCACTGAAAATATTAAAAAAAAACATTGCAGGACAGTTTCACATAAATACAGAAAACATCTAGATTGATCTTACTATAGTCATATCTATCTCTAAGAGAAACTATGTTTTAAATAACTTACTTACAGAGCCAGGCAAATGCAAGTACTGAATGTATGATTACAGGTCCAAAGAGAAATACAAAATGCATGGATTCACTCTCTGAGATAGTTATTAAATTGCTATCAAACATTTCTGCTGGGTTAGCTCAGATCACATCATTCTTGTCACCTCTGCCTTTAGTTCCCAGGCTAACAGGAACTTAAAATATAACACCTCTGTGTTAAAAATACTTATCTCTCAGAAGTTTTGCCTAGAACTGGAAGTCTTAAAACTGTTAGACGCTTTTACCTTGGAAACTTGTAATTATTTCTGTTTCCAGACAATAGAAAGAATTCCTAGGTGGAGACATTCTTTTTCTGAGCTGAGATAAACACCATCGTAAACAATTCAACTTATCTTCTTAGAGTTTTGCTCTTTTCCAGTAGGGTGCACTGTGGTTACATTTTTGAAGCTCAGCACATAACATACAGTTTGCTTACATTTGTACGACAAGCCTATGGATCATATTAATATTTACAAATGACATAGGATTATTTATAAAATTCTAGCTAGCTGGGCTGGCAGCCTCACATAGCCATTTGTTGCATTTGTTCATTACATCTGTTTTCTGCTTCCTTCATTGGCCAGTGGGTGTCACATTGCCCACTTTGCTTTGCTTACCCTCCCACACCTTGCTATAAATGAAAATGTTAGCTGACCCTGCTAAAAAATTAAACATCTTTCCCACTCTTAGCATGGGTCCTTGGAGTAGGTCAGATCCTCAACCCACTATCACCAACAAATACCCATGCTCATTTAGTCATATTATTCAACATGACCAAATCACCTACAGCCAATTTTTTACATCAAGTGGTTAGCCCTAACTTAGCACACAATCTGTGATGCATTGCTCTTTTATCTTTAGGGTACTGCGAGCCACAGTGATTGGTTTGTACAACTCTTCCCCTCTTAGAGCACCCTGTATAGTCTGTACTACTGTCCACAGCTCTATTCTTTGGTGAGCTTGAAACACTCAGCATGTTTGTGGTAGGTGGGAGACCCCACGGAGATGCAAAGAAAACAGCAAACTTCATACAGGCATTAGCTAGAGGTTAGCACCAAACTTTGTACCTTATACATGTAAGGCAAAGCCCTTAGTCATTATGCCAAATGCCTGTAAATCAATGCAAACTAAATGTGTGTTAACTTGCATTCTCGTGTAGGCCATGTGTTCATAGTATACCTGCACGCACGTTTTTTTTTTTTTTTTTTTTTTTTTGCTATACTGCACATGCTTCTTAGGTGTTGTGGATTTTACTATTGCTGTTCATTCTGGTTGGCTTGTAGATCTTTTAACACTGCAACCTGCCCATCTTGTTGTTTCAGATGTTGCATTGATTCTGCCACAACACTTCACATACCTTTCAGAATGCAATGGTTGAAATAGAAATTTTTCTACAAAAACTGATTAAATAATTTCAAGTTTCAATAAACATCCAAATCTAAACCCATGGTTTAAGTGATCATACTCTACAACAAGACTCTACACCAGACTTAACTGTAGTATGTTTGCAAGTCCATAATCTGTGATATTAGAGATTTTTTTTTTTGAAAATTTGTTGCTAGTGCTCAGTTGAGTTTTATTTTCTTATGGCAGTGGAACATAATATTCCTGTTGTGGATGTGCAAACCACACAATGCTATTAGTATAGCCTAAAGTGACCTGTGAGGCATTCCACATACATTTAAACAATCAGCTGAATCACTTCAAATCCACAGCATCATGAGTGTAATTATATTTTTAAGATACAAACATGGTGAATGCAGATTTCCAGGAAATTTGGACTTTCAGCCGAGATGTATCCCAGAAAAATTACATGGACAGGAACCTTTCAAGCCACAAAAGTCCCTATAACACATGCATTGTCATTTAAAGAAAAACTCAGGGAATGCCAAGTGAGTATTTAGAAAGCTGACTTTGCATCCCACAATTGTTTAATGTCCTGATAATCCCCCACAATAAAAAATAGATGCTGGTATAAAAAACAAGGTTAGACTAGATAAAGACAATCACCCAGATGGATCAGTAGTTAGCATTTTCTATGAGTATTTGCATCATGGAGTACACTGTGAATGTTGCATATCATATTCCTTCTATATGTTTGGGCTTTTTTCTGTGTATTTCTTTCATGGAGTACCTTGTGAATATGGAGTATTGGGTTTTTGCCATACGTGCGGACATTTCTCTGATTATTTCATGACATATCCTGTGAGTGTATAGTATCACATTCTTGCCATATGTGTGAGCTTTTCTTGGAGTATTTGTTTTATAGAGTACACTGTGAGTGTGGAGTATCATGTTTTTTCCATATGTGAGGGCTCTTCTCTCAGTATTTGCTTCATGGAGGATGGAGGAGTACCCTGTGAGCATGAATTATCGTGTTCTTGCCATATGTGTGGGTTTTTCTTTGAGCAGTTGTTATATGCTGAATGTTGAAGCTACTACTTAAGAAATGCTTGCCACAGAACTGAAGTACAACATATTTAATTTGTGCTATAGCCCCCACCACCACAATATTCCAGGAAACCATTTTTTCAGGATATGTTTTTGTTTATTTTGTATTGCTGTTTCCCGTTTGTTTCAATGGTCTATGTTACTTGCTTTATCTACTGAACATGGGTGCACACAGATTGTAAACATTCATGTGTATCTGCTGTCCCAAGGTGGACTTGTACTCTAGTTCTGTGGAAAATGTAATTTTTTTGTTAATACTTTTGTTGATTTGGGGGCAAAGCTTTAGTGGTTTATTAAGGTTTATTTTTATTATGATTTAGGTTTATTGTTTATTAACGTTTTTGAGTTAATGCAATTTAATTGTGTTTTTTTAATCCGGATCATTTTGTCATTGATGCCATTTTCTGACTGACTGGATGCTGATGTTTTTTGTTTTACATCTTTTTTGTTCTAATTCTGCTATATTACATTTCTACATGTTTCTGATCTTTATGGTGATATCTGTAGTGTTTTGTAGCCCAGTGATTTTTTCACTGACTGTGTGAATGGGGCAGAATCACATTGACAGATTGTGAAGGCAGAGTGGAGATAAATGCTTGACAGGGTGATAATTGAACACTAGATCAAATAAGTGATCCTAGCAGAGTTCACCGTTGTTTTGTGGCTTGGGTCATAGCTGAGGAGGGTCCTCACCATGCCTACCTCATTAATAAATACCACAGTTAAGTTAATGTAGCTGTGCACTGGATTGTAGGGTTGTGTGCCTTTCATTGTCAACCAGCACACATCCTCCTTTCTGATGTAACCTTATCAGCTAAGCATCCTTCATCACATCTGCAGTGTACACTTTATCAAAAAATATAGCATAGTGTGCACCTTGCTAAATTAATGGCTTGTATCTGTCCTAATATAATTGTTTCTTCATTATACATATAAAACCAGTTAATTAAGGCAAGGAATATCATGTATTACATTGTAAGTACCATAATGGCTTTCCCTCTCCTAAGTTACCTTCTTCCTCATTGCATATACAAAACCTATCCATCAAGTAATGCAATGCATTACATGCCTAGCTAGCGTAATTGGTCTTGTCATCTTATAATTTGTCAGCTTTTTCATCAGGAATATAAAATGAGATGCGGAGTAATTTTGTGGTCTCAATCTAACTATGACAATTTATCTTGTTTAAGCAGATCCCTAAAAAAATGCAGTCTAATGTGGCTGACCTTATGCTTAATATAAAACTAAATTCATTACAACAAAATAGCATTCTCCCCCTTGCATATTAATTCAGTCAACTGACACTAACCAGCTGCACTAATCAACACTTACCATGAGGTGTTATGACCATGGTTTATGAATATTCAGTAGTAGGCTGTAATGAAGAAAGCCTAGGATATGCATTTATACATGTATTTTAATGTAAAAAAGTGTAGCAGATACTAAGGACCTAGTACACAGCAAACACAGTATCTGGATATCGAAGGATTTAAAAATAACACCACAAGTGGCAGAGCCATGAATAAAACTATACAACATATCTCACAATTGTGTATACAATTTGTGTAATAGGACTACAAATGTTTGCTCTTTGTTGATATAGTTTGCATAAAGACATGTGCGTGCAGTTGTATGTGGGGCAGTAATAGGCTAATCCAGTGTGCAAATAAAATAAGGCATGAATTTATTCCTGGACAGGAAGCCAGTCCATAACAGGATGCTTACACTTAAATCATATGTCTATCACACCCACACTTGTTGTACATTTGCAGACTTGCCAGTTCAATGTGCCTGCCTGTTTTCTCAAAGTGGGAAAGAAGAAACAGCAATTAAGGTGTTCATGTTTTCTATGCACCTTGAATATATGAAAATTAGAACATTTCCTAGTGATTCCATCTGCTAAAAAAAAGGGAGAATAAATATACACCACACAAAAAACTGAATCATTTATATATATATATATATATATATATATATATATATATATATATATATATATATATATATAAAGAACATATGTCCATTTACTAGTGTTCCTAAGTAACAGTAGATAACAACCCAAACCCTTAATAAAAAGGCCAGCCTAAGAGTTATTCCCAAAAATGCATATGCCTGTGGCTGCATAAGAAAAGTGACAGTTTTTTACCCCCAAAATCCCACTAAGATGGCAGAGAACAACTAAATGGGGTTCAGAAAGAAATAAAAAGTGTACACTGATTAGCCAAACAGAAGTGGGTAACAGTGTTTGCTAAGAGTATTCCACCTGTGCATGCACAAAGGAACAGGATGCCACAATATTATTACAGTAAACAATATACTTAGTTTCTATATTATTGTTATTAAAACCAAGATGATGAACAAAATGAAGAAAGACCGTGCTAATCCATTAGACAATGATAGAATCATAGCAAAAGAGGACAAATAAGGAAGAAAATCATGACAAACATACTAGGAAGTAAAGTACCACGCTGTAAGTTACACTTACCAGAACAGTAAATGTTCAAATCATCACTGCCGCAGTAGCTTGTAGCTCTGTGGGTTAGATCCTGCCCAGGATATAATGGCCATTCAGTCTTCAAAAGTCTCTGGTTCCCTCCACATTCGCACCCAGACTGCTGTGTCTTGAAACCCACAGGGAGAAAATAGCAGACTAGTCATCAATTTCTTCAGGACTTTCTTGCCCCCCCCCCCCCAAAAAAAAACGAAGAGCCTACTCATCCTGAAATCCAAAAAAGTTAGAAACACAACTTCTATCTCAAAAAATAACAATATACAGAAAAAGGGGATGGAAGGGTGGTTCGTGTACCAAACAGCAAGGAATTCAAACATATATTGTTATGGAAGTGCAGCTTACACAACTGCACTATGTTCATAATTCTCACTGCTGTGGCAGCCTGTAGCTATTTGGATAGATCACCATAGCTTATCCATCCTGGGAGGAGGAAGAATTAGGATCCAGGAGCCCCTAGAGTACAGTCCTTGCAAAACCTGTCCTGCATCTCTGGAAACCCAAACAGGGTTTTTCCACCATGACACTTTGCAACTCAGATACTTTCTTGCAAATGGTGTGACAATAAACAAAACAGTCTTCCAAATTATCAACCAAAAAAGGCAGAAGGGTTGGATCAAAGCCAGATAGAATCATTTCTTCTGGCATAAAGACCCCAAAAATGTGTCACCTGTTTACTAGATGGTCTTAAATAAGAACGATTTCTTTGTAGAACAGCTTGTGCAAAGTTTGAAAAGAAAGAGGAAGATCCAAGGACAGATGTTGAAATAGCCATAAATAGCCCTGACTAAAGAAGTAAGACAGGCCAGAGAATAGTAACTCACTCAAATATTAAAGGATCAGTGGTACATAATCCCTGACGGGGCCCTGGGTATCACTGTGGCACTAACTAGAAAACCTCTTCCACTTACTAACATAAGATTTTAACATAAGATTTCCTATTATCTGGCTTTCTTGTCTCCTTTAGCACCTGCTGTACATCTCAGAAAGAAGGTGTTGAAAGGTATCAAAACTGAGCTATCTAGGCAGTCAGGTGAAGTTGTTTGAGACTGGGGTATATCAAACTCCTCTTGCCTTGTTTGAGTAGATTTACCAATTCCATAAGAGGGTGAACCACTGTTGCCTGGGCCAGAAGGGAGACTCCACAATGATTTTTGGGGAGTCCTTCTGAATCTTCAAAATTACATTGGATATCAGCAGAAAGGGTGGAAATGCATAAAGGAATATTCCCAAACACAGGAATGAAAAAAACACATCTGTTTACTAGGCTTGCTTGCAAGGAATCCTGGTGCAGAATTCATGTAGTCTGTTTTGATAGGAGGTGAGCAACTCTGTTTGAGGTATTCCTCACAAGAGGATTGATTTCTGGAAGACTCCACTCATTCAATTTCCTGATCAGCTTGTCTACATTGCATTTTCCTCTGAGAGAATGCAGGGAGCTTGGAGGATTAAATAATGTTTCACAGAGACCTTCCTAGCTATCATAGTTAGCCCCCACAGAGGGTAAAACCTGGTGCCTCCCTGTTTATGTACCACATCACTGCAATATTGCCTGTAATCAACTTCAGAGGTCCTGGGGACCACAAATGATGAAGAGATTATATGACATGGTTCACAGCTGACATCTCTTTGACAATTGTGTTTTGAACTGTTTTGTTCCAAAGACCCTGTACTTTTACCCCCATTGAAACTGTTTCCAAAGAGAATCTGAAATATCTGTTGTCATATATTTAGCTGGGGTTGGAAGGGGGAATGGGTGACCTAGATTCATGGCAATTGGTTGTCTTCATCAAAGCAGTTCTCGTTACAAAACTTAAGATAGGAATTTGAAATTCCAGATGATGGGCATGCTGGGTCTACATATTTATATTAAGAACCATTGGAGTTTTTCTTCTGTGCAACATATCTAGAGGAATCATAGATGCAGTGATCTTCAGAATCCTGAGATACTCTCTGGCTAAAGTCTGAGACTGAATTGAGAAGCTCAGGAAGATTACCAGATACAAGTCCATCTTTTCTGGGTTAGGAATGCCCTTTGCAATGAAGAATCTAGAAAGCATCATAGAAACACAATCATGTGAGAAGGAATTAAGGAGAAATTTTAACTGTTGATCTTAAAGTCCAGACTGAGAAGATTTGTAACCCATGAAAGGGATGTAACCCATGAAAGGGACTCTTTCTGATATATATCCATATATATATATATATATAAAATAATGATTATTTATTAACTACTAATTGGGTTGAACTCATGACTCAGGATGTATTTAAGCAGCAATTTTGTTGTCTTGAATTATCTGAAAAAGTTCACAGTGAGTTGGACGAAAGCACTAATAAACAACATTTTATGCAGCATTTTGGATTGCCTTTTGAATCTGCCTGCTTTACTTATAGCCATTTACCTTTTGTTTTGTTTTATTGGATGTGATGTTCTTACTTATAAGATGCTCAACATAGAAGGCTTTCCTTACCACTGTAGATACATGGTGATCAAAGTTTAGATTGCTATCAACCTGTGTTCACAGATCTCACACCACTTGTTCGGAGTTTAGAGGGGTGCTGTCAATATTGCAATTTGCAGGGACTTCTTTGCCAAAAGAGATAATAATGCACTTTTTTGCATTTGGTTTTAGTCCATGGCTTTGGCACCAATCATTTGTCTGTGTTAGCCCCTTTTGTAATATGTTAACATCATTTGGGGACTCAATGATTGCGCCCAGTTTGCAATCATCCGCAAACTTGATAAGCCACAGGCCATCTACTTTCGCCTGGACTTCCGAGAAATAGATTCCAAACAGTACAGGGCCCATCACAGATCTTTGTGGTATGCCACTGGTAACTGGTCCACTGGTAGAGGTGAAATTCCAGCTTTGACAGTATGCATTGTGTTGGTGAGCCAGTTGACTACCCATCTAGTGACGTATGGGTTAATACTCAGTTGTTTTTTGTTTTTTTTTTAATTTCTTGAAGTCTTTAGGGTTTCAAACACCATGACAGGAATGGACCCCATTCCTAAGTCAAGGTATGATTAAAGTTCATGAAATTAGTATTGATTCAATCTTTGATGTTATCCAGAAGTGCTCTTCACAGCACCCACAATGTGCCCAGAAATTACTCCTTCTGCAATTCATATGGAGTTACATGTATGGGTAACATATATAAGTATGACTGGAAATTCTTTTTTATAAGACCATTGCTCCTACCACTATTAGAACTGTCTGGGAATCCTTCTTCCACATTGCTCTCATTTCTTCCTGCAAAACCTTGTATTTTATGATTTTGTGTCTCTCTCTGTACATAAGACACTGTAGTCACTGGGTGTAGCAATTTCAATGATTAATGCTACTTTTGTCTTCTTTTCATGGACTACTATATCTGGTTTTCTCCCATCTATGTTTTTGAACTGTTGGTAATGGATGATCCCATGTGATATAAACTTCATTATTTACTATGATGCTTTATGGCTTATGTTTTCAGTATTTTTCAGCAACTTCAGTATTATAATGTTTGCACAATCCCCAGTGCAACAGTCTTTATTATGCCTTTCAGTATACATTCCTTCTGTCATGAGTATATCACTACCAGCAGCAACATGTGCGACTGTTCCCAAATCTGTTTTACAAAACCTAGATTTGTCTGTTTCTCCCACATGTTCAATGGTCTTTGTAAACCATGTATAAATAGTCCACTGTCTTGGACCACCAATATTAACCTTTAGTCTTTTGCTTTAAATTCACCTCTCCTTAACCATTCTGCATTCAGTCCTGATCAACATGAGGTTGTTCAAAGAGATTTCTATACTTGCAACTACATTTATGCATTTTTCACATTTCTTGCCTTCTCATCTGATCCTTCATCTTATATTCTTTCTTTTGTGTTTTGGCACATTCAGTTGTTGTTTGGCTTTTATCTACTTCTGGTTTGATTTCCATTCCCACTTGACGCCGATATGCTTCTGCTAAACTAAGCAGGGAAGTCATTTAGACTTATTCTCATCATGTTTCAAAACTTTCATTATGTTTAGGTCTTATGAGGTCAGTATGTATGTAGTCCCATGATTCCAGATCTATAAATTTAATCAATTTTGGGGAGGCCCATACCTCCTTCAGAATGGGGAATATACAATCTTGGTTTGCACTGATTTTTATAAATCATCTGATGAGCATGAAGCATCCTTCTTGTTTTCCTGTCCAACCTATCCAACACATTTTCGGGCCAGTCAATCACTCCAAAATTGTAAGTTAGGATAAGAAGAACAAATTGGTTTATAGCTTGGACTTTGCTCCTAGATGGCAAAGCTGCTTTCAGTATTAATTGAATGTCTTGTAAAATATTCTTTACTAAGTTTTATTGGCATTTGTTCATGTTTTATTGTTGATCCTTCATCAGTTCCCAAATTTTAATATACTCCCTCTTGCTCAAGTTCTTTTATATCACATTCCTGTTCCAAGCTGATGTTTTCTTGGTGTTACAGCTATCCTGCTTTAAAGGTTGCTTTTGCACATTTATCAAGACCAAATCACATTCTTGTATCATCTGAAAAAGCTTTGACCATTTGCAGTTCTGCTTTCAGGTCCTCATCTGATGAACTATACAGTTTCAAATCATCTACAAAAAGAAGATGAGAAGTCTTTACACTTTGTTGTTTTCTGGGAGACAAATTGTAGCCATGACCTAATCTGTTAAGTAGACAACTTAATGGGTTAAGGGCAAGACAAAAGAGCAGCAGTGATGGAGAGTCACCCTGGAATATCAGCCTTTAAATTTTTATACATGTAATAATAATTTGTCCTTTATCATGGCTTAACTGCAAAGTGATTTGCCACTGTTTCATAATTGCTGTAATATAATTTATCAGTGTAGGGTGTATCTTATACATTTTAAAGGCTTTTTTATCCATGAATGTGAGATACTGTCAAATATTTTTATAGTCTATCCATGACGTACTTAGATTCTTCCACTTATTACAGTTCCATTATGACTTTCTTCTTCTTCTTCTTCTTCTTCTTTCGGCTTTTTCCCGGTTAGGGGTCACCACAGTGGATCACCTGTCTGCTCATGACTGGCAGTGGAGTTTTTATGGTACTGAGTTGCCATCCTGGCTCCGAACCTTCCACAGAAGGCACACACACACACAGGCAAGCACTCACTCAAATCTATTTAACAAAAAAGTATCCTTTGTTCCATATGACTTTCTTTTATTACCCTTTTGTTCTACTGCCATAACTGAGTTTTCTTCTAAATAACTATAAACTCTGCCAGCATCAATTCCAGTGTGTAGTTTATATGTTGTAGGAAGGCAAGTTATTGATCTATAGTTTTTATGATAGCTTGCAGGTTCGCTCTTAAGTAAGAGTATTATTTTTCCTGTTGTTAACTAGGCTGGTGTCTGTTTGAAGTGCGCATATAAACAGTTCTTACACATGGCTAAATCTTCATGTAAAGATGTTAATACTTTTAGCCAGAAATTTGGTACTGCATCTGGGCCTAGGGTTTTCCAGTTAGGAGCTTTTCTTAACTTTGTTTCACTCTCTCTGGCCATTAATTCACCCTATTTCATATCCTGTACATTTGAAATTCTTATTCTTTTTTTTACTTCTTCTATCCATTTATCATCTTTGTTATGGTTCATAGGATCTTCATAGATATTTCTCCAAAATGTATCTGTTTCTTCTGTTTTTTGGTGGTGTTTCAATTCTTTTTATCTTGTTTCCCAATTCTCTATAAAAGTTTTCTGGTTCATCAATAAATTAAATATTTTGTACTTTTCCTTTATATTTATCTGCATATCTTTAAGTTTTTCTGCCTATGCTGATATGTTTAGTTTATTATTTGCGATGGTGCATGATAGATCCCGATCTGTTCTGATACTGTACATTGCTTTTATCACATCTATCTTTCCAAATATTTTTGATGATCTGTTCCCTCTTCTGTACTCTTCTAACAGTACAGTGACACTTCTTGTCTTAATTGCTTTATAGTTTTCCCTATTCAATATTTCCATGATAGCATTTGATTTTTCACCTTCCTTTCCCTTACTACATTGTGTTTTTGTGGTAAGACTTTATCTGTTATTAATTTAGCTGCACAGTAGTATACCCTATTTATTTATGTTATATCACATGAATCTCTATGGACATTCCTAATTAGTATGTTCATTTGTTTTATCAAACTTATAACTTTTGGGGTTTTACTGACTTTCTGTAGTCTATTTCTTTCATTGATCTTAATATGTTTTTCCATATCTATTACATCAATCAACTCTTCTGTTAGATTTTTCTTCTAAGCTGAGGGCACATTCCTTGTTCTCCATTTCCTGTGAGCATTCTATTGAAAATTCCAGAGCATCTTCCTGTGCCGCATTCTCTTCAGTTTCATCCTGTGTCATCCATTGCTCTTTCATATGGGAACTCACTGGCCTGTCACTCTACATTGACTGTGTCAGAGTTGTCACAGTTTCATGTTCCTTCCCTTGCTGTGCACCTCTAACTGAATATTTGTACTGGTTTCCTATAGAAGGCTCCAAAGTAACTTCATATGGCAACTGATCAGATGTTTCCCACTCCACTGGTTTCTCCTTAATTTGGGGATCCATTGCTCTATACTGCTGTGATGTTATCTGGGTTAGATTTTCTACACTAAATCCTTCATCCATAACTTCAGTTTCTAGTTCTTTAACTTCTCTGTTACTAATCCTCTTTTCTACTTTTCTTTGTTTTCTTATTTTTTGTTTTGTAAAATTTTCCATGTCCAGATGCCTTTGCCTGTATTTCTCTTCAAATATGTTTGGTGCTCCTCTTTTTGTATTGATTTTTGTTTTCTCCTTTGCATAAATATTGCAACATATCAAATCTCTTTTTCTTTCCCATGTCCATATTTCTTCTTCAGAGGTCTCCTGCTCCTCCTGTTTCTCCTTACTTTGAGGATTCATTATTCCATCATGCTGTGATGTAACCTGTGTTAGACTTTCTACACTAAATGCTTCACTTTGCAAGTGTTCCATAAATTCAACTTCCATTTTTAGAATTTTTTTATGGAAATTGGCTTTGTGGTTCTGTCTCTCTGTCCCTCTGTCCCTCTGAGGTTCTGTCACACTCTTGCGAGACAGCAGAAATTTTTCTACTGTCTCGTGAAGCCAGTCTCAATAAAAGCATTGTAATAATGACAGAGGGACAATATTTTTAGCCTTTAATTAAAATATTGTCCCTCTCTCATTACCGAGGCAATACTCACACACACACACACATGCACACTCACCCACCCACCCATACCAGATCCATTCAGAATAACATACAGATATACAGACACACAGACACACACACACACACACACACACACACACACACACACACACACACACACACACACACACACACACACACTATGAGTGGTCTTAAAGGAAAACTCCGCCCTTTCCTACAGTTTAACTCAATCTTTAGGTTTCTTTTCTCCCTATAATATGGTTCCAGCATTGTGTAGGTATCAGAACCCTGCTTGTACTTGTTAAAACGTTTATTTTCTTGCATTGGAGCCAAAGGAAGGGAAAGCTCACCTACTTTTTTTAAGCTCAACTTCTTACATACTTTGCAGAGGAATTTGTCTCCACCTGCCTGACATATCATAGACACAGTTAAATCTCTAGTCTACTCTGTGAGGTACTGCTGTTAATCTTATATGGGCAATTAATCCTGCTAATGTCCGGAACACAGCAGTTGATATAAAAAAAGACAGAAAGCTGTGAAACTGTTTCCACTGTTTTTATTGCAGACAGGAGAACTCGACACTTCCCTTTCATAGCAAAACAAAGCAATTAGATCATTCAGGGGTTTAAAGGCAATTGTCACCACTTCTGACAAATTTACATAAGCAGCAACACAGTACTGAAATGCTAAGCTTTAAATGTTGGTTATTTACAATAGTTTATATGTTAAGATAACTTAAATGTAGTATCAAAGATTTCTGTGACATTTAGAGAAAAGTCAGATACTATTTTTTCTTGTAAAGTACCAAAACATTTACCATTTTCAAGCCCCCCCCCCCCCCATACACGCACAGGACAGAACTGCAGAAAGAGAGATAAGTGGTAACCCTATCAACCAGGTGCACTGATACTGTTCATAAAAGGTCTTTTATGCTTTTTCGTGGCATCCTTCCAGAGGGGGATGCATATCTGGTACACACAGATCCATGCTAAGAGATTGCCACTGACTTTGAGTCATTCCTTACATTGCTAGAGTGTATGAGCATTTTGTAATCCAGAAAAGAAATGTGACCATTGATGACAACAATAATATACAGCTGAATTTACTTAAATATACATTTACTGTGTGCTTTTGCATTAAAAATATTAAGAAAAGGAAATCAGAAGTATGCAACTGCGTTTAAATGCACACACACACACACACACACACACACACACACACACACACACACACACACACACACACACACACAGTCAGACGTGCATTTTTAAACACAGTACTGCATCCCACACATAGTATTCTACATGCTACGTACATTTTTATACACACACACACACACACACATGCACATACGCACGTGTGTGTGTGTGTGTGTGTGTGTGTGTGTGTGTGTGTGTGTGTGTGTGTGTGTGTGTTTATGTTTAGACACACATATACAGTTACACAAAATTTCCATTTCGATTAGTTTTTGTTGAAAGGACATGACGTATACACACAGGCGTATAATCTAATTCTCTGTTATGGGGGACACATACTGGGATTCTATAATGGTTTGTTGGTAATAGTTATTCATTGCACTTGTGAGAATGCATCTGTATACTGTAAAACTTTTATGATATGGGGGGGCTTCACCCCCACACCCCCCCTTACTATATATTCTAACTCCAGGGTACAGTGGGGAATAGGCCATATATCATTTTCAACAAAATGAGTGTCGGTGAAATGAAGTGTCAGTGAATTTGGCCTGCTGACTTGGTTGTCGGTGAAATGAACTGTCGACGAAATGAAGGGGACCCATATATATATATATATATATATATATATATATACTGTATGTATATATAGATGGATATATAGGTGTGTGTGTGCGTGTGTGTGTGTGTGTGTGTATGTGTGTGTGTGTGTAATATAGGTGCATACAATTGATTATTTATAATAAACAACATTGTAGAGTTAAGCATTGTTAATGTATACATTCTAATAAATGTTGCTTAATGTTTTACTGGGTCACTGTCACAAATTGGCTATGTGTTGCACATGCAGTCTTGGTCAATGTCTTTATGTCAGTATATTTTTTCTTTGTATTGCTAAGTACATTTAATACTTGTTATTATCTTTGCCAATGTAGCCCAAGTCATGTCTGAAAATGGTTCTGGGACCAGTTCACTTTCCTAGTTACCAAAGTATAAATAAATAGAAAATAGAAAAAAAAGGAGGGTGAACATGACAGAAATAATTAAGGAACTAGTAAAGCACACTTTAATTCTGCATCATTCATGAGAGAGAGAAAAAAATCCCACTGAAGGCAATGGCAAGCAGCAGATGGACTTATAGTAAGAGTTTTCACACCACAGCATGAGAGTGTGGGGGGAAAGAAGGTTTGCCAATTCTTTTAGAACTACAAAAAATCCTATTACAAAAGTCTGCTATTTACCTACTTTCTTTTGCTGGAAGTAGCTAACTGCTTTTTATAGCATGGAACAAGCTCTGACAGACACATAAATGAGGCTCTATCAGGGAAACATAGACGTAGCTCTATTATAGAAGGTGTGTTAGATGACAGTGCTTCACAGTCCTGCCATTTTAACTTAACGCCAGGAGAAACTCCACCACTTCCTTATGTCTAGCATGAGTAATATAAAGAGGACTTGAAATGTATTCTGGGAAGAAGGAATGAAAGCAAGATTACATTATCAAGGCATGCCCCATCATCCACAGTTTTGAGGGAAACACATTAAAATAGTTAAAGAAGCACTTGGACTGATGTTGAGGCATTAAATAGCTTTAAAAAAAGATACAATGAAAAAAAAATATGTTTTTGACTTCTAAAGTGGAGTTTTCCGTTCAGAGAAAACCTAGCATAATCTGTGTATGCATTCAACCAAAAGTGAAATACATGTTGTTCCAGTCTGAGACATGTAGGTAAAGCTCTTTCCTGATTTAGTTAAAAACAAAGTAACATGTTATTCCAGTATTACAGGTAGAGTTGGGCATAAAGTCAAGCAAAAGCTAAATACATGCTATTCTAGTCTGACCTGCAGGTGGAGATGTTCATAGATTCAAGCAAAAACAAAATTAACATTCCAGTCTATCCTATAGGAGGAGCTGTGCATAAAGTCGAGCAAAAGCTAAATTCATGCTATTCCAGTCTGACATGCAGGTGGAGGTCCTTCATAGGCACAGTTTCAAATTGTCTTCTCTTCTAGCAGCATCGGGGACAGTAAATGATGCATGCAATAGATAGCTGGAATCACAAGAGATCTAGACAAAGCTAAAAGTAATGGGGAGGCATAGGCACAAAAATAGAGACAGATTTTAAATACTGCTCTTATAAACATAGATGTGGAGCTGTGCATACATTCAAGCAAAAGAAAAATACACATTATTCCAGTCTAACATGCAGGTAGAGCTGTTCCCTGATTCAGGCAAATCCAAAGTAACATATTATTCCAGTGTAACCTACAGGTGGAGCTGCACATAAAGTCAAGCAGAAGCAAAATACATGCTACTCCAGTCTAACATGCAGGTGGAGCTGTTCCCTGATTCAGGTAAAAACAAAGTAGCATATTATTCCAGTCTAACCTGTAGGAGGAGCTGTGCATAAAGTCAAGCAAAAGCTAAATACATGCTATTCCACTCTCACATGCAGGTGGAGCTACTTCACAGTCACTTTCGCAAAACTGTCTTCTTCTGGCGGTATCTTGGACAGTAAATGATGCATGTAACAGAAATCTAGATGGCAAAGTTGATAGTGTATGTATGTATGCATATATATATATATATATATATATATATATATATATATATAACTCTCAAACTCTAATCACAAGAAATCTAAATAAAGCCAAAAATAACGGGGAAGCAAAGGCACAAAAACAGGGACAAATTTTAAATACTGCTCCTATAAACTTAGAAAGTTGGTAGAACACAGTTTATTGTTATTATTAGAACTTGGAATGCTTTTTTATTGAAATTGGCTTTGTAGCTCTGTCTCTCTGTCCCTCTGTGGTTCTGTTTTGCTAAGCCAATTTCAATAAAAAGCACTGTAATAATGACAGAGGAACAATATTTTAGCCTTTAAGTAAAATATTGTCCCTCTGTCATTAGTGAGGCAAAACATGCACACACACACACGCACACACACACACACACACACACACACACACACACACACACACACACACACACACACACACACACACACACACACACACACACACACACACACACACACACACACACCAGATTTCATTGGTATAAACAGTCTGTACTCGACTGGAGGAAAAATAAATTTTGCAAATTTGCAAGGAGGAACTTCAAGCCCTGTCTCGCTCTTTAATGTGGCCATACAGTGCAAAATATTGAAGATATGTCATTGGAGTGAACCTTAAGTGTATTTGAAGGTTGCGGCAGGCTCTTTAGACTTTGTGTTAATGTCTTGTAGTGTATATGCTGTCAGGCATCTAAACTGGCACCATCTGCTTTCCTATTAGTTAGCTACCAGAAGAATATGAGACACATAATCATTGCTACTGGGTCAGATCTGTACCACTATCCAGGGGACTTATATAGTGATTAAGACTTAACCTTAAAAGGACAACAACAGGATTCTATTATTAAATGCTCAACTTCTCTGTCCTTTTTCTCCCTATTTGCAGTGTCTGCTATTAATAAACAAAAATACAGCATTTAAAATATGTTAAATTGGCTGTTTTTTTACACTAGAACAGTACCTTACTGTACTGTGGCAGGTTCACTCAGAATACATTTATCCTGCCATGGAAAAGCTTGCTGCAGTCTCCAATTCATTGATGTCATTCAGGCCAATGAATACAGGTAGTTTTCTGTCCAATTCCCTCCCCAAACTGACATCACAATGACCGTCCTAAAAACTCACCCATGCTGTGATGTCACAGCTCCCTCGTCTTTCCCCTACCTATACAGAAAGTAAAGGTTAGAACAAGGAAACAGTACATGAATCAAGTCTCCTGCTGTCAGCTGTCAATCACAGCAGGTAACAGCTCAAATAACCCTTAGCACTTTAACAGCTAGGGAAGTTAGGTGTGAAAGGGGATGGGAGATGTGTCAAAGTAGTACAATTTAAGCTTCACAAAAGACTGCAATTTAGCCATTCTAAAAAAAAAACAGTAAAAAAGCACTTTGAAAGTCTGTTCTGTGGCATTTGCACTGTTTGTTTTTTAAGAAGTCATTGAACAACATGAAATGTCACTTAAAACTAACTGACTGAAAGACAGCAGTGTTTGTTTGTGTCTTTTGGCTTTTCCCGGTTAGGGGTCGCCACAGCGGAACTCCGGTCCACTAATGATTGGCAGTTGATTTTTATGTACCGGCTTGCCAGGCCTGACGCACAACCTTCAAAGAAAGGTACACTAATTCACTCATGTCTCCATGCAGAAGATGCTCTAGCTGAGAATCGAACCGGACAGCGAAAGACAGCAGTGTATGCATGTAAAATCAAAGCAGTGACAGGAGCTTTAGGAAGAAAGAGGCCTGCATGATATAATTTTTTTACAGACAAGCATTGCATTAAGGGATACCTAAGGCAGACTAAACAATTAGGATCACTTCAAGATGCTACACCCCATGTGGTCAGACTCAGAAATTACAGATAAAAATATTTAAAAACCTGTAAATAGTCCCAGAGTAGTGTTAAAATGTAGGAAACACCAAACCATGATGAAATAAACAGTTTTTTTTTTTTTAGTCTGTGGGTGCGGTTCTCTTTTAAAGTGAAACTTGCACTTCCATTTACCACAGTCTCTCCTAAGAATTAAGACTGAATGTTTACAAAGTGGGCAAGCAATATCAGTCTCAATTTCTTACATGCAGATCTTTGTGTAATCTGAAATTAATTGAAAACATAACTCTCATTGTAAAACACACGAATAAATGGCTTGACCCTCTAGTTCATCCATTAACGTATATAGATGAAGATAAAAAGAATAATGGATGTTGCAAGTCTCTAGTGCCAGCGCGTTTAATTTCAACAAAAGTTATTTTTGTTAGTTAGCCACATCAGTTTTAAATAGCTATCTGTTCTCGCTAGTTAACTTTTTAATGTATATTGAAACACAACTAACCTGCATTTAGATGTATAGTGCTACAGGATTAAAAAAAAGTATGATTATATTGTAAACTAATGGCAGAGGGACAATATTTACTTAAAAACTAAACATTATGACAGGGAGACAATATTTTAGTCTTTAAGTAAAATATTGTCCCTCTATCATTAGATAGACAATTAATATTTATTAATATTTAATAATTAATTAAGATTAATTACATTAATATTTTACTTGACTAAAAACTAAAAAATAAAAATATATAAAAAAGATTAGTAAAGTGGAAGTTAAAAAATAAAACTATAAAAACTATTTTTAATAAAGAATGCTTTTTATTGAGTCACTCTAAAAAGTAAAAAAAAAATAAAGAAGAAGTGAAAACTTTGCAAAATAATCACAGACAAACTGATTTCAGAAAAGCATTTGAGGATGGTTTTGCTGATTCCTGTTATTTCTCTGGTATCCCATCATTGCAACCATCAAAACCAACCTCAAATGCTTTTCTGAAATCAGCTTATCTGTGTTTCTTTTGCAAAGTTTTCACTCTTCTTCACTATTTTTTTACTTTACTTTTTAGAGGAACTCAATAAAAAGCATTCTTTTTTAAAATATTTTTTTATATTTTTATTTTTTAACTTACACTTTACTAATTTTATGTTCTAAGTTCCCTCTTTGTGATATTATTTTTTTTTTGTGTGTGTGAAATTTTTCATATCTGCATGCCTTTGCTTGCATTTTTCTTTGAATATATTTGAGGCTGCCTTCGTTGTATTAATTTAGCTTTCTCCTTTGCATAAATATTGCACCATATCAGATCTCTCTTTCTTTCCCATGTCCATATTTCTTTTTTATACCTTTCAAAATTCTCTAAATTTTGTTCTTTATATTTTTGCACTTCCTCCGTCTCTTCTTTTTCCAACCAGCCCAAGGTTTCTTGGTATATATAACATTTTTCATAAATCTGTTATATTAATGAACACAATATTTTATTTGAAGCTTCTGACACTTTTTCTTGTGGAAGTATTTTCTTTTCTCTAATTTCTCTCTTAATCTTTTTGTATATCTTCTGTCTGGAAATTCTGGGCTTCTTGTATAATAGTAACAATACATAGTTTCTTTCTTATCCTCAATAGTCCACTCTATCATCTTTATGGCTCTCCTTTGGCTTTTCAGTTTTTGTGAGTTTTATGGACTGCTAACTCCTTCTACAACAGGGAGCCATCACCCTCCTGGGCCTAGCCTAGCCCCATTGTAGGAATGTTTCCCTGTCTTGAGGATTCTACATTGTCATGCTTTCTAGTCCTGGCACCAGTGCGCTTACCAGGACTGGGCATTTTTTTATCCTGGGTCTTGTGCACCCAGCTATCTTTTCTATTTTTGTTATCCTACTTTTGTCCATGATATATGCTATATAAAATACATTCTATATATCAGTGCCATCTTGGTGAGATTTTGTGAAAAACAGGATCCACCTTGTGAAGGTACTCAACAAGAGTTGAGGATGAATTCAATTCCAGCAATACTACTCTCCTTTGCTTGCTGACTTATCAACTCTGCATTCAGATCCCTGGAGTAATCCCTAGCTGGGAGAGTTTCTTAATAATGCCTGAGTGGGGGATTGTGTCAAAAGCCTTGGCTAAGTCAAGATAGGCAGTATGTACTGTTGTGCCTTCATTCGGGGCTTTAGTGGCATTCCCAAAGAAGTCCACCAGGTTTAGTAAGCATGATCTAGCCTTAATGAAGCCAAACTGAGCCAGGTCAAAAGTTTGAATGTCACCTATGTCCTTGTTAATAAGGTCCATGATGATTCTTTCAATGGCCTTGAAGAAAAGGCTGGTTAGGCTTATTGGTCTATAGTTCCCAAGGTCAGTTGATGGACACCCTTTGTGCAAGGGGATTACTATTGCTGTTCTCCACTCTGCTGGAACAAAGCCAGTGCTCAGGATGAGGTTAAAGAGAGTGCCAAGTGGTTTCACTAGGTCTTGTTTTATATTCTTTAGTAAGCAACCTAGGATGTTATCTGGTCCCATAGAGGCCGTGTTCTTGGCCTTGGAGAGCATGGATATGACCTGCACTTTGGAGATACTAGATAGAGGACTGGTGTCAGGTACACTTTTGGGTATGGATGGTGGTGACAGGGGGAGGGAAGTTTGTACCAAATATGTCAGTTAGCAGGTTGGCATTTTCCTCAAGTTCAGTATGAGAGGTACCATTCACTTTAAGTTTGGCACGTAGTCAGGCATTCCCTTTTAGATTTCAGACATAGCTAAAGAATGCCTTATGATTATCCTTGGCCAGGGATGCTAATTTACCTTCATAACTAGCTTTAGAGGGCTTTATGAGATATCTGATTTGCTTGTTCAAGCTGTGGAGTGTATTCTTATTCTGCTGAGTAAGTTTCCTCTTGTTCTTAGACATCAGTTTCTTCCTTTTGTTATATAACCTATTTATACTTAAGGTCCATCAGGATGACCTGCTTTTTTTGGGAGGACCTGGCTTTGAGCCAGTCAGGTACAGCCAAATCTATATAGTTGTTAGGTGGTTTTACAGGCATTTGTGTACTCCACTGCATAGGAGTCATTGTTGTCTGTGTTAGCAGAGGCCTCCACACTTTTTACACCATCACCTAGTAGACTGTAGTTTTCTATGGAGAAATGTTTCATTTTTTTTTGCTCATATGGGGGTGTCAAATCTGATCATTACTTTGAATGAGACAGATTTATGGTCATACCTTACCAGGGAGGACAACACACAGGGGGTAGTGCAGTAACCCCCCCTCCTCATGTTGATGAATACTAAGTCAAGAACATTTGATCCCATTGTGGGAGTCCAGACTGAGCTGTTCCAGGACACTTGTATTGGCAAAGTCCAAGAGCCTCAGGGTGAGCATGTTTGTGCTAGTGTATGTCACCCAATCAATGGAAGGATAGCTGAAATCTCCTATGACCAAAGTGTTTGGGTGTATAGGGAGTGACTGTAATAAGTCCAGGTTGGCAGCGTGCCTTTCTTGGTTCATGGTGGGGGGCTGTAGCTAGCAGTGATGTGTTAGGGTGTTTTACCTATAGTTAGTTGGACCTAGAGTAGCTCAAGGTAGTCATACTGTTTAACCAGTTTTGAAGTTATTTAGCTTAAATGAAGATAGATATACCTCCACCTTTGGTTCTTTCACACTCATTTTGAGGTCTGAATGTGTGGAAAACATTGTAGCCTTGCATGACCGGGGTGCTCTCTGCAGCCTTGAACTATGTCTTAGCAACTGCACAGATGTCAGCATCTTCCAAGGTGAGGAGTGCTTCCAGGGACCGCAGTTTCCTGTTTAGGCTTCTAGCATTAAGAGCATAACCTTGATTTTGTCTCAAGTGGATTCTTTTACACTGGAAATTTTGTTGTTTTGACATTGCCTAAAAAAGGCACTATGGGAAAGCAAGTGCCTTTGCCAGTATCCAAAACCCTAGAGGAGACAGGAGAAGGCCATCTCTGGCATAGCAGCATGGTCTGTCAACCATGTCTTCCCAGGCTGACAGATACTGGATCCCCCTGGATTGACGCCAGAAGCTAAGCAAATTGTTGAAGTCAATCATTTTTTGTCTGTGTTGTGGCATCATCCTGGGTGAAGGCAGAATGCTGCTTATTGCTAGGGACATACCTGCCTGGGACACATAGTCTGACAGGTCAGTCATGTCTTTCTTCATATAGTCCAGATAGGTATGTCTCAAATCATTCACCCCAATATGTACTATGACAGAGTCATAATGGTTAATTGTTGTTGAGTGACCTGAGTGTGTGTGTGATTTGACAGATCCTCGCACCTGACAAGCAGCTGACTGTGACCTTATCCTTGTCCAGCCTGGTGAGGGGGACATCTGTGTTTCTCACTATTGAGTCACCTATGACCAGGACATTTGGTTTTGAGGAGTTTTACCTTACAGGCTGATTTGCTGAGACACTGGTGTGTGTGTTGTTATGTGCAGTAGATTCTATTTCCTTTGCAGGGTGTGTGAGTCATTTCTGCCTGGGAGAACTCTGATCTTTTGGTATGCTTCTACTAAGTCCTTCTATGTATGTGGGTTTATGTGTTGTGACCTTGTTTTGTGTGAGAGTTGATGTGTGTGTGTGTGTGTGTGTGTGTGTGTGTGTGTGTGTGTGTGTGTGTGTGTGTGTGTGTGTGTGTGTGTGTGTGTGTGTGTGTGTGTGTGTGTGTGTGTGTGTGTGTGTGTGTGTGTGTGTGTGTGTGTGTGTGTGTATGTTGACAACCTGTTTGATGTCTGTTTTGTTGCTATGTGAGAGAATTGATTCCAAACTCATAGTGTAATTATATCTCTCACATATTGTATTTGTTTAGGCATAAGTGGTTGTCGGTATACATGAGGTAATTGCTACATTTCCATAGGATGCCCATGTCAAAAACAGCAGGCCAGATAAATAGTTGGAAACTGAACGTCCATTATGGCAGGTTTTTACCATAACTACTATTCAGGATTGGGCTAATTTGACCAGATTTTGCTCTAGGATTAACAAAGGGGCTTATTCTATTGAAGGCTAGTGGTAAAAACTATAGCAATGCTTCTCAGTGTGCAACTGAGTTTTCTGCAATGCAGCAGGAAATAGCAATAGAAATGATAGGAGTTTGATATCTCTATAGTGCCCACAGTTGTGAATGTCCTCTTTGTTCCTCAACACTGGAACTAGTGTTCTTATTCTCCAGTCAGTGGTGACATGCCTTTCTCTCCATACTGCTATGAGTGTCCTCAGGAGCCCTTTCTCCTCTACCTCACTTAGCATCTTTATCATATCTACTGTGACCTGATTTGAGCCTACAGCTTTTCCTGACTTCATTTTCTTTAGTGCTGTTTTATTTCTTCTATGGTGGGCTCCTCCTCTTCTGTCATCATAGGATGTGTCTGGAGCAGTGCAGCTTTTGTGGATTTTTCTTCATTCAGAAGCTGCTAGAAGTACTTCTTTCATCTGTCTTTGATGTCCAGTGGACTGGTGAGCAAGTTGTTGGGGCATCCTTTATGAAGGGTGTCTGACTATCTTCTTTATCTTTCTGCCTTTTCCATGCAACTTGATATAGTTTCTTTGTGCCATCCACTGAGTCACTTTCTAGAAGCTAGTAGACTGTCTCTGATGCCCTGCTCTTTATTACTGCAACTCCTTTCTTAGCCAACCAGTATTCCTTTCTAGTCTAGTCTGTCTTTTCAATCTCCCACTTTTTCCTGCACTTCTTCTCACTTTTAATGACTTCCTGGACTTCTGCATTCCATCACCAGCTTTCCTTATGCACCTTATTTCCAATCCTTGCTCGGCCATGTATCTGTTCTGTAGTCCTCACACATGCTGTTTTGAGGTGCTGCCATTCTTCTTCTTCAACTCCACCTATTTCCTCCTCTTCTTGGGGTGCTAGAGCACTGAGTAATTCATTGAACTGCTGTGATTTCTCTCCAGTCAACTGCCTGGTCTTCAGCCTCATCTCTGTTGACTTTAGAGCTTTCTCTGACCACTGCTTGCAGCAGATTGTGGCAACCAGTGGTTTATGGTCTGTCTTTTCAATCTCCCACTTTTTCCTGCACTTCTTCTCACTTTTAATGACTTCCTGGACTTCTGCATTCCAACACCAGCTTTCCTTATGCACCTTATTTCCAAACCTTGCTCGGCCATGTATCTGTTCTGTAGTCCTCACACATGCTGTTTTGAGGTGCTGCCATTCTTCTTCTTCAACTCCACCTATTTCCTCCTCTTCTTGGGGTGCTAGAGCACTGAGTAATTCATTGAACTGTTGTGATTTCTCTCCAGTCAACTGCCTAGTCTTCAGCCTCATCTCTGTTGACTTTAGAGCTTTCTCTGACCACTGCTTGCAGCAGATTGTGGCAACCAGTGGTTTATGCTGTGGGCCAACAGTTTCACTCAGGATGACTTTGCAATCATTGATTCTGCCCCAGTGCTCTTTCCTTACTAGAAGGAAATCTACCAGAGTACCATTTTGGCCACTCTTGTATGTGATGTTGTGACTACCTCTCTTTCTGAACCATGTGCTGGCTACAGTCAAGCCATTAGCCAGAAAGAATTCCATAATGGCTTCTCCTTCTTTATTCCCGTTGCCCCACAAATATGGACCAAGGCAGTCCTCATATCTGTCTGTCCTGATATGTGCATTCAAGTCACCCATTACTAATACCACCAATTCATTTTGTCCTGCTTTATCTAGTAGGTCCTGCAACTGCTGTCTGAATGCACTGTTTTCCCTCACTATTACAACCCTGCAATGAGGCATAGTTAGAGTTTGATTGCCATGAGTTTGTCACTAATTCTGATGACATCCCTCACTGCCTGCTGAAGCCTCTCACTCTCCACAATTCCCACAACATTTCTAGCCTATCATCCTCCTGAGTAGTAGTACTTTCTGGATCCCAAGCCAATTGACTTTGCTGCATCGTCCTTCCATCTTGTCTTTTGGATACATAAGATGTCCAGCCTCCTCCTTACCATCATGTCATTTCCACCTGTATTAATTCTTAGCTCATGTTTAACAGGTTGATTGGTTTTATATCCAGCTTTCGGTCAACAGAGCTATTCTGGGTAACCCAACCAGGGCATCTGAACACTAGTCGGCCAGTATCATATTGACCCAGGGCTGCTGGGCTTTATGGTAGGCACACACTTGCCAATAGGGGCACATATACCTTCCCACTGTTAGCATGGGTTCCTGGCATAGGTCACAGTAGGCCGGGTCCTAACCCCACTTATCACTGTCAAATACCTCTGCCCATTTTGAGACATAAGTTTACACAACTAAATCACTTACAGCTAAATTTTACACTGTCAAGTGACTAGCTCCGCCACGGCACAAATTCTATGATCCATGTTCTCCTGTCATGAGGATACTGTGCACCACAGCAGATGCCTAACTCTTCCCCTATAAGGCAGTCTGTGCTGCTGCCCATGGTTACATTCTTTTTTTTTTTTGATGAGTTTGAGATGGAAACACTCAGCATGTTTTTCAAAGGTAGGTGGAACCCTACAGAGACACAGCAAGAACATGCAAACTCAAAACAGGCATTGGACATTAATCAAGATTGAACCTTTTGTACCTTGTGCATGGAAAGAGAAGACATTGACCATTATGCCAATTGTTCTCAGTTCAAGTACTGAGATTTATAAAAAACATTCTTTGGCACAGGAAACATTCTAGAATATAATTTTTTTTTTTCCTTTGGTTTTGAGACACTTGTGCTATGAACCCTAAGGGAAGCATACAGTGAAGAACCTGAGAAAGAAAAATCTGTCTGGTTTGGGGGATAAGAAGAGATTCCCTGAAAAGCAGGTATGTCTGTCCAGGGCTATTGGTTACCCTCCTGAACTACCCTCAGAACCCAATTATCTGAAACAAAATGAACGAAAGAAGAAGGTTAAAAACTATTTTGGGGACAAAAGAGTTGAGGGGAAGAATGCTAGCACAGTCATTCTGAAGTAGATGCCTGTCCCTTTTTCTGAAAGGATCCCTAGTTTTTGTTGGCCCCTTCCTGCCACTTCCCTTTACATCCTTGCTTGCTATGGAAGCTTGCTGGGATTGCTTGTTTTATTTTTTGAAAAAGAGTCAGAGGGTTTAAAAGATTTATAAAAAGGGTTCTGAAAAATCTTAGTAACTCCTTGGATCAGTTTACCTTTTTCATCAAACTGTTTGAGTACCTGAGTTGCAGAAGGGCCAAACAAAAGCTCCTTATCCAAACAATTCAAAATTGCAGATTTTACTTCAGAAAACTTCTGATTATGTGCCCAGGCAAAACACAGTGGCAGTAGCTGCAACCCTAGACACAGAGTCAGCACAGTCATAGACATGCTTTAAAGAATGTTTAGAAACTTGAGAAAGAGTGGCAATAATACAATTCAGAAAGAATCTACCTTCTGAGGGTAAGTAACAGAAAAGGTCTTCAAACTGTTTATATTAGTCAACATGTACTTCAACATATGAGCTTGTTAATACAGGATTCCACAGACTAGAGTTGAAGAAAAATGTTCTTACCAGACCCATCAAGGAGTTTAGTGTCCTTGTCCAAAGGCAAAGGATTATCACTGAACAGAACTTTGTTAGCAGCTGAAAAAGAAATAGGCCTGAAGTGAGAAAAGAAATACTTTGTTAAACTGAGAAATTTTATAAAGTTTATCTGCCTTTTTACTGATTGAAGATTGACTATCACACTTAATTGCAGGCAGCATCAAAAACATAGGAGAAATAGGTGTAAAATGTGGCATATCCACTTGTAAGGTATCATAGTGTCTCCTTAAGGAGGGGGAACATTAATTTATTCCCACAAAAGTACATTAGTCATCCTGGGCACAGTCTCAGAAAAAGAAAAGTCCTCTATAAGAGCAATTGAAGAAGCACTCTCTTCAGAATCATAGACAGGTACTTGTGAGGAAAATACAAAAGAAACTCTGTCCCTGTCATTATCAGAATCCTCTGATAAAACATCTTAGAATTTCAAAGTCTACAACAAACCCTTATCTAAGTAAAGTAATTCATCTTTATTAACTGACACACTGTCATTAGATTAAATATGTCGCTCAGGAAAAACTCTCATACCCAAAGATAATGGTTATATCATACTAGGTATGGATACTGGAACAGCTGCAGAAGAAGTGGCTAACCCTTGGTCCATGGTGGCAGAAGGACTATTCCAGAGGGTTCCAGGGACCCCTGTGAATGGTTTGGTATTCAAGCTGAGGCCACTGCAGAGTCACCCATCAACAGCTGAGGTATAGACTGAGCCTGTGCTAGAGGTTCCATAGCTGTTTATTTATTTATTTTTTTTCTTTCTAGGTTCAGCAGGAGGAGAAGCCTGCTTGATGGTAGACACTGCTGGCATGAGTCACTCAGATGATAAGTTATTATTCTAGTGTTCACAATCAGTACAGGTACACTTCTACACTCAGTCTCACAAATATCACAAAAGTAAATGCACAAGCTTTACACTTCAGTCCCCCAAAATTCAATTATTTTTGCCAGAAAATATCACTGAATTAAGTAAAAAACATGTAAGTTGTCCTGACGTGAACACAAGCATAAAAATACACTTGGAATCCCTTAAAACATTTAATTTCTTCAATTTACACACAAAGTGCAAAGACAGCACATTTTACTCACAAGAAGTGTCCCAGCCATAGTTAATTAGGGCCATCAACTAAAAATAACTCATCTGCTAAGACATTTACACAAAAATGTCAACATCATTACTTGCTGGAGTTGTTAAAGTGACCCAGTAACAATTACTTCCCAAAAAATAAGAAATAATGCTATTTCTTTGTGTAGTGGTTCCCTAATGGGGACTTACCTGCCAAAAATGGAAGACTGGAGCTGACCATCGATCCTGTGAAGCCCATAGGTGCTCTCTGTAGAGAGTGGCAAGAAAGAAGTAAAAAAAATGGTGTCAAGGATATATGTGAGGGGTGGCAGAGACTTCTGAAAGCTGACTGGCCATTATATCCTGTCCAGGATACAACCCAAATAGCTACAGGCTACTACAGCAGTAAAAATGATGAACATCTCACTCTAACAAAATATCATTAGAAAAATAAATTTAAGAACCCTATGGGGACATGACAGAAACAACAGAAAATTCACTGAAATGGAGAGAAAAAACCAATTATAAGACAGATTACAGGGCAGGTAAGGGCCAAAAGGAAAATAACTAAGCCATAGTAGTAGAAACTGTAATTACCGATCATGGGGAAAATTAAACCCAAACTGAAAATAAGCAGAAAAATATATACAAAATAGAATATCAAAAAAGGCAATGTTATACTTAAGGAAGGTGTATGATAAAAAAAATGTCCAATTAACAAAAATAAAACATCAGCAGTTAGGACAGAAGAAGTATTCCCCCACTTCTACCTACTGGCCCCAAGCAAGATAAAGATGAAAGCATACCTCACAACCTCTTAGCACAATAAATCTGGACAAAGCCTAAAACAGTGGGGGGACAAAGGCCCAAAATCGGGACAGATTTTAAATATTGCTATTATAAACTAGCTAGAACAACAGGCTTTGTGTTAGCATGCATTTTATTTTTTTAATAATAATTTCTTATAGAATTTTATAAATAATAAATTTTATACATTAAATATAACAAAATTCAAAACAACATGTAAAACAGTAACTATATACAATGTCCATAACAAATGCAATGACCTTTTATAATTACATTTTATCTAATATTTTTTTTAAGTTTTAACCAAGATATTTTCTTATGTGTCATTTTAGTAGTTCTTGAAGATAGAGTTTGCAGTTCCCTATAACATACAATCTTAGCTAATGAAATAAATTCAGTAAATAAAAGAATATTTTTAGATTTCCAGTTTACCGTGATAACTTTTCTTGCAAATGCAAGCAAAGACCAAATAAGATGCACTTGAATTCGTGGAATACATGTAGGTATCGGAGCATTAAATAAGAAGAGTGAATCACATTTGTCTGACCACAATGTTTTTATAAAAATTTGAAACTCTAACCAGTACTGAATTACATTTTTAAATTTAAGAAACATATGTTCCCAATCTGTGCATAATGTCTCCTCACACCTCCAGCATTTGTTAATACAATTATTTGAAATTATTGTAATTTTATGGAGGGTAATAAAACTTCTATGAATAAATTTCCATGAGAACATTTTCCAAAAAGGAGATGATGTTGTATGATTAATTGATTTAAGTATTACATTTTTTTCATTTTCTGAAAAGCTGAATTTATTAATTTTTTTTCTGAATAGCTCCATAACGAACCTTCTAGTATTTGTAAATCGAATTTTAATTTTTTATATATTTTTGATATTGAAAGGATGGTGTTACTATACAAAATATTTATTTCACTGAAGAGTAATAGTATTTTAGGTAAAGATGTTCCCCCGGATTCACTAAGCTTCCATGCAGGACTAGCTTAGTCCTTCATGGAAGTGCCTGTTTAGGAGCAGGACGGCAGTGTGCCATGCATATTAATGAAGATGTGCTGCCTGAGCTCCTAGGCTTACATGGACCGTGTAAGAGTGCAGAGGGTGTGTCTGAGAGCAGAGCTCTCAGAATAAACATGGCCCTGCAATGTAGAACAGCAGAAAGTGGTAAGAAATGATTGAGATCACTCATAGGTATCTGCATATCCCCACCAACAGTTCCCCATGTGTACAACAGCAACAGTACATAAAAATCAAATGAAGAAACCCCTTTATTTTTATTTAAAAATCAGAGTACAGCTAACAGTAGGTGTGTGGATGTGCCCATCACTTAGTTATGGTTAAAGCAGCTTAAAAGGCTGAAGAGGATAACAAGGAAGATATATACAACTGAAGCAGTACAGTAATAGTGTAGTGGGTAGAGTATTTGCTTAATAAGCAGCCATTCCTGGTTCAAATCCCACTATTATCCCGACTATTTTACATGGCAAAGCACGTTATAACCAATATTTTTGTTGCAAAACCCACTAAATAACATATATTTATGAAGTGGAGTACTGCAGAGAATGCACATGTGAAGTGTCAGTGTCATAATGAATAAGGCACTAGTAAGCATGTTTAAGCACAAATAAGCAGTAGTAAGCATATGTAAGCAAAAATAAGTGTGTTTAAGCTCGTTTGCATGGGGGTAAGCACTGCCTACACAGACTAAGCAATTTAGAAGCTAACTGAGTATAAGAAATTTTAACCGGAAGTTAGCAGTGCTTAGCTCCGCACAAACCTGCTTACAACTGCTTTAAAGTGCCTTAATCACTCTGTATACAAAGGGCTGTGTTCTGCCCAGCAACAAAATAACCAGCCTCTGCAAGGCTCAAACCCAGGATCTTGCATACCATAGACAAAGTGATTTAACACTAAGCCATGCATAAAACTGACGTTTTCAGAAATATATTATCTAGCCCAGTAGCCTCAAACCCAGGACCTTGCATACCATAGACAAAGTAACTGACCACTAAGCCATGACAGACATGCAAAATGCTGATGTTTTCAGAAACATATCATCCAGCCCAGTCATGCAACAGTACAGAGAATGTATACCAACATCTAGATGTATGTGTGTGTGTGAATATATTAGTATCTAAACAGATACACAATATCTATATATGTTGATATATATATATATATATATATATATATATATATATATATATATATATTGAGAAATGTATACATATATATATATAAATATATATGAACATATATACATGCAAATGCCTACATCGACACATATATATGTCTACACCTATATGTCTACATATACACAGCAAGGTGCATATATGTACGCAGATATATATCTATTTTGGTATATACAGACATAGTCATATATATGTAAGCAGATATATATATATATATATATATATATATATATATATATATATATATATATATATATATATATATATATAGGTATATGTGGCCATACATCTCTAAATAGCAATGGTAAATTAACAAAAACAAATATGTCCACATGCACCGTTAATGGGGATGAGAGGCCCCAAACAATATACGTCTTGTACGAATAGGCATACCCCCCACAGCCAAACCTGTCCACCCTGCAATACACTACCAATTGTTGCAGATCCCATAACGAGGACCTGACATGACATGGGCACAAGATGTTAACAGAACTACATCCCACATGTATGATGTCAGGCTGGTATTGGTAACATATCATGCAGTACAGTCTGGCTCCCATAGGAAATGTACAGTGTGGAAGCTATCAACATCCCTAGGATACATATACACAGACACAATTATGCAGATACAGATATACATATACACACACATATATATATATATATATATATATATATATATATATATATATATATTTACATATATGTGACTACACATATACACGCAGAGATATGTACAGTAAGATACATATGTAGAAGGTGCACAAAAATATGGAACAGCCACTATGCCTACAGTTCACACCTGAACACCTGGATACTGTATGGACAATCATTGCCTGCAACATATACCCACAGAGAGGTCATAGGACAAAACACCACACACAGGTTTGCAGAAATGAAAAACCTTTATTTGTGTACTATTACAGTTCTATATACTATTGCTATTGTAACTGGGGTTGTCTTCACAGACATGATGTGTGTGTATGTGTGTGTGTGTGTGTGTGGGAGGTCACATCTGCTTTCTACATGTGTGCCATTGGCTACTGACAGACATCCTAAGGACATCAGAGTAAAGTACCACTGCTAGCACGCACTGCCCCTGTCGACTGCAGCAGAGATATTGGCTAATATGTGTGGACATTCTGACACACTCTGTACAGTACAGAGGTATGCACAGAACCCCTTAGTGCAAAACATGTGTACCATGCCTGACAATATGGATGTTAACAGCCATGTAGATGGGTATAACACATAATGACTGGTATACATATGCCACCATAGGTTATGCATTCACACACCCCTGTCTGGCCTGACACGTAATAACCGCTGGTACAGGGGTGCCATGGCCACATACTACCCACTGGATATTGACAACATCTGTACACATCCCACTGCTCTGTCTGACATACATGACTGTTAAGGGAGGCCCAGCAGCAGTACATCTGGCAAGTATCTGCACATGACATCTCACTGGGTATGTACACTAAGCTGCTAGGCATGTAAAAATGCACTGTGCAGGCTAAAGTCAGACTGGCTCAACACTGGCCTACATCTCCTATGGGGGAATGCACATGTACCTGCATATATAGCAGGCTGTACAGGCATTTCACAGCGCAGGGTAAGATGCACCTGTGTGAAAGTGCATAACCACAACCAGTGAGAACATAGCCACAGCCACATATGGCAAGCTAGAATGATATTACAGTATATGGACTATCTGTTCAACACTATCCTCATATGTGCCACTCACACACTAACCTTACATATACTTGGCCCGCTACACAGTTTGGTCTGATGGCTGACTGTGGTATGGGACATATGTGTGTGTAAGGCCCTACAAACATGTAAGCCAATACAGTAACATACAGTGGAGCAACATGTAACATCAGATAGGACGGGACCTAAGACGATGACAACTTCCACAGTCTGTACACAGGCCAAGGTATACATTAATAATGCACACACTGTCGACATTCACCATAAGTACATAGACCTCAGTACTGTAGAAACAACCACAGTATGTCCAGGTTATGTCATCAATAATAACCCCTACTGTACATGACATGTGTAGCAGTCTGATATCTCACTGGCTTGTTATCAGATATGATGACACTAATTATGGTGTAAAGCACATATGCACCTCTTAATGCATGACATATGTACAAAGGTTGACTGAGTTGTGGCTGGAAGCACATACACAGGGCCAATATTGACATGTTGCTGTGTCAACATCATACATTTACTGTTGTAACAGGGTTTGCTGCAACATATGTTCTATGACGGATATGAAGTCAGTAATTGTCATGCCTTTCACCATCTACAGACTGCAATTCTCACACTACCTTCTGCAGTTCACAGATACATGTTCTGTGGGTAACACATAACACCAAAGGCACCACACACTGCCCAGTCTGCAGATGACCCTACAGATGGGTAGTCTTCATAAACATACAACTGACAAGGCAGGTATTAATACATGTAGGACAGCCATATCTGCACACACCCTGTTAAACCAACATTACTCCAAATGCGGTATAGCAGCACGTACAGTCTGTAGTCAGGTCAGGCACATCCCCGTCCTGTGTGTTTAATTCTGTTTCCACGGTGTATGTTGTCAGAGGTAAATCCCCACTCCATCTGAGATGCTGTTTGCCAAACAGCAATGAGTTCCTGCTCCCAGTGAATGAAAAGGACCAACACAAACATGATGTTCCAAGATTTTGGAGTGTGTTTCCATGCAATTGGATATGGGAATGTTACCACAGCTGTTCCACATACAATCAGCTAGGGGAGGGCTGCAATTTGTGCAGAGGCCATCAGCTGATCATGAGCATTACCAAAAATACACATGCTGCTGCCTAAGAAAAGCAGGTATAGGTCTCCACATCCACCAGTGAGAGGAGTGAGAGAGGCAGACAGAGGCATCAACAAGTCAGGGAGGAGTGGGAGAGTAAAACCTAAGCATGTTTGTGTCACACACCTACCAGCACAGGGTATCAAGCCCCTGATGACTATGTAGTGCTATCACAGTCCTATGCAGTTGTTGGATGCGCCACATAGGTTACCTGTTGTGAAGTCTGCAGAACATATATGTGATGGTGAGTGACATCTGCAACAGGGATATGGTAGCTATATGGTAGGTGATGTACATGTGCCTGTCCACATGAACAGGTGCCAGCGTCAACACAGCCACACTCTCACAGGGATTCACACACATTGACACACTTGGCAAGGCCAGGGATACAGTTCATCCCTAGTGATATTGCCACAACACATTACTGTGCAGGTATCACATGCACCACATGGGTCATAGGAAGTTATATGGGCAAAGGGTATGGGGAGGTGTCTGACATCAGACAGCATGCTTCTGTATTCCACTGGGAGTTGTAGTGAGTGTGGATGTGATCATATACATCATACAACACACACACGAGCACACAGGTTGCCAGTACTGGCATGCATGGGTGCATTTATGCATGGATATGTGGTGGTTGACTGTGCCAGATGACTATACAAGGCTAGATGATGGGTATACCTTGGCATCAGGCCACATGACAATGGTCTGCATTGTGGCTCAGGCCTGTGGTTTCTGCATTTGCCCACACAGGTGGGTATTGTATCCACTATCCAGTCACCTGGGTGGTTATTGCGTGTGGCCAATGCTGTGCATCGCTTGCCATGTACGCGTTCCCTAGCCCATGACATGGACAGTGTCAGGGATGTGTACAACTCCCACATGCATGTAAGTGACATGTGGAACTGTACCTGGGGTGTTGGGCCCTGGTTGTGTACACAGATTATCATCAGATGTGCCAGTCTTTGCCACCTGTGGCAGGAACTGGTAATGGACAGCAGGTTAACCCTGCACCTACATTGATAGCATGCTAACAGCATTCCCTGGTGTCAGTGGCATTTGTCCATACAGGGCATGTTTTCAGGCATGGTATGTCCTTTGTGGGTCACATGTGATGGCACCACAGGTGTTGCAGGTGCCCAGTGGGGAACATGGGGAAGGTGCACTGTCTGCATGCATGTGCCTGTTGGACAGATGGACAGGGTGCCATGCCCTCTGTAGGCCACTGCAATCACTCCATAGTTACTATCAGTCACCAATATGCAGTGTACTACACACATATTGGCTGTTGCCTCGGCATGTGTATGTGACATGGGTTGAGAGTGTGCTCTGTGTAATACTGGGGTTGCTAACTTTGATTGCCTGGCCGTGATGTCACATGTATGGGTATGGATTTGCACCCCAGCCTTTTGGTTATTTCACATCTGTTATCCCTGTACAGTGGACATTGTGATACAGGGCCACCATAAAAGACATTTGCAAAACCCACACCACATTGAGCCCAGGTGTCTCACACACACACACCAGATACAAATTACAAACACACACCCCTGTCATGGCTGGGAGTTGAACTGTTACCTAACTAGTTTATTACACAACAGCACTCCACAGTTACAGTACACACCATGGAGATTACTGGAGTACTCCTTCCCCAAAGGTGTATTTCACATTTGATGACATCAGCAGAACTGACAAAGTAGGCCATTGGACATGTACTGAGTGTGACTAGCCTAAAATGCATTGTTCCCCACACAGACATTGAAACACACACAAAACATCCACAATGGACATGTGTGGGTATAGAACCCCTAACAAACATTTATATCTCACGATAGCATGGAACTGTATAGGACGCACCACAGGGATTATAGACGAGCTTCTTCCCAAAGGTGTATTTCACATTGGATGACATCAGCAGGACTGCCAAAGTAGGCCATTGGAAATGTACTGAGTGTGACTAGCCAAAAATGCATTGCTCCCTACACAGACATTGAAACACACACAAAACATCCACAACTGACATGCATGGGTATAGAGTCCCTAACAGAGGTCTATATCACACTACAGCAGTATGCAGTTATGGCATACACTACAGAGATTACTGGGTTATATTCTTTCCAGAGGTGTATTTCTAGGTGGATGACATCAGCAGCCTTGCCAAAGTAGAGCATACAAATTGTATGGAGTGTGACTACCCTAAAAAGCATCACTCTCTACACAGACAGACACACACACTTGCCATGTCTGGGAGTAGAGCACTGACTTACCTAACTCATCACACTACAGCAGTATGCAGTTACAGGATGCGCTACAGAGATTATTGAGCTACAGCTTCCCAGAGATTTATTTCTAGGTGGATCACATCAGCAACCTTGCCAAAGATGAGCATTTGAATTCTAGGGAGTGTGACTACCCTAAAAAGCATTGTTTTCTACACAAACACAAGTCTGAGATTAGAACAGCTACCTAACTAATTTACCACACTACCGCAGGTCGCAGTTACAGGATGCACTATGGAGATTACTGGGCTACAGCTACCCAGAGGTGTATTTCTATGTGGATGACATCAGCAGCCTTGCCAAAGATGAGCATTTGAGTTGTAGGAGTGTGACTACTCTATAAAGCATTGCTCCCTACACAGACAGACAGACACACACTATTGCCATGTTTGGGAGTTGAACTCCTACCTAACTATTTTATCACACTACAGCAGTACACAGTTATGGGATTTGCCACAGAGATTACTGGGATACAACTCTCCCAAAGGTGTATTTCACAGTAGATGACCTCAGCAGGCTTGTCATAGTGGGGCTATGGGGAGGGTATTGTGTGTGCATGGGCCATAACCCATTCATCTAGGGGATGACACACCACATGTGGGCATAACCTGGGTCATATTCCACAGGTACATGTATACAGCTGCTAGATGACTACTTCCTTGAACAGTCATGTTGCACAGCTGGCACATGCACCACATACTCTGTAATGGTGACAGATACCGGTGGCTAGTATCTGCAGTGTGTGACATCAGACTCTCGTGTGGTTGTGGCCCTTTGGCTGTGTGCTGGGTGGGAGAGCCCTGGATGGCTCTTTGTCACAGTCACCCTCTTCCACACAACTATGTATGTCTACCATTGGCTTAGTATACTGTGTTGTCTTACATATATCCCTGTATTCCTATCCACTGTGTGTGCAAAGCATGTCTGGTGCATACTGAGGAGTGTCTGTACTAACATCTGTGGCTGCCAGATATGTCTGGTCCACTGGTGTTTGCCGACATGGCCTTCAAGTTTTAAGTGTGTGAGCATGCCCAGTATAACCTTTCGGTATGTTGTTGACTGACATTGCCTTCATTACTCTGTGTTTGTGGGCATGCCCAGTATGGCCATCTGTATTGAATGTGTGGATCAAGTCCAGGTAGTTTGTACTGCAGTGCTGACCTTTGTGTGGTACACCTACAGGTAGCATGCTGTCTCTTCAGGGTATCCGTCGATCATTTGGCATGGATTGTTACTACATTTCTGCATAGGATGGGGGGGCACACCTGACTATTTCTACATTTCTACACAGGATTGTGGGGGGGGGTACTTGACTATTACTATAGGTCTATGTGGGATGGGAGGCACACCTGACTATTTCTACATTTCTACACAGGTTTGTGGGGTGGGGGGAACACCTGACTGTTACTATATGTCTACGTAGGATTGGGGAGCACACCTGACTATTTCTACATTTCTACACAGGATTGGTGGGGGGCACATCTGACTGTTACTATATTTTTACGTAGGATGGGGGGGCACACCTGACTATTTCTACATTTCTACTCAGGATTGTGGGGGTCACACCTGACTGTTACTGTATTTCTACATAGGATGGGGGGCACACCTGACTATTTCTATGTTTTTACACAGGAATGGGTGCGGTGCATACCTGACTCTGACTACATTTCTACATCAGATGGGGGGCACACCTGACACTTGTACACATTTGCTAGGACTGTACTGGTATGTCGGGTACTCCATTTCAGTCTGTAGTCTTACCTATCATGCTGGCTAGAGGCATACCAGTGTACTACAGATCTTAGCTTTTAATTACCTACATATTAGTTTCTGACTTCCTACCCTTCAGAACTGACGTCCCACTGCCTGACCTGCTGTAGACTGTCTGTGTAGGCCTGGGGGGGGGGTACCCATAGGCCTCATTAAGAGGCCATAGCACAGCCTTTGTTTGTGTTTATCTACACCTGTCCTGCTGGCTGTGACTGTTGTTGGGTATGTGACCCCCCCTCCCCCCTGACTGGCATGTATGAGTCACTTATCTTGTGGGTGTCCCAGTATTGAGAGTGGTGCTGCAGGGCTGCCCATGTTGGATGCACATAGTACACTCCCTACACATGGTTAGGCACAGGTAGTGTAATGTTTGGCATCCCTTTTACTGTATGTGAGAGTCAGAAAGCCCTGAGTCCCTCCTGTGTCAGTGTATGTGCTATGCGTTGCCTCTTTGCCAAGGCCAGGGCATACTGGGCACGCCTCCTTCTGCCTACTGGGGCAGGCTCAGGTTGTTCCTCCTCCGAGTCACTCTGTGCCTGTGCAGGCCTTGGCAATGGTGGCGGGCTGTGTGGCCCTGCCCCATGTTGTTCCTGCTGCAGCTGTTTCCAATGGATCATATTGTGTAGTATGGCACAAACAAGGACAATTTGGGTACATGTAGCTGGTGAGTACTGCAAGCCTCCATCAGATGTGTCCAGGCACTGGAACCATGACTTGAGCATCCCAAATGCATGCTCTACTATAATTCTGGTCTGTGCATGTGCCTCATTATGGAGTTCTTGTTTGGGTGTGTGTGCATTTCTGATGGGTGTCATCAGCCATGGCTCCAGTGCATATCCAGCATCCCCCACTAGGTGACCGTGAGGGATGTCCCCTTTGGCAAATCTCTGGTACAGCTGCATCAGATGCCAGATATGGGAATCGTGATAGCTTCCAGGTCAGCCAGCACACACATTCATTATTATGCCCTGGGCATCGCACACGACCTGGAAGTTGATGGAGAGGAAGTCCTTGTGGTTGATGAGACCCTACCCCACTCACTGGGTGGTGCTTTGATGTGTATGTGCGTGCAGTCTATTGCACCCACTACCTTAGGGTATTCTACTATTTGGTGGAACAGTTGCATATTGCTGGCTAATGTCTCACGGGTGTTGGGAAATATACGTGCTCACTGACGTGCTGACATGGTATCCAGGAACTGGTGGAGTACCCTGGATGCTGATGCCTGTGAAATCCCCATCATATCCCCAGTTGGCCTTTGGAAGGTACCTGTAGCTAGTATTCTTAGGGCTACATATACCTTGGTATCCACTGGGATGGGTTCCCCTCTGTTAGTTCTGTGTGTCAGGAGTGGCTGGCACAGCTCAACAATCTGCTGTAGGAGGTCCCTGTCTACCCCATAGTGCTCCACTATCTCCAGCTCATATAGCCCCTGGTAGGTTACCGTGGGTCTGTACAATCTTCTCTGTCTCCTCACTGTGGGTTGGTTGACAGCATTCACATCCTCACTACCCTCAGCCTCTTCCACAGGTTGTATGATAGCTATTGCAGCCCCTATCATTTTGCTGTTATGAGTGTTAAAAGTTACCTGCTTGTTTACAGCAGTGGTGTAGAGTGGGAAAAACCAGAGGAGAAGGTGTTTGCTTAGTTTATAGTAGTGTTCTGGGCTAGGCTGGTCTGCTGCTTGTGTATTTGGCTGATTCTGATACATTTCACCTACCAGCTAAACTAGTTCTCCTTGGTGACCTTCATACTGCTGTTTTCCCTTCCCATTGCCTTCCTGTTTAAGCCCGTGTGAGCACCACACAAACAGAGTGCTCAAATGTGCACACTGCTGCTATTTCCTGGTTTAACCTCCTTTTTCTTCCTGTAAAACCTGGTGCTCAGTGCACACACCAGCTTAGGCTTTGTAAAGAGTGCTAAGCAAGTTTAGAAACACACCCCTAGCTTAGCTGTGCTAATCTAGGAGCAAACCCGAGCCACAAGGCTCCAATCCACTTACAGTATGCCTGACACATACCCCCATGATGTCACCTAACTCCTAGGCTTGCACCAAGCCTGACTCACATGTTGGGGAAAACTGGGATTCACTATCCTTCCCCAAATTTGCATAGGATTGCCTGCTAATGCATAGCTACATGTCTCACACTGAGCCTCCCCCCTTGACAACCACTACTCACTGGCCAGGTTGTCTTCTGCCTGACATTGACATGCATGGCAGAATAGTGATTTTAGTTAGACTGCTTATTTTGGGTTTATTTTATTATTTTCCCCCTGATCCCATTTGTGCGCCGCCTCTTAAACAGTAGAGATCGGCTAAAAAAAAAATTAAAGTTGATTTTTGTATTTGTTTTTATGTTTGCAATGCCAATGGCCTTATACTTGGCCATTGGCATGCTTACTACATGATATGCAGCCTTTATTTGGAGCTGTCATGGCTCCATTTTGGATTTTGCTGAAATGTACTCTGTTACTAACCGAGTACATTTCTGCAGATAGCACTAGTCCTGCATGGACTGTTGCAAGCTTCCTGGATTGCAAAATCACCTCATTTGCATGGATTTCACCTGGAAATTTGGTGATTTGCATACCAGGGCTTAGTCTGTGCAGGATTAGTTCAGGAGCACTCATGCACGCCCCTGCAGGCTCTTCTTGGATTGCACAGCAGACATATTGCCTGCTTGAGTTCCTGCACCGATCTTGCACTCTGTGTAAGCTTTTGAGAATTCGGGGGAATGTTTCCTTCCTTATTATCTTAGGCTGTAGAGTCTATAGTGCATAAATGGAAATGGTTATGCTTTATAAACCTAATATAAAATCAAAGGCATGGTAGAGAGGAGTCACCACCACCAAACATGCATAAAAAAGAGACAAAAGTATGCTGTTAAATCGTAGTTACTAAAGGCTCTCACCCATCATGCTGCTGGGCTGGCCACATGCTGCAAAGAGGCAAAACAATATTAACAGATCAAAAAGAGAGCATAACAGCTACTAGCACTGATTTAAACAGGGTAAACTGCACATCTGCAAAATAAAATAGTACAATGAGCAATCAGGATTCTATCCAAATATAAAATAAACTATAAGCATTACTTCACAGATTACAGACAATAGCGCAATACAATATAATGACCCCAGTCCAATCTTATAGCACAGTACAAAGCCTGCATCATGCAAGACACAGCAGAGGTCCATAATTAAAGCCTAGGCCCAACTAAGAAAAGCCATCAGTGTGATAAACAGGCTCATCCATCAGCCACACTTTTGCTCAGTTTCCTAAGGCCTTCATCAGTCCAGTTAATTTGCAGAATCCAAAGAGCTAGAAAAGATTTCAGAACATGCCTCCCCATTTGAAGGGCTCACCTTTCCCAGTGAGGTATCAAAATGCAGGGACTTACTTGGCTCCCTGGACCCCACTTGTTCCATCTCCTATGAGATTCCTTCTCCTTCTGGGATTGACCTGAGCCCACCTGAGCTCTCTTAGATTTTGGGTGAGCACCAGCTAGCTGCACTTGGTGCCTATCAATGGAGTCCTCAGTTTTAGCCGTAAGTTGTGGTGGGGGAGCATCCTGGGCACTTGTTGAGGGACTAGACTTAGAAATCAGAGGGTTTCTCTCCATTGTTTTGATTTATGTGGGTCAGACATTTTACTTGGAGTCAGTGGCCTATTTCATTTGCTATGGTCTGCTCCTCATATCTAAGCATGTTAAATGTGCCTGTACTCCCTGTAGAATGTGGTCTGCCTCTCTAGCATCATGGAATATCATCTTACTGTCATTATTCTCAACAATTAACATTGATGGATGCAGCAGAGCCACTCTAAAATCAAAATCCGTTACTCCTTCTTAATCATCAATATGGTTTGTCATGGTCTGTATAAGCTCTAAAAATAGTCAGCCAAAAATTGAAGAGAGTATTTTTCTCATTTTACTCCTTTATTTCTACAGCTGTACTGAATTAACCAATCCATTGTGCTGGCATATTAAAATGCTACTAGAACATGCATGCTGCCATCTTCACTGTGCTGCACTGAACCCACCTGATTAATCTTTTGATAGTCGGCTTTGGAAAGGCTGGTATCCTTATGCCTCATTCCAATAGTTGGCCGAAGAATTCATGTAAGTCTTTTTCTATGACAGTGTGCATAATTCTTGTAACCCTCATATTAATGTGGTAACTTCTGTTTTCTAAATATCTGATCTTGCTGCCTTGAGTCAACATATCCTGCATTAGTTTAGAAGCACTCTTGGTTGTGGCAGTGGATGACACCTTTAATGACCAGTTTTCTTCGCATCCTTCACTTCTGCTTCTAGCTGCTCCACGTGAGATTGCCACTGTGACACTCATGTGGTCGAACTCAACCTCCATGACCACCACTGATAGACCACTCAAAGAGAAGCAACAGGCGTTCATCAGATGGAGCTTTACTGAGTCATTCAAGCAGCTCATTCTGCTCAGTAAAAACACAGACAATGTAATTGCTGAGTGAACAAAACTTTAGCACAGAGCATGGGAGGAAATTAAATTGGTCATACATATTTCCTCATGCTAGCCATTAATATGGATATTCTTATCACAGAGAATTGTTTTTAGATTGATCATTATATTTGGCCAGATAGGGTCTACCTTATCAATACAACTTTTTAAGTGGGAGTAGAAGTCAGAGGCACAGGCAATACATTTAGCAATGAGATCCATTGGAGGAATACATTGGAATTTATTTAGGTCAAAAGGTAGGGGGAAAAGTTTGTCATTTGGGAAGTCCCTACAGACAAAGGTACTTGTAGGATAAGTACCAACAGCTTTGAATGAAATGTTCACTAATTTATGGTCTGGTTTAACTAACCAGGATGATACATATGGAGATGTGCAAAAGTGGCCATATTCATGGGACTGGATCAAGGATACTGGGGCCTCTAATAGAATGTTTGCCAAAGAGAGTTAGCATTTGTAATGTCAAAGACATTCTGGGCATGCCAAACATTGGCAGTGTAGGTCAGCCATTTTATTGAAGAATATTTGAAGTTCCCTAGTAGAAAGATGTTAGGTTTAATGGAGATTTCAGCTAAGGTATTATGGTAGCCGTTATGCACAGAAGGGACATAAAGAGCATTCTGTAGCCAGTTATGAAGTGGTAATTAATCTTGTTTATGGTTATTTGGAAATTTAGGTGTCCAAATGTGGTATTCTGATGAATCTTTCATGAGGTGATGATATCCTTGACATATAATTATTATTCACCCCAACAATTCCCAGTAGGTCTGAAGACATGATAGACACTACACCCAGGAATACAGGAAGTGCCTTCATTGCTTTGAAACCATGTCTGAATAACTGCACATACATGAAGGTGTTCAATTTTCAGATGCGCCTCTATTTCTGGAGTTTTTTTTGTTAAGACTCCTGGCATTGAGTTTAGCCACGTTAATTCCAAATTAGAATTTACTAGGTTGGAATATCCTTCAGATGGACATCATAGACACTATGGCGACAACAAAGGCTTTAACCAGAGTGCAAAAACCTTGGTAAAAGAGGTTCTGTCTATCCCTGGGAAAGCAGGAAGGTTTACACACAAAAATCCTTCACACAGTACAAAAACTGTTTAATCTGCAAGCAGCTACTATGGAAAGACAAGGAAATAATAAAAAATGTAGTCTATTCAAAAATAATACAGGTTAAGTGCTTTTATCTTCACAATTGTCATTTTTTGTCAGAACACTTAAACATGAATAAGTACTCCACTTTTAAAAAAAATCCACAAAATCCCATGTGACATAAAAAAGCAATCAAATATAACAATTAATTATATAATTAAATAATTAATATAATTCATCAACAATAAAAAAAAATCAGAAAAAAAAATAGTCTGGTTGATCCATAAATTCTTACTCATATAATTAGCACCTTTAAAATACCTATTAAAAATAAAATAAACAGCTCATAATTTAGCTGCCCTAATCTTCAGGACACTAGAAATAGAAATAGTATCATTCAACCCTGGGGAGTGTTCCTGCATCTAATCTGAATTGTCACAACAACTCTTTGTACTCCACTCTATCCTGCAAGGATCCTCCTCTCTTACTAATAGGAACCTGTTCAAGCATAAAAAATCTAAACTTACCCTGGTCACATAACTTTGTATTCTTATACAGAGCATTATTTTTATTTCCATGTCCAACATCATTAATGTGCTTGCACATATGTTTTTTTAGGATTCTTGTTTTATCTGCATAAAAGCTAGTACATCCCTAACACCGAACCAAATACATTACCACCTTATATTAAAGTTAAAATGTCCTGTAGATTTGATAGTTACATCCCCAACCTCTAAATATACTTCATCCCCATTGCTCAAATAACAACACTAATTACAAAGCCCACATCTATAGGTGCCAAGTTTTGTATTACTCTTCAAGACATTCCTTTCTATTTTGTTTTACAAAATTTCTTTAAGATTTTTGTTCCTTTTCCTTATAAAACTTGGTTTTGCAAGTATGCTATCTTTAATATCTGGGAAACAAGTCACCCCCCAATGTCCATTAATAATATTTTCTATACTCTTGAATTTGGAATTGAATGTGCAAACAAAAGCTTTTAGTGGTACAGAATCAGAATGATTTCTGTTTACAATAATCTCTGCACCTCTCTCCAGTATGGGTTCAGACTTCCTATCCTGGCCATCAACAACTTGCTGTTCTTTCTGAATTATCATCTCTAAAGGGTAGCAGTATTTGAAAGTGCTCATTATATGAGGAAGAATTTATGGATCAAGCAGACCATTTTTTATATATTGTTTTATTTTTTTTCTGATTTTATATTATTGATAAATTGCATTAACTAATTATATAATTAATTGTTATATTTGATTGTTTTTTGAGGTCACAAGACATTTTGTGGAGTGGTTATTTATGTTAAGTGTTGTGATGAAGTTTGACAGCTTTGAAGATGAAAGTGCTTAACCTGTATACAATTGAAGAAACTGCTGTTTATTACTTCTTTTTCGGTCCATGGTAGTTGCTTGCAGTTGGAACAGTTTTCAAAGCAGGAAAACTTGTCAAATATCTCATCCTAAGCCACATAACAGTTCCCACTATTTTATTTTATTATACATTGCTTACTGGGGGTAGTACACTGATCACAACTGACCATTTGCAAGTACTGCCCACTTGAAATAATTCACAAAGAAGAAAAAAGTGGAACAGAGAGACAGCAAGATGTACATATCAAAAACAGAACAGAAAGTAACAAGATATAACAAAAAATTGTACAATAGCCATTAATAGATGGTCACAGTAATTATGAGAGAAATATATATTTGACATGATTATATTTCAGGGTTATATCATGGTGGAAATGTTGTTATGAAATAAGAGCAGGGCATGGATGGGCAGGGAGAGGTGGAGTTAAGAAGTGATGTAAGTCAAGAGGTAGTAAGACTCAAGGTTGAAAAGCCTTTATGTGATATGGCCTGTTGTGTGTCAAAAGGAATTTGGTTTGGTGTGGAGGAATTCTTTCCCTAGAATGACATGAATTACATACACGATTATTAATGCCAATTATCTTGCTTTTGAATCTTGCCATCTTTCTGGGTCTTGTTAAGTACCAGCAATGAAAATGTTTCTTCCCAAGTTTTGAGATGCAGCCATTTATTTATAAAATATTGCTCTTATTGCTCTTAATGGCATAAATCGTATTCCCTTACTGGAAAGGAAAGGTAACAATGCCATTAAGCATTCCTTCCCTAAAATTCTCCCAATTTAAACACATTATCTCCCTTGCAATTTGGTAAGACTGTTTACTTGTTTTTATCTCTGAGTTTACATATCTCATCCCCAAAATATTTTTAACGAGTTCCAGTGCAAGGTAGCATCATTTCATTCATGAAACTGTAATACTGAATGGGCCTTACTATGTGACCCCGATGAAGTGACTGAGGCAAAACTGGGCAGTCTGATTTGGAGCCTTCATCAGCACTGACTGAGGCTCAAGAAAGAAATATGTGTACAGGAACATTAGATGCATTAACAGGCCTCTTCTATAGTCTGTAGTTTTTTATCAGTCTGCCAGATAGTGTTTTCAGATTCACAGCTGGGTTTGTTTGTGTACTACAGTGGTAATTTTTTTCCATAGTCAGTTGATTTACTGTGTGGCAGGGATGTATTTGTGTGGTTTTCCTCACTTTTACCACAGTTTCATTATATCCATCCATCCAGCCATCCACTACCCCTTTTTCTTATTTTTTCACATGGAGTCAAGGTGTCACTTCAACACTGACATTCCTCTAGAGCGAAGGTTTACACTGCCAGTGGCTAGTCCTGAAGCAGTAGTTCTTCCACACCACAGTCACACCTATGACCAATTTAGAGTGCCCAGTCCACCTACTGCATGTCTCTTGAATGTGGGTGGAAACCAGAACACTTGGAGGAAACCTGTCACTTGCCAGGTCAGGATAAAACAAGTTAGCATCATGGGTTCTTGTTCAAGTAGCTTTATTGTATGGAAACACATCATAAATGAGGTTAAGTACCTTTAACTTATAAACAGATTAGCTATCATGCACATGGATGTTAACATTTTGGCCGCACCTTCAAAATGGCACTGAAGCTAACACGCAGATCTTGGAATTGTTTCTTAAAGGTACAACACACTTGTTATTCTACATCCTCCCTCTTTGAGAAAATGAGTTAGACATTGTCACTGAAATTAATGAATACACAATTTACATAGAAATGATTTTCATCATGCAATTATAGAAAGCTAGATACATATGTCCAAGTTGCTGTGTATGTCACAGTAGGCTTTGAAATGTGACCATATCATGTGACATAAAATTTGGGATTTGGTTTAGCAACTGGGATTAACTCTGCTGACTGTTTAGTCTTAGGAACACTGGAATCATCTGCCGGCACAGTATCAGGAGTCAAGACACATTCTAGAATAGGAATATCATCTGGATTGCTCTGAGTCTTTATCACAAGTATGATGCTACGATATTGGTTCTGCTGCATGAAGAAGATGTCTGCCATTACTCCTGTATTCCACACCCTTGGATTTAACAAAATAGGATCTTGGCTCTGCACAAATACTAGTTACTTGACCAATCCGGTCGAAACCTTTCGCTGTTTGTATCCTCACTGTCTCCTTTTTTCCAACAGGCGAAGAAATCTGCTTGACTTGTCATAGCTGGACTTTTGGAAAGAATGTTTCTAGATAACTGGGCCTTGATTGCTTGGTTGTTCTTAGCTTTAGGCCTCAATAAACTAAAACTGATAGACAATGCTGTTCTGGTTTGCCTAGACAGAAGTCTCTGAGCAGGTGAGCCAAGTATATCATCACAGGGTATGTTTCTAAGATTGAGTAAGTTCAAAAACATTGGTATTATCACACTTTGACTTCTCAAGTAATTGCTTAGCACTCTGTACTGCATGTTCAGCAAGTCCATTCAATTGCGGATACTCTGGACTACTAGAAACATGTACAAAGTCTCATTCTCTGGCAAATTTCTGAAACAATTGACTGGTAAATTGCGTACTACTGTTAGAGATTAATTTCTGTGGACTGCCATGGACTGAGAAATGGCACTTCAACTTAGTAATGACTGTAGTAGAAGTTAGATTAGGTAGTAAACTGATCTTGAACCAATTTGAATAAGAGTCTACCAGTACTAGGTAATGCTGATTGTTCCACTCGAATATGTCAGTAGCTACAAATGACGAAGGTAGATCAGGAATTTCAGTAAGCTGAAGTGGTTCTCTTTATAAATGCACTTTAGTACTATGACATACTGAACAGTAAGAAAGTACTCTATCAATGTCTTTCACTATAGAAATCCAAAACACTAGTCCTCTTGCTCTTCTCTTAGTAGATTCAGATCCCGGTCTGACCATGATGCAAAGTCTGGATATATGTAAAGAAGCAGGAACAGCAATTTTAGGACCTTTGAAAATAATGCCATTTTCCATCAACAACTCATCTGTAAGGAAAGTAAGATTGCACTTCTGGTGGTACACTTGATTGCTTTGACGGCCATCCAACACTGATATAGTGATTGAGCTTCTGAAAAACTGGATCAGTCATTGTATAATCTCTTAGCTTATCAAGTCTTGTGGTAGAAAAATTACACACTTCCATGACATCAAAGTCAAAATTCTCTGTGTGAAGCTGTTCTGTTGTACTTTTAGGCACTCTGGATAAGGTACCAGCCCGATAAAGACGTTTGCCTTTCATAGAGATCATTTTGAAGTTGTACTTGTGCACTTTGAGCATCATTCTTTGTAATCTCACTGGAGCTGAATGTGTAGGCTTTTTTAAAATAGTAACTAGAGGTTGATGATCAAATTCAATCTGGATTTCTTGACCATAGATATAATCATGAAACTTGGAACATGCAAACACTATTGCCAAAAGTTCTTTCTCAATTTGAGCATATTGCATCTCAGTCTGGGTAAGTGTTCTAGATGCTTAGGCTACTGGCTTTCCTTCTTGGAGAATAACTGCACCTAAACCAAATTTTGAAACATTGCAGGAAAGAGTTACTGGTTTGTTGATATCATAGTATCTTAATGTTGGGAGGGTAGTAATTTTCTGCTTAAGAATTTCAAATAGTCTCTGGTGCTGGTCTAGCCATGACCAAGTAACATTTTTATATGTGAGCTCTCTCAAAGGTGCTGTTGGCTCATTGAAATCTGGTATAAACTTGCCTAAGTAGTTGACCATGCCAAGAAAACATTGTAGAGCTTGCACATTATCTGGTGCTGGCATCTCAAGAATGGCTGCTTGCTTGGACGGGTCTGGTCTCAAACCCATAATTGTAAACAAATCACCTACATATGGAACTTCTGGTTGTCTGAATTTGCACTTCAAAGGATTGACCTTTAAGTTTACTTCATGTGCTCTGTCTAGAACTCTCTTAAGATTTCTGTCATGCTCTACCTCACCATTGCCTCTGACCAATATACCATCTACTATTATGGCATATGTTGTGTCTTTTTGGCTTTTCCCGGTTACAGGTCGCCACAGCGGAACTCCAGTCCACTAATGATTGGTAGTTGATTTTTACGTGCCAAGTTACCAGCCCTGATGCACAACCTTCAACAAATGTACGCCCATTCATGCATGTCTCCACGCAGAAGATGCTCTAGCTGAGAATCGAACCGGACAGCATCTTACTGTGAGGTGACAACACTACTACAACACCACTATTATGGCACATGGATAGCCAAAGAAAATTGCTCAATTGTACGATGGAAGACTTAACTTGCAGAATTTATTCCAAATGGCATTTTGAATCTAAATCTTCCAAATGGGGCACTGAATGTAGTCACTAATGAAGATTTGTAATCAAGCATCACTTGCCAAAATGAACTCAATGCATCTAAGACAGAAAAAACGTGGCATTTGGTATCAGGGCTGCAACCTCTTTGACTATATGACTGGGATGGTGTGGTCTTTTCAATGTTTTATTCAAAAAGTTTGGATCAATACATATTCTGCTTTCATCTGAGCCTTTTTTATGAGCTGCTACCATGGGCGACACCCATTTAGTAGGTTCTGTAACTGGACAAATTACACCTTTTTACACTATTTTGTCCATCTGAGCTTTGACCTTATGCTGCATAGCTATTGGAACCCTTCTTGCTGATCTTACCACTGGACTGATTTCTGGGTCTAATTTCATGGAATACACAACTGGAAGTTTGCCCAATCTGTCATCGAAAACATCATCATACTCTGAAAAAATAGCATCGGTGAAGCTGGAACTAGGAAATGTGCTTATCTGATAAACTTATTTGGTAAAAAAAGCAGATTAATTTTCAAACTGTCTCTGAGACCCAATAATGATTGCACAGGTCTTCTATCCACATAGAACAATAGGCTATAACAGCTCTTAGTGACATAACATGAAAGCACTACCGAGCCTTCGGTTTGAATCTCTTCACCTCCATAATCTATACATTTCACACAGCTAGTCACATTTAGTTGTTTGGGCAGCCACGGTGGTGCAGTGGTTAGCGTTGCTTCCTCACAGCAAGAAGTTTTCTAGTTTGATTCTTGGCTAGGGTGGCTTATGTGTTGAGTCCTCATGTCCTTCCTGTGGTCGCATTGGTTTCCTCCAGGTGCTCTGGTTTCTTCCCACATCCCAAGGACATGCTGTAGGTGGATTGAACACTCTAAATTGGACTTAGGTGTGAGGTTGGGTGCTGGGCTAGCAACTCTCAACACTGTACAACTCCACTGCCAATCATGAGCAGACAGGTGATCTGTTGTGGCAACCCCTAACCAGGAAAAGAAGAAGTCACATTTAGTTGTTCATCAGCTCTGACCCTTGCAAAAGTATCTGCAGACATGACATTACACTTTGAACCAATGTTTACTTTAAGTTCGGTGGATTTACCATTGATCTGGACAGTACAAAACACATTTCATGTTAATAAATCTACTGCATCAATCCATTCACCAATTACTGATACACCATCTACATAGAAAGCAGACTGTTGCAGGCCTATTTGGTTAACTTGCTTTTTGGAGTGACCCTTCTTTGCAACTGTGTGAGGCTTACTTGATTTACAAAATCTTTGAAAATGGTTCCATTTCTTACACTTATGACATTGCTGACCAAATGGCATGCACTTTTCTCTTCTGGACTCATGGTTAGCACCACAGTTGCAATAATTAACAATAAAGCTTGACTTAGGTTTTGCTGATTCACTCTTATGCTGTATTGAGCAACGTCTGTTTTGCACTAGGTACCCTTGGTTTTGCACTGAGCATTCTCCATTAACTGAACTGTTCTTGGAATGTGCTAGAAGACTACGGGTTTTACCTGAAAGTCACACAGGGGCTGCTGCTGCCACATGTTTAGGCCTGCTTTTGACTATCCCATGTTGCATGCTGTCTACATGAGCTCTGGAGCCTACTGAAACCATGCTCCTATCACTAGCAAGCATATGTGTATGCCTTTCTGTAACTTCATGAATCTGACAAATCTCAATGGCTTTACTCAGCATTAAATCACTGTCATGAAGCAAACTCTTTCTCACAGCAGCATTATTAATAATACCACACATGAGTCTGTCCTTTATTAACTCATCCTTTAAATCACCAAACCTACACGTTTTAGCTTTGTTTTTCAGATCAGTAATATAAACTGCGAAGGCTGCCAGCCTAGTTAGATAGAAATTTGTAGATAACTCTGTGTCATTTGTAAATATTCATATAATCCACAGGCTTGATTTACAAATGTAAGGAGAACTATATGTTATGATTAAACTATCCCTGGGATTCAATAAACTCTGTGCAGGAATAACACTATTCCTGCACAAAGTGGTTCATGTCCGTATAGCACAGCAGTGCACCTTGCATATTCATGAAGGCGTGCTGCTGTTTAACCTATACAGACACGAACTGTGAATGAGTGCAGAGGGCATGTTCAAGTAGTGCACGGACATTGAACACCCCCCCCCCCCCTGCACTCAGAAAGTGCCGTACAGCACTTTCTAATAGGATCTGGCATAATATTAGAGAATTACTCAAATATTATGCCAGTATTTCAGTGTAAGTGGACACTGAAATGAAATAAATGATCATTTCAGTGTCCGCAGACACTGAAATACACACTGCATCGGGAAAGCAATGCAGGGGGTGTGTGACAGGTTCTGTGACACACCCCCTGCATTGTAAAAGTTCCATACGACACCTCTGTAACCTGCTAAAGCAGGAAATGGGGGATAAATCCATGAAAAGGGACACATCATACAAACTGCCCTCACAAACTTAGAAAGTTGATAGAAAACAGGTCAAGCATTAGAATAAATTACCGAAGGATAGAAGTCTGAAAGCAAATGTATGCCAGTATTTCCTGACAGCAGTCCATGTGGACAAAGGCACAAATAATGGGGGGGAGTAATAAAAATAGAGACACTTCTGAAAAATTGCCCTCACACACTTTGAAAGTTGATAGAAAACAGGATATGTATTAGCAGGAATCTCTGAAGGATAGAAGCCTGAAAGCCAAATGTATGCCATTATTTCCCAGTTGCAGTCCTCAATGACTTGTCAGAACACCAAAATACTCACTTATATAACATGATAATAAAATAAAAATAATATTATAATTTTTTTGAGGCTAAGGAATGTTTAAGCATAGCTAAGCAGGCATGCACGTTATGGCCCTCCTTTTACCATAGCTTAAACATCTCATAGACGACAAATACAAATATACAGATGAAATTTCCAGAGATAGTGTAAAGGTTAGAGTCCTGGCTTTACATACAGGTGTTTATGGCTTGAGTACCAAGACAGGCAACTTATTTTTATATGGGAAAGTAGTGTTAAAATTATTTTTGTAAATTTAAATTATGTAGCAAATGTTTTTGTCAACCAGAGTAGTGTAGATGCTGCACAATGTAAGTGTGAGTGCATATAACATGTGAAACCACCCATGTACACACAAGGGCCCCATACAGTATAGTCAAACCCCTTGCCAATATAAGGAAAGCACATAGAGGGATGTTATGTAAAGTATATCATATACACTAAATAAATGAAGTCAGTCCTCTGATATATTTAAAAAATTAAAAGTGAGAAATAGTTAGCAAGGCTCAGCTATGCTTAGCAAGTGTAACCATTGCTAAGATGTGAATGCTAAGCAGCAGGTAGCACAGCTAAGTGGATTTGCACACTGTTAAACACTGCTCAACAACTTCCCCTTTAAGCAGTGTTAAAACTGGATTAGAGGATGTGTGCACTGCTTAGCAGAGCTTAACCTTTTCAAAATGGTCCAATGACAGCAAAGGGTGGGAATATCACACTATTTAAATGGTACAGGCAGGAATACAGACATAATCTGTTATAGTCCATCTGTGCAGATACAATGGCTGGTGTAGGAGAGGGAGTGTGCTTTCGGGTGCAATGCTGGAGCATTCTGGAGTCCAGGGTCATGGTTGTGCTCCTAGTTAAAAACCATGAAGAGAAACTGCTGCACGGCCAGTACCAGGGCTCCCAATACAAAGCAGAGGCCTGGGACCATCTTGCATGTGACCTCACCAGTGCTACTGGCATCACCAGGCCTGGTTAGCAGGTATAGCACCACTATGCCGACATAAAGCATAGGAAGGGGATGCTGTTAGACCAGTGGATCTGAGATGGATGGGTGCAGAATGCTCCAGTAGTGTGTAATTATCACTATCAAGTAGTTTGTAGCAAATATTAGCCTGAGAATGTGATAGACAGATATGCATAATGTGTGTTTTTCTCCCCTACAGCTGCAGCAGAGAGGGCTGTGAACATGGAAGCCCATGGTGACAGACTGCTGAGGCTGCACTGACAGGCTGGTGAGTACAAATCTATTTTGTAGCATTTTAAAATAGTTAAGAAGCATTGCCGTGTGTTAACCTTTGCTTTCCAGGTTGTAGTAATCCAAAGGAGTAATGCACAGTACAATAACTATCTGTCATGTATGCATCACAGAATTACAAGTTCAGACTGTCTAACCAAGAGACTATTAGACAGAAACCATTGAAACAAGAAACAGCAGTTCCCCAGTAGCTCAGTGTGATGAGAAATAGCTTAGCTGTTAATTTTGCCCACCCAAACACAGCTCAAATCCAGGGAGTGGTACTAAGATGTGTGCATATATACACACAAGGAATCAGGAATAAATGTAAAAACAGTCAGGTAGTGTTAACAGATATTTTCCCCATAGGTTTTACAGGTAAGTAAAGATTGCCAGTAGCTGTATGAAGGGTATATTAATAAACTGTGTACAACTGTTCAATTGTCCCACACATGCCTGCAAATGACAACATAGTAGGTAAATACAATATGCACTCTTCCTGAATCATACCTCTTAACTGTACAGATATTCACTGAATGTCCAGATATTTGTCTCAGATTTTTGGTCCATTTTACATAAAGTAGTGGTGTCATGGCAAATCAATGGCAAACCATTATAGACTGAAGTTAGACAATTATGATAGACATACAAGTCTCAGATGTCATACCCATCAGAAAAGCCATGCAAATACAAAACCTGTTATTTTATCAGCTTTCTAAGTTTGTAAGAGCAATATCTAAAAATTGTCCATATTTATGGGCCTTTGTTCCACTCTTATGTATGGCTTTGTCCAGATCTTATGCTCTAAGAGGTTGAGAGGTATGTTTCCGATACATGTCTCTCAAGTGTCACACTGTCACGGCTAGTGGTCACTGCTGCAAATAATCCTGGACACAGATAGGAAACCAGTTGATGCATGCCAGTAGCACACTCATATAACAGCAGTTCAGGGTACCCCTCCTGTGCCAGATATGTAACCCTGACATGTACAAGTCCCCTCTAGTCATGTATCCAGAGTTGTCACAGTTTGCCTCAAACCATTCCAGGCTGACAGGTTAAAAGGTATGTTTGTACTACAGAAACTATGGCCATTGGCCATAGGTAGATGTAAAGTGAGAGCAGACCCATAGAGTACCGAGCAGTACTGTTGTCGAAAATAGAAGCATAAACAGTTGTTAATGGATTTTCTATCTCTCACCCCCCCCTCATCTGCATCAATAATTATTACTCATATAGTATGGGTATGTTGTGTTCCAACCCTAATGTTGGGACTTGTGTTTTATTATTGTTAATATGTTTGATTGCTTGCATGTTAAAATATCTTGTTTCAATACCATTGTTGGTGGCCTGTTGCTGTCAATGTTACTGGCATACATTTATGATGCATACTTTAGTTCCATTTATGCATGTGTTCTGTTTGGTATGCAACTGCTTCCAATCTGTTTTATGGGGTTAATTGGAAAATCCATGCATGCTGTTATACTTAATCTTGAAATGTGTTGTTCATAACTAACCAACATATTTTGTAAAACCTCAATCTCATAGAGCCTTTGGGAAGGTAGATCCCAACAGATCCGCCTGTCCCACCTCATCTGGATGTGGCACTGGGCCCCAGCACATGTGGGACCCAACCCAGATCTCTCTCATCTGCTGGCTCTGCACAACCTTTGGGGGAACCGCCACAGGGGAGGGGGCCCGTTCCACCCTGAAAGCAGGCATGGACAGGAGGCTGTCACCCACAGTGAGGTCTAGGGCTTGGTGCACAGCACCTTTCAATCCAAGTTTGGAGAGCAGCTGCACCAGATTAAGGGCTGCCTGGCACACCTTGAGGGGCAGGCTGCCCCTCCTGTCCAGCCCCCAGCACAGCCACCTTTGGGGCCGTGAAGGTGCAGTGACGACTACTGATGGGTGGGGATCTCAGTCCCACTGTAACCATATGGGGGCCCATGGGCTTTGGATTCCCAACCACCCTCCCCATAAAATGTATTTACCCCCTCATGTGTCATATACCACCCTGGTCTGCTGTCTTGTCTGTCTTGTCTGTTTCCTTCCCCAACCTACCTCCTCAAACATACCTACAATCCTTCCCCAACATCACACTTTCACCTTAAAAAAAAAAAAAAAAGGAAAGGGCACTTGTCCCCCCAAAAAAAAATATTGTCCCATACATAGCTCTCCATTTCGCACGTGTCCACTGGAAACATGTAATCTGGTCCAATTGGCTTGACAACACATTTCTGTTGTCCTCATCCCTCTCTCTGGGATTTGAGTGTCCAAATTCTCCTCCAAATTCTGCACAAATACACAGCTGTTGTTGTATAAGAAACGGACAGCTTTGGACCTTCCCTACACCCGTCATGCACATCCCTAGCTATTTTTCATATTGCTATTTTTCCCTCTGCATACCCACTTTCCAATCACCCATTTTCTTTTCTTTTAAATAAATTAGCATGGGTGTAAGTGTGAGTAAGTGAATTTGCACAATGTCAAGTGCAGCCAGAACAGATTAAGCATCTGTACGGTTAACCATATGTTACCATCGTTTAGCGTCACGCAAGCCCATGCAAACCCACTTACAACTGCTTAAAACTGCTTTAATCACACTGTTTCCATCAGTCACTGTTCTGTCTAGCAACAAAAGAAGCAGCTCCACCAAGTCTCAAACCCAGGATTCTGTACATCATTGTCAGAGAAATGTACCACTACAACATTTGAGCTGTAGAAATTGCTGATGCTTTTTCAAACATATCATGCAGTAGAGTCATTCAACTGTAGGGAAAAGATTCTGTAGAATCAATCAGGTTTTGTATATATACATGTTGCTGTTGTCTTTCGGCTTTTCCCGGTTAGGGGTTGCCACAGCGGAACTCCGGTCCGCTAATGATTGGCAGTAGATTTTCACGAACGCCAAGGTGCCAGCTCGACGTTCAACCTTTTGAATGATACACATGTATATATGACTGCAGATGCATATATATATGGAAAATATATGCATAATATAGAGATATGCATATAATATATATATATATATATATATATATATACTAAAGAATATATATATATATATATATATATATATATATATATATATATATATAAAAGAATATATATATATATATATATGTATATATATATATATATATATATATATATATATGTATATATAAATATATATATATATATATATATTCTTTTATATATATATATATATATATATATATAAAAACACTTTATAGTCCCGAAATTCTGAAATACCGAATTTCAGAATCTCAAGATCATAAAGCCGAAGGCTGACAATACCGAAACACCAGAAGCGCAAAATTCAAAATCCCGAAGTTCGGAGATTTTGAATTAGCGCTTCTGGTGTTGCTCTGTATGAATGGATAGGTGGAGATTCAGCAAAGTATTTATGTTTAAGGATTTTGTTTAGGGGATTTAAAGTGTGTCAGTGTGTTGTGTTACTATGATGTGTGTGTGTGCAAGGGGAATGTAGCTTCTATGGTGGTGTTTTCATGTGTGTCTATGTAGTGTGACCTTGGAGTTAGAATATTTAAGCAGGGGTTGTGGGGGGCGCAGCCTTCCACATGGGGGGTGCAGGGGGCTTGCCCCCCTGCTTGTCTGTAGTGTAGGCTCATGTGTTTTTGTGTGTGGGGAGTTGTGTGTATGTGCATGTGCGTATGTTATATTCGGGATTTCAAAATTCGCGCTTCTGGGGATTTGGTATTGTAAACTTTCGGCTTTATGATTTCGAGATTCTGAAATTCGGTATTTCAGAATTTCAGGATTATAAAGTAAATATATATATATATATATATATATAGATATATATATATATATATATATATATATATATATATATATATATATATATATATACTCATAACATGTTCATAGGTTGGTACTAGGCTATCAACCCTAGGGCCTATACAAGCCTAGCCATAACAATTCCCTGGCTATTTCTTCCCACACTATATACTTCCTAGACCCCTGTCTAGCAGGGTGACTGACGTGATCCTCGGGGTGAATTTCCTTTCTCCCATCCAATCGTCAAGGTTCTTTTTGAAGAGGGCCAAAGAGGCGCTCTGCTTGACATGTATGGGCAGTCTATTCCAGAGTCTGGGGATTCTCTGGGTCAAGAACCTATCCCTCCAGCATGTTTTGTTTATTTGCGATGACAAGGTTTAGATCCCTGGAGTGTGTGGCTCTGAGGAATTGGGATTTCTTTAAGTGTAGCATGTCCAACAGGTCTGGGTTTGACATGGCCTTGTAAGTTAAGATGAGATCACCTATGAGTAGACAATATGTGACAGAGTATAGCTGGAGTTTTTTTAAGGCAGTCTGCATAGGGCATCTGCTTTAGGCCTATGATTCTTTTAGTGAGGTATTTCTGTGGCTTTTCCAGTTGTTGCAGGTGTCTTGAGAGGTACATACCAAATGGGGCGTTGTATTCTATAATGGATCTAATAAGGGATGAGTACAGTGGGACAATGACCTCCTTTTTTCTGGATCAAAAGCCCTTAGTGATGAGGTGTGCCACATAGAAGGATTTCCTGACTGTTGTGGCGATGTGGTTATCGAAGGTGAGACCACTGTCCACCTGTGTCCCTAAGTCTCTTATCACAGTTTCAGTGTTTAGTGCACTGCCACCTATGTGGTAATTCATGGGTACGTGTTTTTTCCCAAAGGGGATAGCTATACATTTCTTGGCATTGAGCTTGAGCCCATGGCTCTGGCACCAAGCACCTGTTTCTGTAAGGCCTTTTTGTAGAGTATCCACATCATTTGGAAATTCATGGCTCCCAGTTTGCAGTCATCTGCAAACTTTGTTAACCAGAGTCCCTTCGTATTGGCCTGTACTTCAGAGAAGTAGATGCCAAATAAGAGTAGTCCCAAGACTGAACCCTGAGGCACTCCACTTGTCACGTGTCTGGAGCTGGATTTGGAGTCAGCTACTTTTACAGTGTGGGTTCTGTCAGTAAGCCAGTTGGCAACCCATTGAGTGATGTAGGGATTAATGCCCAGCTTAGTAAGTTTATCTATGATTCCAGAGTGGGGAATGGTGTCAAAGGCCTTGGTGAGGTCCAGATAGGCTGTGTGGACCATCTTACCCTCATCTGCGGCTCTGGAGACTGATTTGAAGAAGTCAGTCAGGTTCAGAAGACAAGATCGGCCCTTCATGAGCCCAAACTGGGTGGGATCCAGTGTTTGAAGGTTGTCATTGTCTTTGTTTATAAGTTCCATGATAATACATTCCATGGCCTTGCAGATCAGGCTCGTCAGACTGATGGGGTGGTAGTTCCTGGGATCCAAGGTGGATCCCCCCCTTGTGGAGTGGGATAACTGTAGCTGTATGCCACTTAGTGAGCACGAAGCCTAAGGTGAGGCTATGATTAAACATGACACTTAGGTGAGGTGCCAGTTCATTTTGTAGTTCATGTAGTACACACCCCGGGATGTCATCTGGTACCATGGATGCTGTATTCTTAGCTTTGGAGAGTGCATTTTTTACCCGTGTGGCCATTATTACTGGAATTTGGCAATCTTCTGGTATTGAGATGGGCCATTTAGGGGTGAGAGTTTAAGTTGGCACTGAATCGATCTGCCAGGATACTGGCAATATCCTTGGGATCAGTATATTTAATGCCATTCTGATGTAGCTCAGAACAGATCTGAGCATTGCCATTTAGATTCTTGACATAGTTATATAATGCCTTGTGGTTGATTTTGGAATCTTTGGCAATTTTATTTTCATAACTAGCTTTGGAGGATTTTATGAGGGATCTCAGCTTCTTACTGAGGCTGGTAAGGGAGTTTTTTTTGCATCCTGGGATTTTCCTCTTTTCTGCAACTATTTCTTCCTTTTGTTGTAAAGTTTGTTTATGGCAGGGGACCACCAGATTTCCCTTCATTCTTTTGGAGGAGAGCATCTTGGTTCTATTTGGGATGGCACGATTCATGCATGAGTGGATGTGCTTGTACAGTGCTTTAGTGTAGGACTCATCAGTTGAACTTTCAGTTCCCATCTGCATGGGTGTCATGAAGTTTGTCACTTCTAACTTGAGTAGCATGAAGTTGGCTTTGGAGAAGTTTTCTATGGAGGTTTCCTTACTGGGGAGGTGGGGGTGGGATGTGGATGTTAAGGGTGATTAGCTTAAGGTCTGACCTGACCAACGAGGGGGTGACCATAGGTGTGGAGCATCGATTTCCCATGTTGGTAATGACCAGATCTAGGATATTGGAGCCCTTGGTGGGACAATGGATTAGTTTATCCATGGTGTTGAAATTTATGAATTCCAAGAACCGTTTGGCAAAGGTGTTAGTACACGAGTAGTTTTCCCAGTTAATGGCAGGGTAGTTGAATTCACAAAGTATTAGGGTGTTTGGTTGTATCTTAATATTTCCAGTATGTTTAGAAAGATGGAGTGAGACTCTTGGGGTATGGTGGGGGATCTGTAGCAAGCTACAACTTGGATTGCAGTCTTACCTGGTGAATTTCAGACACATTGTGTTGGGTAACTAGCCTGGTGGTGTGAATATCCTCGGTGAATATGGACACTCCTCCACCTTTAGTGTTTTTATCCTGATTTGGTGGCAGAAAAGTGTGGTAAGAGTTGTAGCCTGGTATTGCAGGGGTGCTCTCTGCAGTCTTGAACCAGGTCTCAGTTACTGCACAGATATTGATGTTCTCCATTTTTAGGAGTGCCTTGAGAGAGTGCATTTTGAGGTTTAGACTTCTAGCATTGAGTAGCATTACCTTCAGATTTTGCATGCTTGTACCTGTTATGGTGATGGTTTTGTCCTTTGAACTTTGCCTAAAAAAGGCACTATAGGGGTGGCAAGAGCCTTAGCCAGTAACCTGAATCCCAGGGGCAACAGGTGCAGACCATCTCTGGCATAGTATCGTGGTCTGTCGATCATGTTGTCCCAGGCAGACAGATACTGGATCCCCTTTGAATGACACCAGAAGCTTAGAAAATTGTTGAAGCCAATCATTTTGTCCTTATATTGTGGTATAATTCTGGGAAAAGGCAGGATGCTACTCAGGGCTAGGATCATACCTGACTGGGCCACATGATCCAAGAGCTCTTTCATGTCTCTTTTCATGTCATCCAGGGAGGTACATCTCAAGTCACTCACTCCAGCATGGACAATGACAGAGTCATATTTGTACTTGTTGTGGAGTGACTTGAGTGCATGTGTTATGTGGTGGATTCTAGCACCCAACAGGCAGCTGACTGTAATTTTCTCCTTGTTCAGACTGGTGAGTGGGACAGCAGTGTTCCTGACTATAGAGTCACCTATGACTAAAGTGTTAGGTACATTGTCTTGCCTTAGGGGCTGTTGCTGGGTGGCACACTGGTGTTGTGAGCTATGTGACATTTTGGTTGTGATTGGTGTTTGTTTGTGTTTCAGCTTCAGAGGTCCTTGTTGCTTAGGAAGGTTACAGTTAAGGGCCTCCACATATGTGGATTTAGTGTTGCTATGTGTGGGTGTTGGTGGTGTGGGTTTAGAAGGACTATGTGTTGCTTGAGGTGTAGTTCTGGTGTTAACCTTCTCCTCTTGACTGTCTAGCACAATCTTGGGTGGAGAGAGCTTTGCTTCCAGTTTGGCTATATAAGTGCATCTCTCACAGGTTGTAGTGTTGTGTGGTAGGAGGAGAGGGTTGTCTGTGTACACGAGACAATTGCTGCATTGCCCCAGTATGCCCAGATTCACCAGGTGGACAGGAGAAATCATCGGAAGCTGACCCTTGGACATGCCTGGTTTGGTGCATTTTTTGTAAAGTACAGGAGTTGTTTTCCCTTTGCAATTATAGGCAGTTTAGTGCCTATGATTAATTTCTCCTTTTTAACAAGGAGAGTTGAGTGATTGTATCAGTTTAAGGCTCCCTAGTGTTTTCCAGCAGGTATTAGAGCAAGTGCTAGTCACAGGGATGCTTAAAGGTAAGATGAAAAAAAAATGTTTATCCTAAACACTGCAGTGTGCACTAGAGAAGTTAGATGTGAAAGTAGATAACTTAAGTTTTACCTGTCTAAAAAGTTAGGTTTTAGTGGGGAATCACTATTTTTAAAACAGCAAGATAGATTGAAAAGGGGGTGGTCACTTTTGTATTCTGGTACTATGGAATACAGTAGGATGGCCAATAAATTTAAATAGTTGAAGGGGAGTGATTTCACAAAATGATAATTTTGTGCTTACTCAGACAAGCCAGTGAAAGCAGAGAGGAAATGAGATGTATGGTCAAATTAACATAAGAGGCAGGCAACTAGAAAGACAGTGGTATTTAAGAACAGAATAGTAACAAGGTGCGTGGGTGGAAAAAATTTCTGCCTGACTCACAAGAGACAGAGCTGCGGTCTCTTTTGAAGTTTTAATATGCAGTTAAAAGCAGACTACAAGTAAAACTCAAGGTAAAGAAAACAAATCACAGTATTCAAAATATAAAAAGGCAATAAAGTAATACAAAATACAACAAGTAAAAAGCAAACTAATCTTTCCTTCACAGCAACATGCAGTGGAATCATACCTCAGAACCATACCTATCAACCTCTTAGTGCAAGAAATCTGGCCACAGCCTGTCCAAATGGAGGACAATGGGCCAAAACTAGGGACATATTTTAAATGTTGCTCTTAGAAATGTAGAATGTTGCCAGAGTGACAGGATTTGTTTCAGACTATATGTACTAAAGGATGTGAGGTCTGAAACTGAAATGTATGTCATCATTTACTGACAGAAATTTTCAGATGATCACAGTGATTTATCAGGGAAATAAAAATAATGAATCTGTGGAACAGACCAGAAATATGAGCAATAAACCTGGACATTCTGAAACAATCCAGCCAGTCAGGAGGTAGGCTCAGAACCCCTTAGTGCAATGAATCTGGACCAAGCCTGACAAAGTGGGGGGACAAAGCCATGAACATAGGGACATATCTGAAATACTGCAGTAGATAAACTGACACAATTGCTGCAGTAACACCCTCCTGTCTGTCCTAACATATATTGACTGAAATAGCAACACTCAATTACTTCTCACCATTTAGTGACTTAAATCCTCACATCATCCCACTGATTGTCAGAAACACACAACACTTATGGGGGACAGGCTACAGTACATTCTACAAGTATCTGGACATAACATCAAATTAGGGAAACTACACTCAGCTGCTAAGCATGTCACCAAGCACTGTCCAAACTACAGTCAGACTGACACAACACTAACCCAAATTCGCTATGGGGAATTACACATGTATTTGCAAATATATCAGGCACTACAGGGATGTAATAGCACTGAAAAACAGACACCAGTGTGAAAGTGCATACCCACAAATAATTTCACCACAGTCACAGTGACATACTGGTAAGCCAAATGAACAGTAGAGTATAAGGACTGTGTGAGCAAAAACATCTCACCATGTTTGCCACTCACACACTACCCCTACACATACTGGCCCAATTCACAGTGTAGTATGATGTCTGACCATGGTATGGGACATGTCTCACTCTGCCCCTACAAACATATACAGTCAATATACCACCAGAAACTGGAGCAGCATGCACAGTCAGATAGAAAAGGAGTCATAACACATACATCTACCCCCCTCCCGACCCAGGCCAAACAACATTGACACACTACACTGCTATACAATCCTGACAGTCTGCCAACAATCACTAGAAATACACAGACCTCTCAACTGTTCAGACTCCCACAGAATGTCCAGGCTTTGTCTTCATATATAATGTTTCTTATACATAACATGTCTGGCATTCTGATACATCACTGGGATGGTATCAGGAATGAAGGCACTAAATAATGATTTACCCTGCCTATCAACCTCTTACTGCATGACATCTGGACAAAGTCTGACATACTTGGGAGACAGAGGCCCCAAAACAGGGGCATATGTGAAATATTGCTGCTATAAACTGAGAGAGTTGCTGATGCAACAGGGTTTGTTGTAACATATCTTTTCTGAGGGATATGAAGTCAGTAACACAAATGGATGATGCCATTTACTGACTGCAATCCCCACAGTTTGCTACTGATTTTCAAAGACAAAAAATGTCTGAGGAACACACCACACATGAGGGTGCAAAATCTGGCCATTCTGCAGATAGCCCTACACTTGAGAGTTATGTCAACCATATAACACTGTCAGGCTTAAAATCACACAGAAAAGCCAGGTCCACACAAACCCTGTTAAACTAGCATTAATTCAACTGTATAACAGCAATACTTACATTCTGTCCCTATGTCTTGAACATTCTCCCCAAGTGTTTTGGGCTGTCTCCACAGTTTTCGTTGTAAGAGGTATTTCCAACTACCCTCTGTGTTGCTGTTGTTCACACACCTCCATTGCGTCCCCCTCACAGGCAAGGAAAAGGAGCAACGCCTACATGAAGTGCTTAATTATAGGAGTGTGTTGTCATGCCATTGGCTATCAGAATAACACCACAGCTGTTCTGCTAGCAATTAGCAAGTGGGGGACACCAATTGGTGCACAGGCCATCAGCTGCTCATGAGCATTACCTACAAAAGGCAAGCTGCTGCCTATTCAAAACAGATGTATACCCTAAATCTGGGACAGAGAGAGAGACAGACAGACAAACAAACAAACAAACCAAACCAAACAACACATATTGGAATCAAACTAACTATACTTGGAAAAAAGGTATATCAAATAAGTAAGCATGTAATAAAATGCAGTAGGGGGTATGTAATAATGGGAAATAGGAAGTTCAACAAATATGTCTCAACAAGACTTGCTGTACTGATATATTGCTGATCAGAACCTATGGCCATAACATCTGGGTCTGTCTAAAGTGACATAGATCACAGCTCAGGCCCCTGAGTCACCCCAGGAAAGGATGGCTCAAATATGACTACTACTGGAGTGTGTGTTGAACAATACTGACAGTGACACTGCTAGGCCAGTTACTGGGATATCATAGATATTCATATGTTAATTGTGAATACAACTATGACATACACGTTTGTTTCAGAAATGTGACAGACCTATACAGGGTATTTGCATAGTAAAATATGTGTATGTTGAAATGCATGTGATATACTGCGCTCATACCATTCAACTGTCCAGTGTTATGCACACTGACCATATGTGTGCCTCATATTTGTAGTCATTTACTCATAGAGTTGTGTTATGTCTGGCAAATCATTGGCAGCCTGTGAAGACTGACATTACAGCATCTCCTTCTCTTTCTTTTGGCTGTTCCCATTAGGGGTCACCACAGTAGATCATCTATCTCCATTTCTTCCTGTCCTCTGCATTTTGAGCTGTCACACCAACCACCTGCATGTCCTCTATCACCACATCCATGCACCTTATCTTAGGCCTTCCTCTTTTCCTCTTATTTGGCAGCTTCATCTTTACCATTATTTTCCCAATATACTAAGCATCCCTCCTCAGCACATGTCCAAACCAACATAATCCCAATACTCTCTGGCTTTGTCTCCAAACTGTCCAACCTGGGCTGACCCTCTAATATGCATATTCCTAATCCTGTCCACCTTCGTCATACCCAGTGCAACTCTTAACATCTTTAACTCTGCCATGTCCAGTTCTGACTCTTACCTTTTTGTAAATGCCACTGTCTCCAAACTATATAACATAGCTGGTCTCACTACCCTCTTGTAGACCTTCCCTCTCACTCTTAATGGTACTCGTCTGTCACAAATCACTCCTGACACTCTTCTCCACCCTCCCCATCCTGCCTGTATTCTCTTCTTCACCTCTCCCCCACAGTTGTCATTACTCTGAACTGCTGATCCCAAGTATTTAAACTCATCCACCTTTGCAAGCTCTACTCCCTGCATCCTCACCATTCCTCTATCCTCCCTCCCATTCACACACATACATATATTCTGTCTTAGTCCTACTGACCATCAATCCTCCCCTCTCTAGAGCATATCTCCACCTCTACAGGGTCTCCTCAACCTGTTCTCTACTCTCACTACAGATCACAATGTCATCTGTAAACATCTCAGTCAATGGAGACTCCTGTCTGATCTAGTCTGTCAACCTGTCCATCACCACTGCAAATAAGAAAGGGCTCAGAGCTGATCACTGATGTAATCCCACCTCCACCTTAAATGCACCTGTCACTCCCACTGCAGAACTCACCGCTGTCACTCTACCCTTGTACATATCCTGTAGCACTCTTACAGCTTTCTCCACCACTCCTGACTTCCTCATACAATACCACAACTCCTCTCTAGGCACCCTGTCATATTCTTTCTCTAAATCCACAAAGACACAATGCAACTCCTTCCGACCTTCTCTGTACTTCTCCATCAACACTCTCAGAGCAAACATCATAGCTGTACTGCTCTTTCCTGTCATGAAACCATACTGCTGATCACTAATCCTCACCTCCTTTCTTAACCTAGCTTCCACTACTCTTTCCCATAACGTCATGCTGTGACTGATCAGTGTTATTCCTCTGTAGTTACTACAGCTCTGCACATCACCCTTATTCTTATAATCAGTACCCAAACACTTTTTCTCCACTCCTCATGCATCCTCTCACTTTCCAAGATTGTATTAAACAATCTGGTTAAAAAGACCACTGTCATTTCTCGTAAACACCTCCTTGCTTCCACAGGTATGTCACAGCCTTTCCGTTCTTAATCCTCTTCATAGCTATCCTTACTTCCTCATTGCTAATCCATTGCACTTCCTGATTCATCATACCCACATCATCCAACCTTCTCTCTCTCATTCTCTACATTCAACACCCCTTCAAGGTATTCTTTACATCTGCTCAACACACTCTCCTCGCTTGTGAGTACGTTTCCCTAATTATCCTTTATCACCATTATCTGCTGCACATCCTTCCTAGCTCAGTACCTCTGTCTAGCCAATTGCTGCAGGTCCTCTTCTCCATCCTTAGTGTCCAACCTTTCATACAACCTTCATACGCCTCAACCTTAGCCTTCGCCACCTCTCTGTTTGCCTTGCACCTCATCTCCTTATACTCCTGTCTACTTAATTCATCTCTCTGACAATCCCACTGCTTCTTCACCAACCTCTTTCTCTGTATACTCCCCTGTACTTCCTCATTCTACCACCAGGTCTCCTTGTCCTCCTTCCTCTGTCCAGATGTCACACCAAGCACCTTTCTAGTCATCTCCCTTCCTAACTCTGCTGTATTTGCCCAGATATTCGGTAACTCTTCACTGCTACCCACTGCCTGTCTTAACTCTTCCCTGAACTCAACCTCAAAATCACCCTTTTTCAGTTTCCACCATTTGATCCTGGGTGCTGCACTCACACTCCTCCTCCTCTTCTTGATCACCAATGTCATCCCACAGACCAACATTCCATGCTGCCTAACTACACTTTCCCCTGTCACCACTTTACAGTCTCCAATCTCCTTCAAACAGGCCCTCCTGCATAGGAGATAATCCACCTGTGTGCATCTTCCTCCACTCTTGTATGTCACCCTATGCTCCTCTGTCTTGTTAAAATACGTATTCACCACAGCCATGTCCATCTTTTTTGCAAACTCTACCATCATCTCACCTTCTGCATTCCTTTGCTTAACACCATACCTACCCATCAATTCCGCATCCCCTCTGTTCCCTTCAACAATATGCCCATTGAAATCTGCTCCAATCACCACTCTCTCACCCCTGGGTACAGTCATCACCACTTCATCCAACTCACTTCAAAGTATTTTCTGTCTCATCCATCACACATGCAACTAGCGGAGCATGTGTGCACTAACAACAGTCATCATTACACCATCAATTTCCAGCTTCATAAATATCACTCGATCTGACACTCTTTTCACCTCCAAAAACACTCTTGGCATACTGTTCCTTCAAGATAACCCCTACACCATTTCTCTTCCCATCCACACCATGATAGAAATATTTGGACCCGACTCCGATACACCTAATCTTACCCCCTTCCATCTAGTCTCTTGCACACACAGTATATCGACCTTCCTTCTGTCCATCGTATCAGCTAGCTCTGTCCCCATACCAGTCATACTGCCAACATTAAAAGTTCCTACTGTCACTACCACACTCCTAGCCTTTTTCCTCTCTTCCTGCCATATGAACATTGGACACCCTCCAGGGTATGTCTGTGAATGCAAAGGCTACTGTGCTATCAAATGACTTAAGTATGTTACAGCAATATTAAAAAAGTGTCACTAATTCTAGCCCATTGCCCCTATGTATATGTGGTGTCGACCAAATGTCCTGCTCTAACAGGTTGACAGGAATGATTGAGCAGCAAGAGTGTTAATACAGTGTGCCATACTGACATAGAACAGAAATGTATATCAGGTAGTACCTGTGCACATGTATGCATGAGTAGGTGTACCTGGCTGCCTCATTACAACAGACAGGGGATGCAAAATGTAAGGCAAATAAGATGTACATGTTGTACACATGTAGAATCTCAGGTTCTGTGTATCCAACAGAGTTAGATTTCTACAGCTACTGGTTATTGCATTGCCCTGACACAGACATGGGTACTAGAATAAGCATAATTATCAGGTTAAAACTGGAGAGGTGTCCAACTGTGTTTTGACCTTGTGTCCATGCCTACTACAAACAGCTATATGACCACGACATAGCTGTATGGACTCAGCAATACCTTACTTGTAAAGCCTGTCTCCACCAAAGTAGAGTAATCCCCTTTGCTGGACAGCAGCAATACACAAACCACATAATTGGTCACTATATTGCCTATACAGGGCAAAGTAGGAGCAGGCACCAACTTCACAGCAAGTCAACCTTTGTCTGAATGAGCGTATAAGGTCACAGGTGGATTACTGTAAGGCTAACTGTGAGTACAAATTGGACACATCCACCAAGAGCAATCACAAGGTCATCTTCACATATGTCTGCAATCTCAGAGGCAACAACCCAACCCACCCTGTAATGGTGGCCAATCACACCACGGTCACACACACCATAGTTATAGCTGACCTGCTGCTGACAGCTTTAGGGCAAACATCACACCCCTAGCTCACCATCAGTATAGGTGGATATGCACAGCACCTGCAACCTTCCCCTTATCATCAGAGAGCAGGTGCATACTGCCTAATCAAAGTCAACAAAAGCAAGTCTCCATGGGACCTGATAACATTCCTGTCTGCATCCTTCATGAACTTAGGCATATGCTTCCAGCTCCATTACACACTGTATACAAACAAAGCCTGAGCACCATTGACATCCGATCTGCAAGGAAGACAGCCATTGTCATGCCTCTACACAAACGTGAATGATGAATGGTGGTTTATGCAATGTACTGGCCCTCATTGGGGGGAACATGACACATCAGGACCAGGAGTGCAATGCAGGTTCATACTGTGCTGATAGATGACAGGGGTATGATGGGGTTGTAAGTGGTGGCTAATTATAGGCAATATTGATGTGCTGGCTCTGTAAATAACTCTGGCAATGTCTGAGGTCCTGTGATGTGTTTCCCTGTTTATGTCTTTCAGGTGCTATGCAGCATCAGACAGCATACATTACAGAGGAGAATGCAGTTATCACTGATGCAATAATACAGCACCATGTGGTGCTGTTCGGCTGGAGCCGACAAACTCTGTTGGAGCGGACTGCCTGGTGGGATGATCTTATTCACAGAGTGAACACTTTGGGCCACCATGGCTAAACACATGATCAGGTCAAACATTGGGCAACTGACCTGACACATCGTGCCCGACAAAAGGTTGCTGTCATGGCCAGGGACCGTACTGCTACCGGTGGGGTCCAGCCACACAAGCCCCACTTACAGCAACAGAGGAGCTCCTTGCCAACCTTAGGGCAGCCCCCACACAACAGCCAACACATGAAATACTAGTTGTGGAGATGGGTTGGATCCAGGCAATAGGCGAGTAGTGTCCAGGTAAGGCCACAGTGCACATCAATTTAATCATGTAGCAGTCATACAGTCTTCTATAGAGTAGCTAGATGCATATGTCAGTTCAAACTGCATTTGTAGGTGGGGTTTAGTAATGCACACAAGTGCACATCTATGGTGAGGGACAGCAAATTGTGTACTATCATACCTTGTACTGTTCTTCTTTCGGCTTTTCCCGGTTAGGGGTCTCCACAGCGGAACTCCGGTCCGCTAATGATTGGCAGTAGATTTTTACCATGCCGAGGTGCCAGCTCAATGCCCAACCTTCAACAAAGGCACACCCTACGCATGTCTTTTGAATGCCACTCGACCGCAGGGAGGACATGCAGACCCCACACAGGAGGCGCTTCAGCCGAGAATCGAACCTGTGCACAAACATAGCATTCATCTTGTACCAATGCCAAATGTGAGTCTGCTGACAATACCTCTCCCCCACAACTACATAAGTCCCTCTGGTCTGCATGTGGGACAGCAGCCTGAAGCCGATGAGTATGGGATTTTCCTGTTGTGGCTCACCAGTACCCCAGGCATGTTAAGGTCATGCATGTTACCATGCATACAACTGTTAGTCTTAGCCATTGTGCAATATCTGCATGTTCACTTGTGGTGGGGTTAACTGCATTGCATCACAGTGGTCATCACAAAGGCCTATTTGGAGGAAATGTCACATATCTGTAGCTTACCTCACAACCTGTCATTGCAAGAAATCTGGACAAAGACTGACAAAATGGGGGATGAAGGCCCAAATCTAGGAACATATTTTATAAATTAGTGTTATACAGTGCATATAAATGGTGTACACACATCTGTTAGAATGCCAGGTATTTGTGATATACAAAAATGAGAGCACAATAAAACATTTCTGAATCCTTCCAACCTTTCATGTGACCTATAACCTGTACAATTCAATTGTAAAACAAACAAATCTGTTAGGGGAACAATTATGACACATCAAAAACTTAGAAGAAGCTAGATGCATACGTGTGCACAGGCTGAAGTGAATACTGTATTGAAGCAGCTTTCAATATTATTACATCATTACGTCTTCTTGGGTACACACCTACCATCCATTACAGAGACTCTTTGATTAACAGAAAATAACGGACAGCTGTCCAACCAGGGTTATCCTAAATTTACTCAGTTGCCTGCTACAGCAACAGCTATAGTTCACATATAGCTTACGAAGCTGCAAAGGGATCTCATTTGTGAAAGGTATCAGCCCAGAGAAGGGTACACACACATTTCAACAGCATTGCATATACCATGGAACACAGTGAAGACAATCATCAAATGGTGGTGGAAATATGCGGCAACAGTGACATTGCAAAGAACTGGACATCCCTCCAAATTTGTGGAAAAGACAAGACCCAAACTAGTCAGGGAAGCTGCCAGGAGACCTAAAGCAACATTACAGGACTTGCAGGAATCTCTGGTAAGTACCAGTTATGTACTACATGTGACAGCAATCTCCCATATTCTCCACATGTCTGGCCTATGGGGTAGGTTTGGAAGATAGAAGCCTTCTCACACACAGAACAACATCCAGGTCTGGCGAATATCTAAAAAAAAAAATACATCAGGTCTCCCAATAGGATCTGGGGAAATGTGTTATGGTGTAATGAGACCAAAGTTACACTTTTTGGCCACAATACCAAAAGGTTTGTTTGGCAGAAAAACAACACTGTGCATCACCAAAAGAACACCATCCCCCATGCTGAAGCATGGTGATGCCAGTGTCCTGCTTTGGGGTTGCTGTTCATAAACTGGAAGTGGGCCTTTAGCCAAGGTGGTAGGGATTAGGAACAGTTCAAAATACCAGTCCCTTTTGGCCCAAAATCTTCATGTGTCTGCTAGAAAGCTGTGGATGGAGAGGACTTACAACTTTCCACACAACAATGACCCATACCATAGATCAAAATCCATAAAATAATTTCTTCACTAGAAGATACTCAATGTTTTGGAATGGCCCAGCCAGAGTCCACACATATATGCAATAGAAAATCTGTGGGGTGCCCTGAAGAGGCCTGTGCAGAAGTGACGCCCTTGCAGTCTGTCAGAGTTGGCTGGCTTCTGCAAGGGAGAGTGTACAAATATTGCTAAGTCAAGATGTGCTATGCTGATACACACCTTCCCTAGAGGACTGACTGCTGTTATGAAATCAAAAGGTGCTTTAACAAAGTATTAGTTTAAGGGTGTGCACAGTCATGCAACCAGCCTATTGTACATATTTTAACTTCTAAATGTTACCCCTAACCAATGTGTTTGTTCTTCAATTGGATTGCACAGGTTATAGGTCACACTAAAGGTGGGAAATGTTATCACATGATTTCTGTGGTTTCATGTTATATATCAGACAGACCTGGCATGTTAACAGTGGTGTCTACACTTATAATATCCACTGTAAGCTTAGAAGGTTGTTAGTGTAACTGGATCTGTTATAACATACATGTACTGCAGGTTTTGAAGTGTGAGACTCAAATTACATCATTAAATAGTGATACCAGTCCTCATATCATCCCAGAAATGTGTCAGACAAACACAGGATTTATGACAAACAGACCAGAAATATGAGCCACATGTAGACATTCAGTGACACTCTGCACAGTTGAGAGGTATGTTCTGTAGGAGTTGCCACTTTGCTATACAGGTGAATAGCAATTTTCTGTACATGGGTGCAGTGTGTGCTACTTGAAGGCCCATCACCTACTAACACTACTCACATATCACACAGATGTATATAAGTAGTAACATTAAGTGGAAATGGCTGCAGTGCATGATGTTGAGAGCCTATCCAGGGTGTGTATGTAGTGGTCTGACTCTGTTGTGAATGTCACCAGTTGGCTAATGTAAGGTCTGTGTAATGCATGTCTGCCACCTCACCTGTGTGTGTGTGTGTGTGTGTGTGTGTGTGTGTGTGTGTGTGTGTGTGTGTGTGTGTGTGTGTGTGTGTGTGTGTGTGTGTGTGTGTGTGTGTGTGTGTGTGTGTGTGTGTATCAGCAAACAGTATAGTGCAAGTATTAATTTACATATGTTGCCTTTCCCCCACAGGTGGTCATGGTGGTCACAGTCCCTCCTGCTCAGAATCTGATGTCAGTGTCTCTGCAGACTATGACAATGATGATGGTCATATTCAGGCACAGGTGGTGTCAGGGGCTGAATCTGTGCCATTGGTTGGCATCCCATAGTCATCCACAATGTCCCCACACACAGTCACAATGTCCACACATGCCCCGTCCCCAGCAGCCACAGATGGTGGAAAGTTGGCTAGTGTGGTGATTATGGCAGATGTGAGTGTAGACACTGGCCATAGCCAGAGTGCAGGTGAGGTCCCACACAGGTGGATGGACAGGGGTGCTCACAGGAGGACTGCTGCTTGTCAAGCCACTGTCGCAAGTGCCACAGCAGGTGTCACCAGATGCATGTTTCAGGCTGTCATGGATGCACAGGCATGTAGTGAATGCAACACTAGACAAACACTCAGGGTGGTGGATGCAAGCTCTTCCTGGTTTATGTGGCGACATACGTGACCTTGTTGAGATCACACTCAAAAATACTGAGGTCATGAATAGATGGTGGGTGAAACCTTGGCAATCCATGACTGTGGCATGTCTGTGCTAGAGAGTGTGGTGGGAGATGGGCATCGGCCACATTGATATAGGTCAGCACCAACATCAGCTGAGAGTCCATGGAGCAGTGCACCTTCACACTCCCATAGTGGCAGTAACACCAGCACTACCAAAGGCAGGTTACTATCCACATCACAAATGAGCAGGCCATGAGCATGTGGTCCTGGTTGGTTCCATCGGGGACATGGATCAAGCAGACAGCAGGCACCATCAGGAAGCAGTACTGCATCTGGCCTTGGGCCTGCTGGTGCCAGTGAGACCCCTGTCAGGACCAGTTCACGTGTCCATGGCCAGAGACAATGAACTGAACTCCCTGCCATGTACGGTCCACAGCTGTCCAATATACCCCTGTGTAGGGCAGCCACATGGTGTGACTGTGTGCATCACACACACACACACACACACACACACACACACACACACACACACACACACACACACACACACCTGTATCACAGGCAGGTCACCTCCAAACACACACCCTACAACTGCAAAGCCCATCTATAGGATACCCCTCCAAACACCCACACATGGATGTCAACCGTATGGCCCAGCCTAGGCCTCTGGAAAACCCACAACACACACTGTGCATATGATGATACTTGTGCAACATCCTTGTCATCCATACCATTAATGAAGGGACAGGCTAATATGGGTCTGGTGCACAGGATGAATATAGTACAGTGTAGCTATGTAATATTGTGTAAGGTGTTGTCTGCTTGCATTTGTTATGGGTACACATAAAGGTGTGTGTACCTTATTAGCCATGATGCATTATTGCTCTTAGTACCACTGACTGAATGCAGTCTGACATGCTGTATTCTGTTTGTGTTCCAGGTGTCTGTGTGTCTGTAGGCTGTGGCCCTGCAGACATTACAAATGTGGAGTATGGCAGAGTGGAAATACACTGACCATTTCATAGCCAAAGTACAGTTTATATGTACATTTACCAGGTGTGCATGCATGCAACAGTGTGTGATGGACACTGTTGTCAGACAGTGTGACCTTGCGTACATACCCCTTGTCACAGACAGGTAGCCTTCAGACATGTCACCTCAGTGGTCGTGTAGTACTACAGACTCATACATATGGAACAGGTTACTGGAGTACTGTCAGTAGGTCCCTCCCAAGCTTAGCCATTAGATTGACCACAACAGATTCACATGTCAGCACCTGTTGCCCCTGCCATTTCATTCCCATGCACACAACCCTGATACAGTTGGTGAGGGTATGCATGGTACTGTGTATGACAGGTTTGTGGTATCTATTCCTCAGTTCACAGAGATGAACAGAGAGACAAATGGTATATCCTTTGCATACACACAGTAAAGACTGACACAGGGGATGTGCATACAGTAACACAAACACAGTTGGCAATAGACAGATTTGTAAACCTACATATCCACTTTAATGTACTATAGTGCTACATACACATGACATGCCCCACATAGATTATATGTGTGGGGCATAACTCACTACCTCTTACAACACATAATGTTGTGAATGCCTTCATGGATGGTGAGATACCCCATCAGAAACAGCAACTGGAGTCATTTATTGGCATATCAGCATGATGTTTCAGTCAGGTATGACATCTGATGCTGGCATGTGTGTCACTATACTAACTGTGACCTATCTGGCAACAATATCATATGCATGGCCATTGTTAGGGAACACAAAACACATATGGGTTGCAAACATCCAGATATTCCGTAGACATTTGTGCAGATGACTGGTATGACCTGGACAAAGACTGAACATGCTGTATGTGAGGCAGATGCCATTTACACACTATATAAAGTAATGCCATCGGGAGGTGGCAAACAGGCATGGATGGTACGCACATCAAGGTATAACCTACACAGGATATGACTCTCACCCAAACACACACACACACACACACACATACACACACACACACACACACACACACACAGTTACCAGTATGGAGATTAGAACCCCTACATATCTAGTTATTTCTACTATAGTGTTATGCAGTTATCAGACTTGCCATGGAGCTTATATAAATTCACCTTGTCCCAAGGTACTTCTGAGATGAATGACATCAGCAAGCCTTGTAAAGTAGGGTAATGGGAAGTGTACAGGATGGATTACAACTCAAAATGGTATAACCCACACACAATATGATTCTCAAGCCAAACAAACACACACACACACACACACACACACACACACACACACACACACACACAAACACATGCACACACACACACACACACACACACACACACACACACACACACACACACACACACACACAAACACACACACAAACACAAACACAGTTGTCAGTATTGAGCTTAGAGACCTACCTATCTAGTTATTTTTACTATAGTGTTGAGCAGGTATCAGACACACCCTGGAGCTTATATGAATGCACCTTGTCCCAAGGTACTTCTAAGTTGAATGACAGCAGGCATTGTAAAGTAGGGTGATGGGAAGTGTACAGGGTGGTACACAACTAAAAATGATATAACCCACACACCATATGATTCTCACACACACGTACATGCCAGTATTGAGAGTAGAACCCCTGTCTATCTAGTAATTTGTGCTATAGTGTTACACAGTTATTGCATGCACTATGGAGCTTACTGGGCTGACAACTGGCCAATGATGCTGATAAGGGAAATTACATCAGCAGGACTGATAAAGTAAGGCACTGGGTGGGACACTTATCAAAATACTTCTTCTTGCAAACTTACACACTTACACACCCACAAACAAATTGGCTGGATCTGTGAGTAGAACCCCTGCCTATCTAGTGATTTGTATTACAGTATTACACAGTTATCGCACATGCTACAGAGTTTACTGGCTAACAACTGTCTAAAGGTGCTGATAAGGGGAATGACATCAGCAGGAATGATAAAGTGAGGCACTGGGAAGTGTTGTGGGTGGGAATGGCCTAAAACTGTTTCAACTACAAACAAACAAACACACTCTCCCTCACTCTTGCACACACAACTGTCTCTCTCTCTCTCTCACACACACACACACACACACACACACACACACACACACACACACACACACACACACACACACACACAGTTGCCAGTATTGAGATTAGAACCCCCTACCTATCTAATTATTTGTACTATAGTGTTATGCAGTTATCGCCCATGCTACAGACCTTATAAGGGTGATAGGTGTCCAATGGTACTTCTAAGGTGAATGATAGCAGCAAATCTTTTGAAGTGTACTGAGTGGGAACAATCTCTTAATACTTAGACTTATAGACACACACACACACACACACACACACACACACACACACACACACACACACACACACACACACACACACACACACACACACACACACACACACACACACACACACACACACACACACACACACACACACACTCACACGCACAGACACACATGCAGGTGATGTGATATTATAAACCAAACCTCAGGACTATTACACAATGGGGCTCACCTTTTATGCTGGCATGTGCAACTGTTTACAACTGGTATGCCACTGTCCATAGCAGGACATCACTGTATGTCATTCAGAGTATCCGTGTGTGTGACTCACTTTGTCTGGGCCCCCTGTGTCCCTCTCTCTATCACTCTCTGTCTCTCACTTCCCCACATCTATGTGTATGTATGCTTGACATATTGTTATCTGTTGCCCATATATTTGTCTGTGTATCTCATGCAACAGATGCAGATATATCACATATGGGCCACCTACAGCTAGTTGAGGGTAATCCTGTCTTATATATGTGTGGGGACAGTTAAGATGTACATAGATGTCTGTATGCACAGACATATATACACAATACAGTCATATAGTTCGATGTGGGTTCCAACATGTCCTGTGATTCTCTAAGTGTAGGAGCATGCCCAGTGTGACCTTCTATAGTTAGAGTGGGACTCCATTCCAGAGATAGGTGTACTCCAGTGCAGGGCTTTGTGTGCTACAGCTATACCTCTCAGGAGTACACAGGACTTTCCTTGGGGTACTGGGTTTGTTTAGCAGACATTTTCTGACATATCTGTAGTCTGACACTGCAATGTATTGCGTCATTACCTAGTGCCAGACAGAGGAACACTAGTTGTATGAAACATAGACCAATATTATGAGGGCAGCTATGTATATTATTGCCCAACAAGTCCATTTGTGAGGTGTGGCTACAGCCAGTTGAGTGATGACTCGCTGTGTAAACAGTCCAGCAACTTGGTGATATACTGGCTGAGGATCTCCTGCTTGTGTGATATCTTTCTAACCTGAGATATCATATCCTTGTGTGACCATACCTCTCACCTGTACATTTTTTGGAAGGTTGTCCAGGTGTTTGGCTAGAGGTTTCATCCTGTCTACATGAAGTTGTGTTTTTATGGCAAGTTAGTTACACATAATTGAAGAGTGATATTACAAAATAATGACAAACTTTACTGTTTTAGACTACATAACCTTCAGAAATCCCTGCTACTGCAAACCCCTCACCCTACCAACTTTCTCAGTATGTAAGGGCGATATTTATAACACACGCCTATCATTGTGTCTTTGTTCCACTTTTATTTCTGCCCTTGTTCAGACATCTTGCTGTCAGAGGTTGGGAGTTATGGGTGTGGGTACAGAGTGAATTCTACTGTGCAGGCATGTCCAGTATATGTAAAACCAAACATAAGACAAAATAATTATTGAAAATAACCACTGGCAACAGTACCAAAAAGCAGTATATTCACAAAAGCCTTAGCACCTCAGCTACACATCCTTTAAGATGTCCATTATATGTGTAGTATATTCCACATAGCACTGTGACTTCCAGGTATGTCAGTGGCAGAGCAGTGGGTGTCACTGACATGCAAACAGTAGGTACTGCAGTTATCTGCACATGGCCCTGTCAAAGATGGCACTGTACCTAGGGGACTACAAGATGATTGCCAGGAGAATGTGCTGGACAGATCCTGACAGTATTAACCACACATACACATAGCTTATTGACCCCTGCATATTGTGGACAGGCAACATGTTTTCATGTGTATTGGTACAGCCCTACCAATGTGTTCTATGCTGCTATTTCCCTGAAAATATACATGTTACTGCATTTCTGTAGGTATATGGGGGGGGGGGGTTCACACCTGCCAAGTGTACACATTTGCACAGACTGTGCTAATATTTGCTTTACATTTTGGTTCCATTTACCATACTATTGTGCCCTGTCTTGGGGACTGGAGGCATATCAGTAAAGAGCACAGGTCAGATTGTAATGGCATAGATTTGAGTTTCAGACTGCATTTATATCACATTATCAAAAGATGAAAATAGTGAACGCTATTTCATCGGTCCCAAAACATCTAAACATGAAAATATCGAACATTCAGAACAGCAAATTTTTTCCCATGGAAAACATTTGCTGCTCCGAAACACATACACACAACACAAGCACATCAAACAAACAGCAATCACACACATACACTTAAATTCCTACATCTAACGCTACACTAAACTAAACATACACTACTATCTACCCACTTACCTTAACCCAAACCCTAACCCTAAGGTCCGTCACTATCGCGCACTCACCTAACCCGCACCCTAACCCTAACTCACTTAACCCGCCCCTAACCCTAACGTACAAACAATCGGACACTTACCTGAACCCAACCCCTAACTTTCCACCACAGCGCTAAGAATAGTGAAGCCACAGAAACGGACAACCGAATTATTTCCCGAGGAAAGAATTTGCTGTTCTGCAGCTTCGCTATTCTTAGCGTTCGCTGAATAGTGTTCGCTATCAGAACATTCAAAGTTTTAATACTTCGATGTTCTGATATAGACCCTTTCAGACTTCTTACTCTTCATAGCCTTACTGCAACTCTGAGGCTTACTGTGCTATCACTGTGTTAGTCTGTAGGGGGTAATTCAACATTGCCACCATTTGGGTGCCTTTAGCAGATGTTTCTCTCTGGCTTCTACAGCTGACTTGCTGTGTGGATTTGAGAGGTAGGTATGGGACCCCATACTGACATCCATGCCTGTGACCTATGACCTCCCAGTTAGTTGTCCCCACACATATACTACAGTAGGATTTGCCATCTTGGGTACTACTGCATAGTGTGGGGAGGCCAGTTTTGGGCAGACATTTCCTGGTGTCCCACATAGCTGCCAGTTGTCTGCTGCTATCCCAGTAGGCTACCCCATTCCCTTGCATGCATGCATGCATTACCATAGATATGCTACCAAAGCATGCTAATCCATTAACTTATTGTTAAGAAGACTAACTTGCCTTGTACCTGCGACAGTTGCTCAGGCCTTGGCAAAGAGGCAATGCATAGCACACACACTGACACTGTAGGGACCAGGGACTGGCACCTCTCTCTGACTCGCACACACAGTAAAATGGATGACACACATCACATTACCTGTAACTTACCATGTATAGACAGTGTATGTGTACATCCAACATAGGCAGTCCTCAAGCATACTGGGCATGCCTCCATCTGCCTACAGGAGCAGGCTCAGGGGCCTCCTCCTCCTCTGAGTCCTTCTGTGCCTGTGGGGACCTTGGCAATGGTAGTGGGCTGTGTGGCCCTTCCCCATGCTGTTCCTGCTGCAGCTGTTTCTCCAGGATCATATTGTGTAACATAGCACATACTGTGAACATGTGTGCACATGTGGCTGGAGAGTTCTGCAAGGTTCCACCAGATATGTCAAGGCAGTGGAACCATGAATTGAGCATACCAGACACACTCACTATAATGATCCTGGTTTGTGTGTGTGCCTCATTATGGCATTCTAGTGTGGGTGTGTGTACATTTCTGATGGGTGTCATCATCCACGGCTCCAGTGCATAGCCAGCATCCCCCACCAGATGGCCTTACGGGATGCCCCCACTGGCAAATGCCTGGTACAGCTGTGATGAATGTTAGATGTGGGAGTCGTGATAGCTTCCAGGGCTGCCAGCACACACATTCATGATAATGCCCTGAGCATTGCACATGACCCTGCAGTTGATGGAGGGGAAGCCCTGGCGGTTTATGTAGACCCTACCCTGTTCACCGGGTGGTGCTTTGATGTGGATGTGCGTGCAGTCTATCGCACCGAGTACCTCTGGGTATTCTGCTACACAGTGGAAGAGATGCATAATGCTAGTCCTCTCCTCACGGGTGTTGGGGAAATAAAATGTGCTCACCGGCATGTGGTAGCATGGCATCCAGGAACTGGTGGAGTTCCCTGGATGCAGATGCCTGTGAGACCTCCATGATGTCCCCAGTAGGTCTTTGGAAAGTACCTGTAGCTAGGATTCCTAAGGTGACACATACCTTGGTATCCACTGAGATGGTTTCCCCTCTGTTGACTCTAGGTCTGAGTAGAGACCGGCACAGCTCGATGATTTGCTGAAGTATGTCTCTGTCCACTCTGTAGTGCTCTACTATCTCCAGATCATGTAGCCCCTGATAAGTTACCCTGGGTCTGAACACTCTTCTCCTCTTCCTCGATCTGTGGTGGTTGTCAGCATTATCCTCCTCACTGCCCTCAGCTTCTAGCACATACTGATGGATGAAAGCAATGGCAGCCCCTAACATTTTCCAGTTAAAATTCTCCCACTTTTGTACACCAATGGTGCAGAGTTTGTGAGAAAAACTAGACTGTAAGGTGTTTGCATAGTTTATACTGTTGTTCTGCAGATGCTGCCTGCATGATTGGCTGACTATGATGCATTCCACCTGCTGGCTATGTAACTTGTTCTTGATTGCTTTGATCCTATTTTCCTTTTTTTCCTTTTTTCCCTTCCCATTTCCACCCCTTTTAATCCCCGAGGCATGCCCCACAAACCCGTTGCCCAAATGTAAACAGTCCTGCTATTTCTGGGTTTTTTTGTTTTGTTTTAGACCTAGTACATGCCGCACAAACCCGTTTAGCTAATGTAAACAAGAAGAAATGGCCCTCCCTGGACACAAACATGCACTTCATTTCATGGAATAAGTCAATACAGTCTCAGACACACTTCTTTGCTTAGCTGTGCTTAGCTAAGCTTATCTGGGGGCCATAGGGCTCCACTGTGCTTACACCATGCATGACACACAACCTTCAAACCACAACAGCTTACAGCTCCAAATCAGGTGAGACAAAAGGAGTTGCAAATAAATGCCAAACTTTATTGGTAATGGTTAAGTGCTTTCTTCTCCTTCAAGAGACTTCATCAGAACAAATTTCCTGGATTAAATGAGGCAGTTAATACTGCATGTATTTTAAAATTAAAACATACTATGGGCTAGATGGTTTGAAGTGTCCTATAAGGCACAATTAAATTAAATATGAGATGTGTTTTAATGTTTTAAATGTTTTACAATGTCAGTCAAACACAATATGAGTGAGTTTCATTCTTTTATTTATTTACTTACTTATTTTTGATAAATTATGTAGTATTTTTTTGATAAATTATGTAGTGTGTTTTTAAGGTGTAATTAAGTGATTCATGTGACATCATTAAGCAAGGGTATTTAAGGGCTGGGTTTGTAATGAAATTTGTTCTGATGAAGTCTCTTGAAGGAGAAGAAAGCACTTAACCGTTACCAATAAAGTTTGGCATTTATTTGAAACTCCTTTTGTCTCACCTGATTTGGAGCTGTGAGCTGTTGTGGTTTGAAGGTTCTGAAGTTTCAATGCATGACACACACCCTTTTCATGTCTGTTGCTCCTCCTGCTTGCACAATCATGTTATAGCATCTACACGGTTAGGTGCAATTTGGCACTTAGAATATTTTTGTGATTCAGTAAATTTCCTCTCATTTCATACCCCACTGCCTTAGTCCATAGTTACTGCACTACCCCAGAGCCTTTCCCCTTAACAACTACTGTTCCCTGGTATTGTTTTGATTTTGCATGATATAGACTATAATAACAAAATGCAGATTTCCCTTAAAATTGAGTTTTCACAATTTTTGTTTTATTTTCTGCACAATCACATTTGCACGCCGCTGCCCTATGCTTAAACAGCCAAGATTGACCAAAAATAACTTTTATTTTTATATAATGAAACACCTTTCCATGCTAATGGCCATATATTTGGCCATTGGCATGCCTAAAGATTATAATACATGCTTTTATTTGAGCTGTCATGCCTCCATTTTAATTTTTTCAGAAATGTATTCGGCTAGTAGCCGAATACATTTCTGCAACTAACACTATTCTTGCACAGATTCCTGCCTGCTTGCTGAATCACTAACTCACCTAATTTGCATGGTTTTCACCAGCAAATGAGGTAATTAGCATTGTGCAGTGGAGTCCGTGCAGGAATAGTGTAGGCAGGCTCGTGCATGTCAAAACAGTCATTTACTGGATCGCTCTGCGGCCATATTCTGTGCAGAAGCGGCTACACCATTCCTGCATGGTAAAAAAAAGCTTATTGAATCCCAGGGTATAAGTTGTACTGTGCTTCAAACATGTAACTACAGTGCACTCTGCTGGAAAAAGCTGATAAGTCAAGCATTGTATAACTGATCTCAAGCTTGGAGACAGGATGGCTAGACTAAGGAATTCTTTCTATTGTCTTAGGACAAGAGTTAATTACTAGATTTTACATGTAAAATGTCTTTTATTTCTATGGCTTCCTGCAGGTGCAGATTACAAAAAGAAATGTAAATTTTGAGTTTCTGTTAACCTGGGAAACTAATTCAGAACTGTTAAGAAAGATGTAATCTGAAATGACTCAGCAATACTGTGTTATCAATTTAAGACTTTTCCAGAGAAAAAGATTAGAGCATTTTGGATTTTGTCTGAAGAACATCCACTCACCAGCACTTGTTTTCCCTGTATGTAAGTAGAATTCAGAACAGTGATTTCTCTTAGAGATAAATAGAAATAGCCAGATTAGTCTAGCTGTTTTCTATATTTATGTCAGACTATTCTACAGTATTATTTTAAAGCATTTTACTGTGATCTCTGAACTCTTAATGTTATTGTGTTGAAGTAATAAGTATTGTCATGTGTTTTTATTGTTTATTATTAAATATTTTTAAACCTTTCAACTATGGCTGTTTTGTGTAGAGATAATTTAAGCTCTTAGAGAGTACTTGCATGTATTTGGTGATACTGTCCAAGTCACTCCAATTGTCTTGCTGTTCGGCACACTTACTATTTGGATAACAGTAATATTACACAGTGAAATTGGTCACCAGTTGGGAAGGGCCTTATTAGTAGCTGATAAGAGTAGTTGGTGGCAGTGATTACTACCTTCTAGTCTGGCAGGAGGGAGCATAGCTGGAAAACCTGTGCCAGCCTTCCCCAGGAGTGTCTGTGTGTTTGTATATAAACCAAATCTCAAAGTGTGTGTGTGTGTGTCAGCTACTTGGGCAGGGACACAAAGCACTGGTTAGACAGAGAGGGCACTGGAGGTTTTAACTTGACTATTCTGCTGAGATCTGAACCTTATAGCTGTGCCAGTGGGGAGTCTTATTGGGGGATCTGGAGAAAAAGGGAGAAACCAGCCTCAGACTAACTGTGATCTCTGTGTGCTCTTAGGGGAAATTGTGCTTTACTGTGTGTGTACTTGTTATCCTTCCCAATGTGCACGCCCCTCACTGGTACTAGTGGTGAGGATTGAGGGCCAGTGCACGGGCATCACATAAGCAATGAAAGTTTCCCTTTGCTTTTGATCTCTCATGTAAAACAAATGTCAGTCTAGTGTAACATTAGCCTGAGGGTTACATACTTCAATGAATTTGTGCTTTAAACATTCTGGTGCCACCCTTGGTTCAGCCAGCACAACAACACGAGTTTCTCATTCACCTTCATACACTGCTGGTGCATAGACAAATGAATGCTCCTTTTCAATGGCTTCTGACCCTGCTAAGTTCAGCAAAATGAATGGTCTGGTATGTGCATCTTTATCAGAATAAGTTGCTTGTATAAATATACTGTATATTTCTCAAATACTCTCCAGTTCTCTGCAATATTCTGATCAAACACAAGTGGTTGTGGCTTGCAAAATCCATCTGCCATATCAACATATCAGAGTGAAAACTCTTGCAAATATGCATGAACACACACACTTGTACATACATGTATACATGTGCTTGAAATTTATGCCAGTACTTGTAACAATACAACAAGCCTTTGTATAACTGAATTTTATAAAATAAGTTTCCTGGGCACTGCACCACTTTGAAATCTCTTTTCTGTAAAGCCACTTGTTTACCATACAAGCCATTTATCTTGTAAAGGCAAAATGCCAAAGTCATTTATTATCATTTTACTGTACAAGCCTTTGTGTTGTAATCACTTTAATGCCAAATCCATTTATCAACATTTTACTGCCAAAGTCATTTATCATAATTTTAAGAAACATTTCAAACAAGTTCACAGTGTGAATAAACTGAGAAATAGAAGGTGAGGGAAAATTTCGAAGTAACTGTACTTTGTGAATACACTATCTCAAAGCAATGGCACTTTATGAGTGAACTGTTTCGAAGTAATTGTGATTTGCGAATAAGCTATCTCAAAATAATGCACTTTACAAATGAACTGTTTCAAAGTAATGGCACTTTGTGAATAGACTGCTTCGAAGTAATGGCAATTTGTGAATAAACATTTTCAAAGCAATTGCAGTTTGTGAATGTATTGAGAAGAAGAAGCTCAGAGTGAGAAACACCTCAAAATAACTGCACTTTGCAAATAAACAGTACACAGCACACTGGAATCACCCCAAAATGACTGCACCTTGCCAAACAACTCTGTTTAGTGCGAGAGACACTCTGTAATGGCGGCACTCTGTAAACAGACACACCAAGGCACAAGAAACTTTTCAAAATGGCTTCACTTGACTATATTTCATGAAATAGTTGTACTTTGCACATAGCAAGCTCTTTGGAATTAATGCATAGCAATACTATAAGCACTTTTACACACTTTGAGATACTTCGAGCAACTTTAGTTATGCTATTCAAGGCTTCAATCAATGCAAAGTATCAATTTGTACCAAACACAGTAATTCACCCAAAACGCATGCAGTCTCCTTTGCTTTATTTATACTCAATGTGCCCTTTTCTGCCCTTTCTATTATAGTTGTTTCACTCATTTTAATTTAATCTCAATGTGCCTTTTATGCCCTTTATATCCTTGTGTTATATTTGTTTGCTTAACAATATGTTTTGTGCCCTTGTAATGCTCCATTTAATTTCTTTTAATAAATAAATCATTTGTGTGCATTCTCTTTACCTTTAACTTGTCTCTTTTTTGCTCTCGGTTCTTTTAGTTTGCCTTTGCCATTACCTCTGGACCTTGTGGCTCTGAAGAATAGTCTTTGCAATCCTGGTTCTGACACCATATCATCGGGATAAAACAAGCGTGCATCGTGGGTTCTTGTTCAAGCAGCTTTATTGTATGCAAACACATCATAAATGAGGTTAAGTAACTTTAACTTATAAACAGGTTAGCTATCATGCACACGGATGATAAAATTCTGGCTGCACCTTTAAAATGGCACTGAAGCTAACACGTGCTTGGTATTTATATACACACACAGATCTTGGAAATATTTCTTAAAGGTACAACACAACTGCTATTCTACAAAACCCATGTGAATACAGGTAGGACATGCAGACTCCACACAGAAGGTACACCCAGTTGAAAACCGAACTGGGAAGATCTTGCTGTGAAGGGACAATGCTATCCACTGTGCTACTGAAACATTTTTTTGAGTACATCACCTGACTTGAACAGGGAATTTTTGAAGGCAACATTTATTCAGTGATTTCATATTTTGTGATTTTTTTTTTGGGGGGGGGGGCTTACTTGATTCTATGCCATGGCTGATTGTGTGGCCAGACTACTATAGACTGGTAGTAACTACTTGATAAAATGGTAACTAGATTTAAAATTCATTTGTCTTTAGACCAGTGACACCCCATGACCATCCTATTGAAGAGGTCAAGAAGGCCACCCTGTTGTCAGTGTGAGTAATGTTAATTTAGTATCTTTCATGATGATGGATGTTACTTAATAAAGCCATCTCAGTCATAGTTTGTTTTAACTCTTTTTCAGCATACACTGAATCTTCCTTGAGATGACTCTTGGTCTTGAGGTGGTGAATATAGAACTAGTTAAGAAGCGGTGTAGTGCCTTGTAGGGTTACTTTAAGATCTATCTAAGGAAGCGTGTTAATTTTTAAAATTTTTTGTCATGCCTAGTTCAGTCTAATTTTTTTTCTTAATTTTTGACATGCATACTTTTAGTATGGCTCTTAGGTTTTTAGAAGGCCCTTCCAGTTAGCTGACATGGTCCAAGTCAACCTCACTTTTGCAGTTATATCAGATTCTTTAGGCCACCCAGTGGTCTTGCTGGGGTTCACTGCTTTAGATTGGTCTATACTCTCTGGCCCTAACCCACTAATATCACAAGTTTTGCAATGGTTTAAAAACTCACTTCCACTCAACTTCTCTAGCATACAAAGTGGGAATAGATTAGAACTACTTCAGTTCAGTTAAATCAGTTTTTATTGTCTGTTTCAATTGGAAAACTTTATCAATGAATTTTCTAGATACAAGCACATTTGATAGCTTTATGCAACTCTGTGAGCAAATTGATTGACATCTCTTTTGCAGTTCTTCATTACAGAACGTCTGACCCTTCATTCAGATTTTGATCAGTAGGTGTTGGTCTGCATGTCACTATTAAAAGTATAAAGTTCAGGATGTAAGAGCATGGAGGCTCATACAGGAACTGCTTACATTTCAGCACTTTACTGAAGGCTAAATCTTTCCTCCCAATACCACAAGACGCACACCCAGCATGCTGCCATACATTCACAGTATGTGACAGGGGCATTGTCTTCACAAAAAAAAAATCTCCTTTAAATCAGGTTATAGTGTATGGAATTCATTTGCATTTTATCACACAGTAACATGCTTTTTCTAGTACTTCCTTTAGTTATAAAAGATCAAACACTGGTAAGAAAGAATGCTCTCATTTCAAATCAATTCCATGTCATTTTCATCTCAGTTGAATGTCACTTTACCCACTTTCTACCTGTATATTTTTGTTTCCTCCAGTTGTTCTCCCTGTCTCTTGTCCTTTTTTGTATTCAAATATTACCTTCGTCCACGCCTGTCAGTTGTCCAGAGTTTTGTAGAATGTCCAGATTTTTGCCACATACTTTTAGTCTGTTGCTCATACAATTTGTGGTTTTCTGTCAAATCATTGAGGACTGAAGTCACTAAATAATGACATACATTTGAGTTTCAGCCTTCATATCCTTCAGAAAATGCATGCTAGGGGCGTGGGCAAGATGTACACTGTCTAGCAGCAGTTTCTTTCAGCTATGCCAATTCTTCATATTTCTGACAAGATTTAAATTTCAAGAAATAATCCAACTAGCCTTTTTTGGCATTTTCTGACTTCTGTTAACCTACTGGTGGATTATTTTAAAAAAATTATAAATTTTCCTTCAAATTTTCCTGTCAAAATCTTCAGACGATATATTACATCATCAAAAAATTAAAAAGCTTCCTTCAAATTGTCTTGTCAAAATCTTCAGACAATATATTATATCATCTCTACCTGAATGATGAGTTATTCCAAGAATAATTCTTTAGACTCTTCTATCAAGAAAGAACTTTTAGCTGTGACAATGACTTTGCAAGAGATGTCATTGAAACTAGACAAAATGGACACAAAAAGAGATGTTTTTCAACAGAAATGCTCTAAACAGAAGAATTTAATCCATAAAGAATTACAACTTCAGAAATCTCAAATTTCTGACATAGAGCAATCTCTTAATGATGTGGATGGAAGACTTCAAGAGGGAGAAAATAACATAGAGTTCCTTTTGAAGCAGAACGCTGCTCTTCAAAATAAAATAGAAGACCTAGAAAATAGGTCATGGAGAAACAATCTTCAGATTTTTGGTCTATCAAACAACATACAAGGAAGCAACACGGTGAGTTTTTTTAACTACTTCGTTGCCAGCTGTTTTAAATCTTCCTGAAGCCCTTTCATTTGGAATTGAAAGGGCACACAGATCAATTCCTTCCTCTTCTAACAAAAACACTCCGAGATCTGTTATTGTGATATTTATATCAACACAAGATAAAGAGTTAGTATTGAAAACTGCATGGGCTAAGTCCCCTATAAAAGGAAATGACAATATTGTACATTTTGACAATGAATATTCTTCTGCAGTGATGGCTAAAATAAAGCTCTTTCTTCCTATTATTAAGGAACTTAAAAAGAACCAAATAAAAGTACATCTGTTGTTTCCTGCTAGACTAAAATTATTTCTCACTGAGGGATGTGAAATCTTTGATTCTCTTGACTCTGCTGTCTCCTACATAAAAACATATAAATTAATAGATAAAAATAGAAGACATGGAATGGACAAATCCTTCATTGAAGAGAATTGCTGAAAACAATTCATGGAAATCTTCAGAAAAAAAGAAGTTAAAAGATAAATAAATGTTCTTTCTTTTATTTTTATTATTTTTACAGTTCTAAATTTCTGAAATATGGTTTACTGTTTTTATGACACTTAAAGCTCTTTGAAAGATAGGTTTACTATTAGGACAAGTCATATCAAAATGATTTGTAACATAGTTAAGTTTAATATATTTGATAGGAGCTTTAAACTAACAAGTGATTTGTGTTTCTTGGGGGAGGGGGGTTTGGAGATTTGACATATCTGTTTTGAGTTGCTGACATTAATAGATTTAAAGAATTTGTTTCTGTGTTATCTGGCTATCAGGTTTTAATGACACAGATGTTTATTGCTTACTTTCCTCCTATTTTTATATTATTTTCTTTATATTCTTGTTTAAATAGTCACATTTATAGTGAAGATGCCTTTAGAAGAGAAAAGGTGATAAGATAGCTTTTCTAATGCATGTGTGTTGTGTTTCAAGATTCACGAGCACTTCGCATACACTGTTCTGTTTTTTTTTTTTTTTTTACTCTCAGTTAAAAGTTCCCACTGAAAATACAATTAAAAGAAGTTATGTCTTTCCATAACGTTCCATCTGTGTTGTAGATCTTTGTTCATTCATTACCATTAGGACTTCAGTTCCATCCTCAGAACCAATACGGCCATTTCCAAGCTCGCGCCAGCCAAAAACTCTCAGCTAAGACCTACCCATAATGCCCCTCTCCTAGTTACTTCAGATCGAGTTTGCCCACCCCTATATAATAGAGGTAGTAATAGAAAAAATAGTAGAAGGCTCTTACTGAGCAAATACCCTAACCAGGAGTTCCTAAACTCTACCAGGAGTCTAGGCAGGGTGAAGGAGGGCGGAAAGTAATGCACAAAGATCTACGACACAGGTGGAACATTATGGTAAGGCATAACTTCTTTATCTGATGTTGTAAATCTTTGTTTATTCATTACCATTAGGACTGAGTCCCCAGCTAATTGAGTCCTGAGTGCCCTGAGGAAGGATATTCCTGAGCACCATAGAACCAAAAGATGCACATCCCCTGGAGGCCAAATCCAATTTGCAATGAGATATAAAGGTATGAGGTCTTGCCCAAGTGGCTGGTGCACAGATTTCATCTATAGAGGGTCTGGAATGAAACGCTACAGAAGTAGCCATAGATCTAGTAGAATGAGCCTTTATTCTGGAAGGTAAGGATAGCTTATTCTGTTGGTAGATAAAGGTAATGATGTTTCTAAGCCAGGAGGATAAAGTCACTTTGGAAACAGGTTTACCCAATCTGGATCCTGCAAAGGCCACAATTGATTTGTCTTCCTGAAAGATTTAGTCCTATCCAAATAACAATGAAGCTGCTGATGCACATCAAGGGTGTGCAACAGGTACTCCCCTCTATTAGAATGCTGAGGGAAGAAAACCATTAGGTCAATAGATTGGTTAATGGAAAATTCAGAAATGACCTTGGGAAAGAAAGAAGGGTCAGTATGAAGGGACACCCTATCTGTGTGGAAGATCAAGTAAGGTCTCTTGACACTCAAGGCCTGCAGCTCAGATACTCTTCTCGCTGAGGTAAGTGCTACTAGAAGTAAGGTTTTCCAGGACAAAAACTTTAAATCACATGAATCAAAGGGCTCAAAAGGAGGTCCTGTGAGAGATTGAAGCACCAAAGTAAAGTCTCAGGGTTCTAAGGGAGGCTTGACCGGGAGTTTAACATGTAATACTCCTTTCAAAAATGTTTTGCATAGGTGGTGTGACATAACTGAAGAATTATCAAATCCATTATGAAAATTGGCGATAGCTGTTAAATGTACAGTGATCATCGATGCTGAGGCTCCTGCATGTAAAAGAGTCATCAGGTATTGAAGGATCTTTTGAATATACATAGAGAAGGGATCTATGTTCTGATCTTTGGCCCAAATAGAAAACCTAGTCCAGTTACTAGAATAAACTTTCCTGGTGGAAGGTTTGTGTGAAGCCAGAAGAATTTCACGGACAGGAGATGGGATGTCAGGCAGCCTGGCAATCATTGGAAGTGGAAGAACCAAGTTATGAGTTTGAAACTGTGGAGATTCAGATGAATCAGTCCCTGAGGATGAGATAACAGGGCTTGGGAATGATCCAGGATCCATGGACTGTGAATCAGATGAGGCCATAGAAACAGGAACCAGACTTGACGGGGTCAATAGGGGGCTATGAGGATCACTTTGCTTCTCAACCTCTGAGCTTTCTGAAGAAATTTTTGAATGAGGGGACACAGGGGAAAAGCATACAGAAGTCCTGGGGCTTTCTGACACAGAGGGTAAGACCTAGTTTTGTCTTGCCTGTTGATATACCAGCCAACTGACATATTGTCTGACTGAATTGCAATGGTCCCAGAAGGTATGGATGCATGGAACGCTTGCAACGCTAAGAAAACTGATCTCAGTTCCAGGACATTTATGTGCAAATTGGCCTCCGTGAGGGACCGGGTGCCTTGTAACATCTTTCCCTGGAAATGCTCCCTCACCCTAACAGGGAACCGTCCATGGTCACAGTGGCCATGAGCTGGAGAAGACAGGTCGACACCAAAGATTAGTTTATGGCTTCATCCACCATATCATTTCTTCCTAGCAAGGGTTTGTAAGACATATCATGTGGTCAAGTGGGTGAGTTAAAAATGACCATTGTGTGGAAAGGAGCCACTGCAGGATTGATTCTCATGTGCAGCCTCACCAGTGGTACTAATGTAATGGCAGCCGCCATAGAGCCAAAGAGTTGCAGTACACGGCATGCTGGTACATAGGTCTGAGGAAGAAGGTCTTGGATTTGGTGTCTTATTTTCAAAAGCCTGTGAGGGGGAGAGAAGCTTGACAGGATGTTGTGTCAAAGACTGCCCCAATAAATTCCAGTGTCTTTGTTGGGGACATTTGAGATTTGTCCTTGCTGATTGTAATACCCAAGCAGAGAGCAAGACCTTGAGTGCAAGAGAGGCTGCGGACTTGGAGATTCCTGGTCGGAGCAATAAAAAGCCAATCGTCTAGCTACAGAAACACCTGGAATCCTTGTTGTCGAAGATGAGCTACCACAACTGCCATACATTTGGTGAACACTCTGGGCTATTGAGAGACTGAATGGCAGTGCCCTGAACTGGTAGTGATTGGCTCCCAGCCATAAACAGAGAAACCTCTGGGAGTGGTGATCCATCTTTATGTGGTAGTACGTGTCCTGGAGGTCTATAGAGGTCTATAGAGCACATCCAGTTGTCCCTCCCTAGGGAGGGAAGAATGGACTGCACCATGACTATCCGGAATTTTTGAGGTTTGATAAATTTGTTCAATAGTCTGAGATCCAGGATTAACCTCCAGTCCCCTGTCTCTTTTGGCACTAAAAAGAACCTCGAGTAAAACCCAGATACTGTCTGGTTTGGTGGGACTGGCTGGATGACTCTTTTCTTAGCAGCTTTTCTATTTCTAAGGCTGCTAATTCCCTCTGATTGGGTGGTACATTAGGGATTCGTTTGACAGGTCTGAGAGTTAAAGTGAATGGTATTTGGTAGCCTCTGGATATTATTCTCTGCACCCGAACATCGGTAGTAATAAGTTGCCAGGCTGGTAGGTGCAGAGTAAAATGACCCCCTACTGCTTCCAGAGGAAAGCAATCGAGCTGCTGCTCAGGAGAGCTGGTAGATTCTGCCACAGAAAGAATCTCTAGCATCCTGGTTACATGGACACCCTCTACCCCGAAAGGGACATCTTTCAGATGTGTTGCCCCCTCTGCCCCGGGGGGATTACTCACCACAAGTATCATGAAAAGATCCTTGGGATTTCTTGAACCACATTTTTTCTCCCTTCTGGTTCCTGGAGTAGGACCTCTGGGGGTTGGAAAAGTGTATGCCCACAGCAGACAAGGTCTTTCCATTTTTCTCACTTCGTGGAAGTGTGTCTCGTACTTTGGGTCCAAAAAGTGCAGATTCGTCAACAGGTGCATTGACGAAGGAAGATTTAAAGGGGTCTACAAAGTCACACAACTGCATCCAAGCATTACATCTCATGACAATGCCTGATGCAGCAGCTTGAGCTGCCCCCTCAGTGGTGTGAGATATCAAATGCATCGAGGAGTTTGAGATGGATTCAAGGGTAGCTAGCTGTGAGGCGACAGTGTCACACACCTCATCAGGCAGTACCCTCACCAAAGAGGAAGACAGTTCAGAAATTAGGTCTCTTTGGAGGTGAGTGAAGTGTGCCAGATAGTTCAGCAACTGAATGGCGAAGGTCGCTGAAGCATAGGTCCACTTCCTTAGTCTGTCCATGATCCAAGACTCCCTGTTTGGAGGATGGACAATTGAACTATCTCCTGCCAGTTCCCTCTTGGTGACCATCACCACAACCATGGAATCAACTGTCAACTGTTTGGACCAGTGGGGCTGGTCTTCAGGTGTAGATAAAATTTTGTCTGGCCTCCAGGGGACAGGTTCTACATTGTCCAGAGCCTTCCAGGCACACTGCACAATGAGCTTAACAAGGTCATCTGCCAGTGGGGTCACCCAGGAAGTAGATGAATGGGCACGGAAGGTCTGCAAAAAAAAATTATTCCTCAGAAGAAGGGTTAGAGGACTTCCAGTCTCCCCACTGCTTGAGAATTTCAAGAATGTCTCCAAATGAGACGACGTCTGGGGGAGACCATGGGGACACCTCCCCCTCATCACAATCAGTGTCTTCAGTGATAGATTCCTCTGGGGAATCAAGATGCTTCCTCTTGCACCATTTCTTCCGTGGTGACTCCCCAGTGGGATCTTCTGAGGAGGACTCTGGAAAAAGGGTTCCCTTCAAAGGGGGGGTCTTGCGGCTCCAATGCCTGGGATCCCAAAACAGGGGGTTGGGACAGCTGCATCCTAGGGTGGGTTCTGATGCTGATGTCATTGGTGCTGACTGCAAGCCTGCGGAGGCAAGGACCCTCTCCATTACCTGGAAAGCAGGCCCGCCCAAGGAGGGATGAGAGCCTGGAACCGAGAAGGACAACCTCAGAACCAGGGACACACCCTGCCCTGAGGAGCCCACCTCCAGGTGATGAGCTCTGGGAGGACTGAAAGCCATTGGATCCATAGACATAGACGGCACCAGTGAGAAAATAGGTGCCGGGCTAGGTACCAAGGTACAGACAGTCCAAGCACTGCTCTGAGAGAGCATTGGCTCCACCGGAGTTGATGCAGCAAGGGTGATGGGTGCCGACATGGGAAAAACTGCTGTCAGAACTGAGACAGTATGCGCGGGGGTAAACATCGGTACTGAGATCTCCAGGACCTGAGTAGAGGCCAGAGGAGGATAAACAGGGGAAGATGTAGTAAAAGATTCTGAGCCAAGAGGGATATAAGGTCTTGCTGGAATGGGCAATCCCCTAGCTGCCAGAAGCTAGTCCACAACCCACACTAGGTCTAATTCAGAAAAACTCCTGGTGGATCTAAAGGAGGCTGCTGAAGGAGAATCAGGTCTTTCTAGAAAGGGGTTAGATCTCTGCCCCAAAAAAGGGTTGTAAGTTGGAGAGTATCTTGTCCTTGGCAGATATTCAACTTTAGGAGCTGATGGAGCCAAAGAAACTATCGGCACCATGGCCAGGGATGGTGCCAAAGCAGGTACAGTCATAGGAGCCAATGTCGGATCCAAGGACAGCACCGAAGTCAGTGGTGCCAAGGTTGGAACTGAAATAGGGGTGAATAACATAGACTGCACTGAGGGAGAAGATACAGAGCTTGGTGCCGAAGAGGTCTGTGTCGAGGGTGCCGGAGAAGCTTGGAGCTGACATCCATAACTGACGGAGATGCTGGAACCAAGTGACTCAATTTTTCCTTATGTTTTTTGGTCTTTGGAGGGGATGAGACCTCTGACCCAGATAGAGCCTCTAAAAAATGTCTCTTAATCAAACCTTTTTAAATAAGCTTATTTTTATGTTCTGCTAGTGTACGATTACTAAAACTAGCACAAATGTCACAGTCAGCTTTAATATGGTCCATGCCCAAACAGTAGACACAACAAGCATGTCCGTCTGAGTTGGGCATCTTATGCCCACACTTGTCGCATTGTTTATACCCCAACTTAGTTTTGTCTGACATAGTAAGCCAACAAGGCTATCCTAATATAAAAAAACAAAAGAAGGGAGAGAAAAAAGCGAGAGAATACCAACAATGGTATTTAAAAAATACCACAAGTGGTAAGGAAAGGCTTACCAAAGTCAGGAGAGAGGGACAGTACCAACAATGGTAGAAATTTGATTACCAAGGTAAAGGGTAGGGAATAGAAGTAGGTTATAGGTGACAGTGAGAAAAAGTTAAATTGACTAAAATATAAGAAGTTTTGAGGAGAAACTATATTAAAAAAAAATCACAATTTTCCACTTACAAACTTTATAAAAACAACGACGACCAAGTTCACACAACGCTCCACCTTACTCAGACAGCAAAGCCAAGACCAAATAGCAATAGCAGTACTCCAAACAATTTTCCACTTAGCTTTGAGAGAGATGGCTAGCACGTCTGATGAGGAACGCGGCAAATGAGATCAGGAGTAACCAAAAGAGGGGCATTATGGGTAGGACTTAGCTGAAAGTTTTTGGCTGGCATGAGCTTGGAAATGGCAGTATCGGTTCCGAGGATGGAACCGAAGTCTTAATAGTAATGAATAAACAAAGATTTAGAACATCAGATCTTAGCTTCAGCTTACCTTTAGAATGCCTTTTCAAGCTCTAGAGCTTCTTCTGTACATGAATCTTGTCTAAAGGTATGTTCGCAATGTCATAAGTTTGTTTAATTAACATGAGCTCTGACCTCCAATGACAGGAACTGAACTGAACTGAAATTTTAAACGCAACTTGCAAGATTCACCACAGCATGTTTTACTACAAGAAAAGTGTTCATGGGGGAAAAAGTGAAGAAAACATGAGGAAAAGTTACCATTACATATTGTAATAATTATTTAAATCTGTTGCATCTTTGTTTTCTTTTTTAATAAGTTATGTATTATTTTGTTCAAATTATCACGTCTTTTAAGAAAAAGTGAACTTTGACATTCAGGACAGGAAGCCATGGGAATGTCTAAATGCTAGTTATAGCATTTTACTATGCTGAATCCAATCACTAATGACATAAGGATGTAAACTAAGGGCAGGATTCACGATGGCTTGCACAGAGTCTAAGAGTAGTGTAAGACTCCATGCAGCCATCGCAATCCAGGAACAGCCAGATTGTGCGTGTAAGAGAGTACCTAAAACGGCTCTTACACGGGCAGGGCGTGGATATGCTAATTACCTCACTTGCAGCCGAAAGGCATGCAAATGAGGTAAATTTGCGATCCAGGAAGCAGAAACCTGCCCGTGTAAGAGCTGTGTTATCTGCAGAAATGTATTCAGTTGATAACTGAGTACCGTTCTGCAAATAACACAATGGAGCCCTGTCAGCTCCAAATAAAGATTGAAAATGTTGCATACAGCATGCCAATGGCCAAATATGTGTCCACTGGCAATGTACCCTGATGCAAACATGAAATAAAAATAATTTAAACGTAGCGCAGCGTCACGCAAACCAGTTGCACTATAAAAAAACAAAAAATAAAAATATTAAACCCACACATGTGGGTTTATGCAAAGCATTAGTATACAATGGAAGGGAATAGCAGGGTAAAACAACATGGCCACCGAGTAGGGGTTGCTAAGGGGGGAAGCGGAGTGTAAGACATGTAACTAAGCATTAGTAGGCAATCCTATGTAAATGAGTGGTAGGATAGTGAATCGCACTGTTACATAGAAAATGAGCATAATCCGTGCAGTGTAGGAGTAGGATAAGGGGGAGTAACAGAGTAGGAGATAGGTGACATCACAGGGGGGAATGTATGAAAGGAATGCAGCTCATTGGAGCACAGTGGCATGTGAAAGCTGTCAGTCACACATCATGGAAAGAGGAGTGTCAACAAGTAGGCATGGGAAAGCCAAGAAATGGAAGGTGTACACAATGGATAACACCAAAGTTTCTTGCTGGGCGTGCATGCGTGCATGTGCATGCTGGTAGGCACGAGTAAGGCAGAGTGTGCACGTGTAAGCGTGAGTGCACGCGTTTAAGGCAGAATACGCATGTAGGAGCCTGTCTAAACACCTGTATGCTTGTTTGCGCTGGTGTGCGCGCGTTTTAACCCGAATAAGCAGATTCTAGTCTGTCTAAGCATGTGTGCATGCGTGTTAGCCACTGTGAACATGTTTTTGCTGGTATACGCGTTGCTCCCCCCTGAGGAAACAGAAGGGAAAAAGGAAGTATGGGAAATAGTAGGAAGCTAGCAGAAATTACTGGGAGAGCTAGCAGGTGAAAACAATCAGAAGCAGGCAATTACACAGGCAGAACAGTAGCCCAGCCCAGCACTTAAAACACTGCAAACAACAGTGCAGAATGTTTCTCTCAAGAGACACTCCAACAGAGGAGTAAGCTACTAGAAGTGAAAACTGAAAAAGCTTCACTCAGACCAAAAATGCTAGGGGCTGCCATAGCTGTTATAAGGAGACATATGCAACTTGCTTAGGGTGGTGACTATGCAAATGCTGCCAGACAACCCACAGTAAGGAGACGGAGAAGAGTGTACAGGCCCAGGGTCACCTACCAGGGGTTACATGAGCTGGAGATAGTGGAGCGCTATAGAGTGGGCAGAGACCTCCTGCAGCAAATTATTGAGCTGTGCAGGCCACGCTTCACACACAGAACCAACAGAGGGGAACCCATCCCAGTGGAAACCAAGGTATGTGTTGGCCCAAGAATACTAGCAACAGGTACCTTCCAGAGACCAACTGGTGATATGATGGGGATATCACAGGCATCAGCATCCAGGGTACTGCACCAGTTCCTGGATGCCATGTCAGCACATGTTGGTGAGCATGTATATTTCCCCAATTCCCGTGAGGTATTGGCCAGCAATATGCATCTCTTCCAGCAAATAGCGGAATACCCTGAGGTAGTGGGTGCAATAGACTGCACGCATATATGCGTCAAAGCACCAGCCGGTGAGCGAGGTAGGGCCTACATTAACCACAAGAGCTTCCCCTCCATCGACTGCCAGGTCATGTGTGATGCCCAGGGCATAATAATGAATGTGTGTGCTGGCTGCCCTGTAAGCTACCACGATTTACATATCTGGCATCTGATGCAGCTGTACCAGACATTTGCCAATGGGGACATCCCACATGGTCACTTAGTGGGGGATGCTGGCTATGCACTGGAGCCGTGGCTGATGACACCCATCAGAAATGCACACACACCTGAACAGGAATGCCATAATGAGGCACACGCACAAACACGAAATGTAATTGAGCGTGTGTTTGGGCTGCTCAAGTCACGGTTCCGGTGCCTGGACACATCTGGTGGAGCCTTGCAGTACTCACCAACTACATGTACCCAAATCATCATGGTATGTGCTATGCTACATAATATGATTCTGCGAAAACAGCTACAGCAGGACCAGCATAGGGCTGGGCCAAACAGCCCCCCACCATTGCCAAGCCAATCACAGGCAGAGCGTGACTCGGAGGAGGAACAACCTGAGCCTGCCCCAGTAGGCAGAAGGAGGCATGCCCAATATGCCTTGGCCTTGGCAAAGTGGCAACGCATAGCACATACACTGGCTCAGTAGGAACCCAGGAAATGATACCTCTCTCTGACTCACACATATAGTAAAAGGGATGCTTAAGTTGACACAACCTGCTATCAAACATGTACAGGGAGTGTAGTATGTGCATCCAACATAGACAGCCCTGCAGCACCACCTGAGGCATGATTGCCATGTGTTAAGCAATGTAACACCATGTAGTATATGCAAACATGATGACCCTGACTAACATCCTACCCTCACCAAGCATGATGCCAGAATATGAAGACGAGATGATCAATTACAATAATTGGCTTAAGTATTGCCATTAGTCAAAGGGGATCCAATGCATGCCAGCCTGGGATGACATGCTGAGCAAGGCACGATGCTCCACCTCCATAGGTATCACAAGGGATAAGAACCTAGATGCAATGCTACCCAATGCCAGATGTCCAAACTGAAAGATGCATGCAGTCTAAACTCCCCTCAGCATGGAGAATGTTGATATCTGTCCTGTAACAGAAAACTGGGTTAAGGCTCACAAGAGCACCCTAACACTACCAGGTTACACCTCATACTGTGCTTTACAGCCCCAAAACATGGAACAAACTACAAAAGGAGGGTGAGTAGCAATAATTGTCAAGGATAACCACACCCCCATGTTGGTACCACAACAAGAAGCAGCATGGATTATCCATGCTCAAGTAACAGTGGCTAAGACTGCCTGCCAGTTTGTAGCCTGCTACAGACTACCCTCCTAATGCCAGGAACTGCACTTGGCCTACGTTGGAACACATGGAAATATCAAGCTCTCCAAACAACATTATATTGGGTGACTGAAAATGCTCAAACATAGACTGGGAGCATCATCCCAGCACCAACACCCTAGGCCAAAGGTTCCTAGAATCCATAAACCAACATGCTCAGGAACAATGTACCACTCCCACAAGAGGGGTAAGCATACTGGATGTGATAATCAGCAACATGGGTACTCTATGGCCAGATGAGAAGTGTATTCCTCACTGGTAAGATCAGACCATAGAGTAATCACACTGGATATTCACAGCCGGACCACAGTCCCTGTCCAGAAAACCACAGTGAAAAACATGTGTAAAGGAAATGTTGCACTCCTCCAAACTGATGTGGAATCCATTAAAGGCCCTGTGCCTGTGGAAAATATGGGCCACACCTCAGAACCCTTTATAAATGCATTCTATGAACACAGTCAGGAATGCATGGATTATGCAATCCCAAATAAAACCAAGGCCCAATACCATACACACAGGCATCTGGCATGGTGGACCACAGCCATTACCAAACCATGCAAGAGAATGAGGAAGTCACCACATGATAGAGCAAACCCAAAAAGGGAAGTAATCTCTGATCAGTATTATGGCAATAAAATATGGCCAGTCATAAAATCCACTAAGGCCAGCTACAACAAGTTGAATCTGTGAATCATGGGCAATGTTACACCTGCCCCATGTACACAGACAACCCCCTCCACCCCCTCAAGAAATACAAATATATGTGAGAGATGCAAACACGTCTCCAAACTGGAGGCTGAGCTCACTCAACTCAGTACTGTCTAAACTAGTCAGGAGGAGAAGGTAACTACACACACCACAAACCCACTCACATAGACCTATCACAACTGCAAACCAAATACATAAACACACAAAAACATTCCTGGAGGCTATAATTAAAAACCACCAAATCAACAGAGGCCTCCAAAGCAGACACCCAAGCAACCACTACCCCCAAACATAGCACATGCAACACATAGTACACAAAGTCGGTGTCCCAAACAGTCACAGCCCGTAAGGACAAACAACATGCCTGATACACTTGTAATAGGTGACGCCATAGTCAGACACACTGATGTTCCGCTCACCAGACTGAACAAGGAAAAGGGTACAGTAAGCTGCCTGTAGGCTGCTACAATCTGCTACATACCACAATCATGCAGGTCACTCCAAAGCAAGTACAAATATGACTCAGTCATTGTCCATGCTGGTGTGAATGACCTGAGACGTACCTCCCTGGACTACATGTAAAGAGACATAGAGGAGCTCTCAGATTATGTAGGCCAGGCTGGTATGACTCTGACCCTGATCAGCATCCTACCCCCACCAAGAATGATGCCACAGTACAAACACAGAATGATCAGCTTTAACAATTGGCTCAATTACTGGTGTCATTCCAAGGGGATACAATGTGTGTCTGCTTGGGATGCCATGCTTGACAAGCCACGCTGCTTTGCCAGGGATGGCTTGCACCTGTCACCCCTGTGTGTCTGGATATTGGCTAAGGCTCTTGCCACCTCCATAGTGCCTTTTGTAGGCAAGGCTGAAAAGACAAACCCACCTCCCCAGAAAACATAAGTGGAAAAAACATGAGGGTAATGCTGCTCAATGCCAGATGTCTAAACCACAAGATACATGCTCTTGAGGCCCTCCCCAGTATGGAGAACATCGATGTCTGTGCAGTGATGGAAACCTGCATCAAGGCTCCTGAGAGCACCCCAGCACTACCAGGTTATACCTCAAATCATGATGTTTGGCCCCAAAACCTTGACCAAACCACAAAAGGAGGGGGAGTATCCATATTCAGCAAAGATACCCACACGTCCAGGTTACTAACAATGCACAAAGCATCAGAGACCATCCATGTGCAACTAACTGTAGGCAAAACCGCTGTACAGTTTGTAGCATGCTACAGACCACCCTCTCAGACCCAGGAACACCACTCAGCCTCCCTGAAGACACTGGAGAGTATGAATGTCTCTTCAAATACCAAACAAGGTACTCACAAATCACCACATAGGTGGTAATCCATTACGTATGGCAGAAGTAATCAGGGACCTAGGGACACAAGTGGACAGTAACCCCACATGCAACACTCACTTTGCCAATATGGCTAGGAAGACCACCTATATTGGCCACCTTATCATGAAAGGAGTCACATCTACATCAAGAGAGGTCATTGTGCCCCTATACTCTTCTCTTATCAGGCCCATAAGTGAGTACAATGCCCCATTTGGGATGTACCATACCCGACACCTGCAGCAGTTAGAAAGACCTCAAAAGTACCTGACCAAGAGGATAAAGGGTGTCAAACATTCGTCATATGCTGCCTGGCTGACAACACTCCAGCTGTATGCAGTCACATACTGCATACTCAGAGGCAATGTATGCCCGATTTACAAGGTCATGTCCAATACAGAATTGATGGACATGCTCCACCTCAGAAAATCCAAAGTCATTAGAACTGTGAGAGCGACATATGTCAACCTCAACACATAAATAAATCGGATGTGCTGGAGGGACAGATTCCTAACCCAGTGGCTTCCTACACTCTGGAACAGAACCCACTCCATGTTAGGCAGAGCCCCTCACTGACTCTCTTCAACAGGAATCTTGCCAAGTGGATGGGAGATCGTAGATTTACACTGGGGGTCTTCAGTGTGTCACATCTAGACAGAGGCACAGTAAAGTAAACCCTAAATGGCCATAATATTCACATAGCAAGGGGTGGCGAAAGCCACACACACTCTGGCTAGGCTGATAAATGCCCTAGGGCAGATAGCCCAGTATGAACCTATGAACCTATGGAGATACAAATTGTACAGGACAATAAGGATAATCACAAGGCTGTCTTAACTGATGGTAGGAACCTTGTTGGGAATTCACAGATATGCTCTGAATTAACAAATATTACAAACAATACACCAAACCCACACACACTGCCAACATCCAACCTGACAGGTTCAGTGCAACCCCCCCCCCCCAAAATGATAAATATCTATCCCAGCAGAGTGCTGGCCCCCCTGACATTGCAGATGCTGAGGTAACAGGCAGCATCTTCAAAGCAAGACACACAGCATCTATGGTACGAGATGGTGTCCTGGGCTGTGTCCAACATGAACTCCAAGAAGAATGGAATGCCAAATAACACTACTTCTCAATTTCAGCCTTACCACAGGATATGTACCCAAAGAGTAGTGTACAGCAACAGTGGTCCCTCTCCACAAAGGTGGTGCCTCAATGGATACTGTAAACTATCACCCCAGAATCCTGACAAGCTTGGTCTACAAATCTATGGAAAGGATCATCATGGACCTCAGAAATAAAGATATTAGGGACCTACAGACACTGGACCCTACCCAGCATGGCTTTCTTAAGGGCAGATCCTACCCCTTAAACATGTCTGACTCATTTGAAACAGTCATCAAGGCCATTGATGAGGGGAATGTGGTCCACACAGCCTATCTGGACCTTGCAAAAGCCTTCCATACAATACCCCACATGTTCATTATAGATAAGCTCACCAGCTTAAATATAAACCCCTATGTCAGTAGATGGATTGCAAACCAGCCCAAGGACAGAACTGACATGGTCAGACATGCTGCCGCCATGTCAGACTAAAAAACAGCTACAACTGGCATCCCACAAGGCTCAGTCCTGGGACCTCCCTTGCATGGTATATATTTCCTATAGGTACAGGCCAACATGGAAGGACTGTGTCTGAACAAGTTTGCAGAGGACTACAAACTGGGCACCTTATCTGACCCTCTAGCTGACACAAGCATCCTACAAAAGGGCCACATAGAAACAGACAACTGGTGCCAGAGCCATGTCATCAAGCTAATTGCAGAAAAGTGTATAGTCATCCCCTGTGGATAAACAGTAAGTGCCCACCAATTAACACATAGGTGTTAACCCATTAAGTACTTTAGAAGTAATAAGAGACCTGGGGACACAATTTGATAGATATCTTGCATTTGACAACCATGTGGCTGTAGTGGTTACAGAAACATACCATATACCCACCTAATCATGAAGGTAGTCAGATCTAGATCAGGGGAGGTCATCGTGCCTCTTCAGTCATCCTTCATCAGCCTCACAATTGAGTACAATGGCCGCTGTGGGATGCACCTCAGCAGACACCTCCAGCAACTGGAAAGACCCCAAAAGTACCCCACCAGGAGGATCAAAGAGCTCAAACAGATGCCATGTGTTGCCTGATTAAACAAACCACAGCTCCACACAGTGCCATACTGCCTGCCCAGAGGCAATCTGTGCCTGATGTATAAAGCCATGTCCAAGCTGGAATCAATGAACATGCTGCACCTTGTACAATCTGAATGCCAGTGAGCTATGCACATGAGAGACCTGAACCCCAGCACTGACATACATAGGACATACTGTAGTGATTGATCCATAACCCAGAATCTCACTCCACTCTTGAGTAAACTCCCAGTACAGGTTAGCCAGAGAGTCCCTCATTGACTCTCCTCAACAGGAATCATGATGAGTGGATGGGAGATGGTAGGTTTACCCTGGGTATCACTGTTATGTCATGGGTAGACAGAGGCACATTATACTAACCTTGAAATATGTGATGTCACATTCCAGTTGCAATGTGTGTTGAAGGACAAACACACTCTCTGCTAGCAGTAGAAATGGCCTAGGGCACAACACTAGTGTTTGTCAATGTCCACCCAAGTTGTGGAATACACTACCGATGTTGGACAAGCCTGGTGTAAGTAGTCCATATCTGAACAAAATGCAGCATGGTCATATGTGCACAACTGGCCCTTAACCAGTCTGGTGTGCTCACTATGAATATTGAAAGCAGTGATAGGACTGAAACCCAGGATACTGTCCACCACAATGAAAGTACTGAACCAGTACACTATACAATATTACAGTGTATGGTCATTATGACAGGATGTTGACAACTGTATGCAAACTATCCCATGGAAACCCTGCAGGCACAGTACAATCCCTGCCAGGTTCAGACACAAAGCAGTTGGGCAGTATGTACACAACATGACTCCCAACACACAACTATAAATGTGAAATACTGTGGAAGTTCACACACACCCACAAATGTGGTGGACTGAAGATCTTAACATATGGAAAGCACACACTGGGCATGCTCACACACTTTGATAAATGAGACATATTTCAGGCAACAAGCCATGGACTATGCCTGAACTGGGCATGCTCACACACTTAGGCCATGTCTCAGTTTAGCAGTTGGCCACACATATCTGGTATTTGTATGTGTTAAACCAGGGACCAACCACAAGACAGCAATCTGCCCAGTGCACACAGTTAAATGACTACAGAGACATAAGTTAAATAGTGGATCCCACGCATATTCAAACATCTTCCACAGATACACAAGTTGTACATAGAAACAGGGAAAGCTATGGCAGTAAAGACCTGCAAACAGTTTATCAGCAACAAATATTGTGCATGTGAAAATTAAACATATGGGTGTAGAGGTCAATACTAGGCTGTTTGCCCTAGGGAATACAAGCATAGCCAGAGTGTGCTTGGCATCTGCCTCCCCAGTACAGTAGGCTACTGTGCCTCTTTAAAGTAGGTCACAAAAGGCACCATGTAAGGCTAGTGTGCTGTGCCTCCGTCAAGCAGGGACACAGTGGAGATCCCAGGGGTTGAATTTGCAATGTCACATCCATGTTTGAATCCTGCAAATGCTCAGTGTGTGTGTGTGTTTGGGTGAGCGGGGTTAGTGTGTGTGCAATTCTGTGTGAAAGAAATGTCCCTTTTGCCAACTACAAGAACACATTGCATGATGCACATTCCCCATTGTAAACACTGATGATGTCAGCACCCTATAAGTACAGCAGGAGAAGGGAAACCTCCCAGTAATGCAAATAGCGTGCTCCGCTAATGCATCTCTCTCAAGTGTCATAACATAGTTAGATAGGGGTTTGAATCCTGCAAATGCATAGTGTGTGTGTTTGGGTGAGGTGGGCTAGTGTGTGTGAAAGAAATGTCCCTTTTGCCAACTACAAGAACACACTACATGATGCACATTCCCCATTGTAAACACTGATGATGTCAGCACCCTATAAGTACAGCAGGAGAAGGAAAACCTCCCAGTAATGCAAATAGCGTGCTCTGCTAATGCATCTCTCTCAAGTGTCATCACATAGTTGGGTAGGGGTTTGAATCCTACAAATTCTCAGTTTGGGTGAAGGGGGTTAGTGTGTGTGCAATTTTGTGTGAATGAAATGCCCCTTTTGCCAACTACAAGAACACACTGCATGATGCACATTCCCCATTGTAAACACTGATGATGTCAGCACCCTATAAGTACAGCAGGAGAAGGCAAACCTCCCAGTAATGCCAATAGCGTGCTCCGCTAATGCGTCTCTTTCAAGTGTCATAGCATAGTTAGATAGGGGTTTGAATCCTGCAAATGCATAGTGTGTGTGTTTGGGTGAGGTGGGCTAGTGTGTGTGAAAGAAATGTCCCTTCTGCCAACTACAAGAACACACTGCATGATGCACATTCCCCATTGTAAACACTGATGATGTCAGCACCCTATAAGTATAGCAGGAGAAGGAAAACCTCCCAGTAATGCAAATAGCGTGCTCTGCTAATGCATCTCTCTCAAGTGTCATAACATAGTTGGGTAGGGGTTTGAATCCTACAAATGCTCAGTTTGGGTGAAGGGGGTTAGTGTGTGTGCAATTTTGTGTGAATGAAATGCCCCTTTTGCCAACTACAAGAACACACTGCATGATGCACATTCCCCATTGTAAACACTGATGATGTCAGCACCCTATAAGTACAGCAGGAGAAGGAAAACCTCTCAGTAATGCCAATAGCGTGCTCCGCTAATGCGTCTCTTTCAAGTGTCATAGCATAGTTAGATAGGGGTTTGAATCCTGCAAATGCATAGTGTGTGTGTTTGGGTGAGGTGGGCTAGTGTGTGTGCAATTCTGTGTGAAAGAAATGTCCCTTTTGCCAACTACAAGAACACACTGCATGATGCACATTCCTCTTTCTAAACACTGATGATGTCAGCACCCTATAAGTACAGCAGGAGAAGGGAAGCTTTCCAGTAATGCGAATAGCGTGCTTTGCTAATGCATTGCTCTCAAGTGCCATAACATAGTTAGGTAGGGGTTTGAATCTTACAAATGCCATCTGTGTTTTTGTCACACAGTTTGTCCATGTGTGTGGGGTGTTACTCTTAATATTGTATGACATAGATCATATCAGTAATGTCAATGCACACATGAGGTATGTGTGTGCCACATAGACATATGTACCTGTGACCTGAAATAGTTCCCATGTGTGAAGCCTGCCTCATGTGAATACATGTAATTTGCATTACACAACTTTATGACTGTGGTTTTCTGTGCAGGGGCTGCATTTGGTATGTGAATATACAGTGAGTAGTCTATGGTGTCATCTTACCAGTGAGGGATACACGTCTGGTCTGGAGCATATAGTCCACATGTTGGTGATGAACAGGTGCAGCATGTATTCCCCACTTGTGGGAGTGGTAACAAGTCGTTCCATAGCAATTGAGTGTATGGATTCCAGGAACTTTACACCTAGGGTGTTGGAGCTACAGTAATTCTCACAGTCTATGTGTGGGTAAATGAAGCTACCCAATATATTGTTGTTTGGAGACACCTGCAGATATACATGTCTTCTTAAGTAGGCCAAGTGTGTTACCTGGGTTTGGGAGTGTGGTGCGTGCCAGGCTAAGAACTGGATGGCAGTCTTACCCACTGTTAGTTGCACATGGATAGTCTCTGAAGCTTCGTGCTGTGCCACCAACCTGGAGGTGTGTGTATCCTTGATGAATATTGATACTCCCCCTCCTGTTCTGTGTTGGTGCAAGTTACGTGGCCGACAAGCATGGCATGAGGTATAACCTGCCAGTGCTGGGGTGCTTTTGGGGGCCTTGAACCAGGATTCTGTTACTGCACAGATATTGATGTTCTCCATGCTAAGGACAGTTTCCAGTGCATGCATCTTGACGTTTACACTGCTGGTGTTGAGTAGCATTACTATTAGTTTCCTATCCCTTGTGATACCTATGGAGGTGGTCTTGTCTGTTGAGCCTTGCCTAAAAAAGGCACTATGGGTGTATCAAGAGCCTTTGCCAATATCCGAAAGCCCATGGGTGACAGGTGCAAGCTGTCCCTAGGATAGCAGTGTGGCTTGTTGAGCATGTCATCCCAGGCTGACAGGCATTGTATCCCCTTTGAATGACACTGAAACATAAACCAATTGTCTGAATTGATTATCTTGTCTACATATTGTGGCATCATTCTTGGTGAGGGTAAGATGCTACTCAAGGTCAAGGTCATACCAGTCTGGGCCACATGCTCAGAGAGCTCCTCTATGTCTCTCATCATGTAGTCCAGGGAGGTATGTCTCGGGTCATTCACACTGGCATGGACACTGTCTGAGTCATATTTGTACATGCCTTGGAGTGACCTGTGTGCTTGTGTTACGTGGCAGATCATAGCGCCCAACTGGCATCTCACCGTGACCTTCTCTTTGTTCAGCCTGGTGAGCGGGACATCAGTGTACCTGATGATAGAGGCACCCATCACAAGTGTAGCAGGTGTGTTGTTTAGCCTTACATGCTGTGACTGTTCGGCACACTGGCTTTGTGAACTATGTGTTGCACGTGTTCTGTTCTGGGGTAGTGGTTGCTTGTGTGTCTGCTTTGGAGGTGTCTGCTGCATAGGCAGACCTTTATTTAGAGACTCTGAGTATGGTTGTGTGTGTTTATTTGTTTGGATTGCTGTTGTGGTAGGTCTATGTGAGACTTGAATCATAGTGACTGTGGTTTCCTTCTCCTCCTGACAGGTTTTGCCAGTACTGAGTTGAGAGAGCTTAGCCTGCAGTTTGGATATATGGTTGCATCTCTCACATGTGGTGGAATTTGTTGGGAGGAGTAGAGGGTTGACTGTATAAATGAGGCAGTTGTATCATTGCCTCTAGATTCCCAGATTCACCAGCTGGACTGTGGAGGAGATTGACAACTGACCTTTGAACATGCTAGGCTTGTATTGGGAATTCCTTTATAATTAACAACAAAAAGGGCCAATGGGGAACAGGGTACATAAGGTGAGTTTGTGAGGGTGTAGTGGTTTTAATTTGTTAGTGCTGGCATATATAAATGCTTTAGTGAGCAAGTGTCAGATATCTCAAATGCAATGTGTTTCAGGTAACTTAATTGCATAATTGACAAACACTAACTTTCTGTCAAGTGAAACAAGGACATACATACAGTAAGCAATGCACATATCACTAGGGATTCTCAGAGGTGCTGTAAAGCTGCATTTCAGGTGGGATTAGTGTTTCAGGGAAATAACAAGCAAACAAGCATACAAACAAAGCTACAATCAGCAGGCATGGATCTAGTCTATGCTACAGCAAACAAGGTGTACCAATTTCAGTAAGAAACAGTTCAAATATGCAGGCACTATAAGCCTTTAGCCAGAAATCCCCACCTCAGATGGGCAGAGTCCAGCCTCTCCTCCCACAAGAGTGCAGACCATGAACCTTTGTAATGTGAAATAACTGGCCTGAAGCCTAACTGCTTAAACCAGAACTAATACACATTTATAATGACAGACACTGAGCCCTCAATCAGCATTCCCCAACTTAGTAGGCTGTATGCTACCTGTCCTGCCACCACAATATCCCTGACATTTAATGAGACTCACCTCCTGTCATAGTTGGTTGTGTGTTTTGGGGCTGTCAAGCATGGTATGAGGTGTAACTCAGTAGTGCTAGGGTGCTCTTGAGAGTCTTGAACCTGTTGTCTATTACTGCACAGATATCAACATTCTCCATGCAGAGTAGAGGTTGTACTGCATGCATCTTGCAGTTTACATGTCCACCATTGAGTATCATAACTTCCATTTACTTATCCCCTGTGCTACCTATGTAGGTGGCCTTCTGTTTACAGCCTTACCAGCAGAATGCAAAGATGTGCAGACATTACAGTATGGTAATTTATAGGGGTGTACCAAACAATACAGTGACAATCATACTGTTAATGCATCAGGCATGCTGGGATATACCCACAATGATATCATTACACTGCAAGGTTGACAACATGATAATATTGCTACACATCTATGTAGTCACCCTGTGCATCAGCACCATGTTAACTGGTCCTGCGTCAATGTTACAGATTGCAGGAGGTGGCACAGTTTCATCATATGCACAGGGTGTGTACTTGGTATGCCTGAGTCTGCCACAGATACAACCAATCGACATGTATGTGTGTGTGTGTGTTAGTGAGGGACAACCGTAGAAGATGGGGCAATGTTGATGCAGTGTGTGCGTGTATGTGTTAGCCCTAGGTGTTAGCATTATGCATGTGTGTATGCATGCACACAGATCCACTTTGTGGCCACCATATACGGGCGTTTATGGACAGCCACAGACTGTACCTGCCAGGTCATACAGATCACTGTCTCTGGCCATGGACATGGTACCTGTGCCTGGCAGGGGTGCTACAGACAGTATCAGGTACTAAGCCAGACTGGGTACTGTCATCAGAAGCAGGTGGTTGTTGACTGGAGACATGTCCCTGCTGGGACTGTCCAGAGCCATGTGCATGTGGTCTCCTAGGGCGGTCTGATGACAGCACAGACCCAGCATTGCTGGGGCTGGTACTGGCACTATGTGAGCGAGCTCAGGTTTGTTGTCATCCGCGACGACTGCCAGCTGCTGCTGCTGTTGTGGCATTCATCCACGTCGACGCCTCAACCACCCTGTGTTGCCTTGGCTCATGGACATGTAGTTGTGGAACAGATCTAATGTGTCCCCCCAACGTCTGTCAATGACCTTGGTGAAATTACGGATGGCAGCCGCAATGTCACGCATAGTGTCATTCATAGCAGTGCGATGTGCTCTCAGCTTCCTCAGACCCTGTCTGGTGTACCGTTCCATACGTGACTGTGCCTGCATTACAGTCCGGAACATAGTTGAGGTTGAAAGACCTCTGTGGGCACGTCTGACAGGGGCAGTACGATCACAGATGCTCCACGAGAACCCCTGGACATCTGCCTGTGTGGTACCATGTCAGGACTCTGGCCATGGCTGCTCTGAGGGGATGCATGTGCCACTGATACCACATTACCCTAGTCAATGCCCACTGTATGCTGTCCATCACCTAGGGATATTGGTGACAATGGATGTATTGGCAGGATGACTGTGTGCATTGATGGGGTTGACAGCTCTGTACTGTCGATTGGCTGACCAACAATGGACCCTGACTCACCTCCCTGTGCCATTACACAGGTATCATCATTATCACTATCCCCAGCAGCAGATTCAGGTTCCCTGCTGCACACCACCAGAGCAGCACCAGAACCTGTGAGAAGAAGACAGGAAACAGTTTACAATGTGCACACAATGTTACCACACATGCACACATGCACACATGGGCACATGCACACATGGGCACATGCACACATGCACACATGCACACATGCACACATGGGCACATGCACACATGCACACATGCACACAGGCACACATGCACACATGCGCACATGGGCACATGCACACATGCACACATGCACACATGCACACATGGGCACATGCACACATGCACACATACACACATGCACACTCCTCAGTACATGAGATACAAACACACAGACACAGACACACCTGCAATCACACACATAGCAATACCATTTTAGAGTATTATTACTATTACTATCATTAGTATTAAAGGAATGTTATTACACACTCACCAGCATGGATTGGCTGCCTTGCTGTTACACCAGAGGGACCTGCACAAGTAAGACATTCATTGTCAGTGGGCACAACTGTGCCATTGATACTGTGAGTATGATACAGTTCAGTAGTACAACAGTTGGCTTTCACAGGTCTACTGCCAATATTGAGAATATCACTCTTGCACAATAATTACCAGGATAATAGCTACAAACACAGTACACACCTCACACATGCATAAACTACCAGTGTAGAGAACAGTCAAATATAGATATGGCATGTTACCTGCACACTCCAAGTCCTCCTGCTGGGTGGCTCCAGCCTCTATCATTACACATGTGTGTGGATGTTGTTGTTGGGCTGGAGCCACAACACTTAGGAGGAGCCCCTCCAGTCTGGTGAGGGGGGATGTATAGCCGCCCCTCCACCTGTGGCAAGCTGTTGCCTGTGGATATCAGACGCACGCTGACGGACATTTCTAATTAAATCACTGCAGTGATAGCGTACCTGCTCATATGTCCAGTTGTGCATGCCTATATCATTTACTCGACGGACAAGGTCTTGCCACAGTGCAGCCATCTCCTGCTGGTTCTGGCTGGTGCAGGAAAAGAGTGTGGCAAAATCCCGCACCAGGCTCTGGTGTATCTCCTCTTCCTCTGCAGCAGAGTATGTGGGATTGCACTGGTGCACCATTGCCCTGGAAGGAAAAGAAAAATATGTGAGCAAGTGATATGGCACACATAAAACTCTACTGTAGTGATATCACTGAACTGCCATATATAGCATCTGTCTTGTCTATTGGGGGATACACATTTGAATGACCACATATCAGTGCTCATCTGACAACTCTGTGGCAGTGCCTGGCACACTCCATACAACAAACAAGTATACTCCAGCAGTCGGCACACTGTTTGAGGTCCAATGCACAGCCTCACACTGGGGGTATGTATCAAGGTAATGTATGGGGAACATTGTCAACCCATGCAATGCATGCAATGCACAGTACAAATGTCACTGGTAATGCACCATAGTCTTTGTTGCCATAACCATACCTACACCACAGTCACATACAGGGAACCACAGCACAACATATGGCAATTTAGTATGTTTGTATCCTAATACCTGACACATCTTTCTCTGGCCTCACACCAAGGACACACACTACCATGACAGACACAAAGTCATGCTGAGCAATCACACCATTACAGACCTTGCACACAGTCAGTGGCACATGCATTCCACCTCACATAGTTGGTATTGCAATGAGTACATGTGTGTGTGCATTGTGTCATAGGCAGGTAGCATGCTATTGGGCCTGGGCCTACAGCAGCATACTGTTATGCTACCCTGCCCCTTGGGACACATGTAATGTGGTTGTACTTGCTCCTGTCAAACAGTTACACAGGGTGACTCATATGGCATAGTACCTAACTGCATAACATTCAACAGGGGTATGTCGGACATCTACTAATGGGGAGCCTTGCTTCGTAATGCTGGGTGGTTTACTCCAGGGTATGGCCTATTTGTGTGTAGGAACCTGTACCTCCACCATGTGCTCTTTACTGCGGTGCCAAGGATGACAGACATAGGTCATTTATACTGGGGATATTGTGAGATGTTACCATGGTTGTTGGACAACTGTTATGGGTGTGACTTAACTATGTATATCCAGCAGTGGTATGCTCTGTGTCAGTAGTTTGAGAGGCACTCTATCTGTGGTTTTGTCAGTCACTCTGCATAGGTAATGTGTTTGAGGGCATTATGACTGTCTGTTAGGTATGACTGTATCCTTCTCCCTTTCTGTAGTTGTCATGGGAGGTACATACCATGTAGAACATTGTGAGGTGTAGAGGGGTACACTGACCTACATTTCACTAGCTGACACACCATTTCTGCTGACATGTACCATGTACAGGTATTACAAGATTGATGTGCCACTGTGAATATCACAGGGGAGGCTATTGTACACTTGTTTCCCATGTTCCTTGTTAACACATCCAGTAGTATATATATATATATATATATAGCTTTTTATTTACACATACGAATACACACACTAACATACTGCTAAACATTCAGTACTGTACAACCTACATTGTACATTGCACTACAACCTACATTGTTATGTGCACATAGCATCCTTCACATACATATGTATGTCCAGCCTTCACTAACAGTTGCAGTATGTCCCCTGCCCTATGCACATCTTCATATATATCTATATATACAGACTGCTAACACATATGGAGGGTTCACAGTACGTAGACTATTACATTATTAGTTTACATTACCTTTGTTGGACACTGCTATTTTTGATGGCTTGCTGCTTGGTAGCCTGCTGTTCTGTACTGTAGTAGTTTCAGCAGTCTGTGTCTCTTATTTGTTTTTTTTTATTTCTTTGTTTTTATTTATGTATGTTTTCTCTCTCTCTCTCTCTCTCTCTCTCTCTCTCTCTCTCTCTCTCTCTCTGTCTCTCCCTCCGGCTGTTGCAATTAACGTATTGCATGTGTGGACTGGGAGTACAGGCTGCTTTTGTAGGTATATGCAGATGTGCATGTGATGACCTCTGCACCAATTGTTAGCCATAATTTGCTAATTGCATGCAGCCTGCTGTGTGGTAATTCCAGTTCTCACTGTGATTTCAGGACAGTGCTATAAAATGTTAGGTGAGGTAGGCGTAGCCCTTTCAGATTTTCAAGGTGGGGACCATGCTGGTATGCTGTGGACACTGTTGTGTGAGCGTAAAGGTTGGTATGTCTCTCATATCTCAGGCTGTGTTGTAGTCACTGACATGTATTTTGTACTGACACCTGACTATTGCTTCCTCCAGTTTATTTTTCTCAGTGTGTATGTTAACTGACACCTAATAATACTAATACTGTTTAAATGGGAGTATGCGCTTTCCTGTGGGACTTGTGGAGTAACTGGTTTACAGCAGTAGCTCTTGCAATTTGTTGCTATGGCAGGCCTATGGAGGCCTGCTAGGTGTCTTTACTGGAATGTGCTGCTATGGCTTTCCTATTTTCCATTCACATTCACTCCTTGTAATGCTTGCTATATTTCTTTCAGCAGCAATTCCTTATATGTTTGTTGTGGTTTGGTGGTACTGCATGCAGTCTGGTCTGGCCAAGGTGTGGGGCTTGACACCTACAAGGGTATTTTATTTTGCTGCTGAGCAGTAGTGGCATCTTCTACTTTGTACTAACAGTTATGGATAGCAGGCACATGCAGTGCTTGTAAACAGCTATACTGTCCTTCTGTTATTAGTTGGATACCTCCTTTGATATTTGTGGGTTGTACACCTACATGTGGGTGTGCTTGTGAATACACCATTTCTGACATGCATGTAGTGCATACTTTTAGTAGTTGACAGTTACCATTACGTGGGACAAAACACCTTTCTGCCTACTATTAGTACATTTCAAAGGGAGTCAGTGGGGCACAGTTAACATTTGTTTTCAAATCAGGGACATCCCTGTAAATCAGTCCCATTTGTGAGGTCTGGCCTCTTACCTGTTCAAATATGGCAGTGTTTATCCTGCTCTGATAGTGTGTGTGGTTTGCAAGGTGCTATTGTCACATTATTACCTACTAGCTACCGACTAGCATGGCTGTTTCTCTTCTCACACTAATGTAATACAAATCCACAAGAATTGCCAGTAAAGATACAAGACAAGCTTTGTGTATTAGCTTTCCTATATTCCCTTTACATTCAGTCCTACTATTTCATGATATATTGCTTTCAGCAGAAAGTTACTGTACATCAGTCATGACTTAGCGGTAAGTCATGCCGACAGATGTTTCCAAGGTCCTGGGTTCGAGACTGACAGAGGAATTTTATTTTGCTGCTGAGCAGACTACAGGCCTTGTCATTCAGAGTGACTAAGGCACTTTTAAGCAGTTGTAAGCGGGTTAGCGCTGGTTTGCACGGAGCTGACGCATGTGCACTGTCGCTTAGCTTCACGCACACATGCTTAGCTAAGCGCACACAAGCGCACACCCATTTACTACTGCTTAAAAGTGCTTACTCTCGCGCACACCCACGCTAATTTCTTTGAAAGAAACAAAAATGGGGAGATAGGACAGTGTTGAAAAAGGGGGCACAAAGAGGGTAGAACAGTAGGAAAACAAGCTCAGGATTTGCAGGAAGGATGTAGGAAAGGCCCATAGCTGCCCATTTCTTTATCAGCAACAGTTGTGCATATCTCTGTAATTTGGTGTGAAATTTGAAACCGTCCACCCCTGAGAGAGGGGTGAGGACAACAAAATATGTTGTACAGACAATTGTAATTACCACTTCACATGTCCAGCAGACATGTCTGCATAATGGGCAGCTATGTATGCGGTGTAATTTTTTTGCGGGAACAGAGTGCCCTTTTTTTTTTTTTCAGGTGAGAGTGGAATGTGAGGTACAGGAAGTAGGTATATTTGGGGAGGTAGGTAGGGGAGGTTAACAGACAAGACAAACAAGACGCATACAAGGGCGGAGTATGACATATGTGGGGGGAAACACAATTGATGGGGACGGATGTTGGGATATCGCGAGCCCATGAGCCCACAGATGGCAACAGTGGAACTGAGATCCCCACCCATAGGCAGTTGCCACTGTGCCTTCACAGCCCAGGATGGGGCTGTGCTGGGGGCTGTGTAGGATGGGCAGCAGGGACACCCGTGAGTTGTGCCACCAGAGCCTCAAGCTGGTGTAGGGGTTCAAGCACAGAATGCCTGATCTCGCTACACACCACAGACCGGACACTTTGGAGGGTGAGTGGACGGTCTCCTCCAGCCACGCTTGCAGATGGGGGATGGGCCCCATCCCTTGCAGTGCTTCCACCCAAAGATGGCACAGGGCCACCAGAGGAGGTTCCGGCCTGGGCACTAGTGCCAGGTGCACTCGCCAGCTGAGGTGGGAGAGGTGGGTCCGCTGGAACCCGCCTTCCCTGTTGTCCTATGTTTAGAAATATTTTATGACATTTTGGGTTAGTAACAAACAATACCATTCAAAATTAGTTGTAACAGCATGCATCAGTATTCCCATTAACCAAACACCCATGAATTCCAAACATTGAACAGCAAGCATAACACATGCATATTTTGAACAACAGTACACAATCCAACAGCATGCAGGGTCGATTGATGGCAACAGGCCATCAGGTTTGGATATGTGAACAGGGCACATGCAGCAACGTACATGCAAATATGTTTGAACCAACAGGACAAATGTCCATAGGAATTGATTGTGAATTCACATACCCAGTTTGTTGTGGAATGGCATTATTTGTGAATATAGGGTAAAGTGAAGAAATATTTCATTAACAACTTCAACTACCTATACATATGCTGTACATCTCTAGTAGCTGCAGATATATATATACCCTACAGGTCTTACAACTGTTTCCTATATGTAACCTTAGGAATGTTGTTGATGGGACTGTTACTGATGCATTAATATCCATTGCATTTTTATTCATACACATTTCATATCTGGCTGTGTTCAGGTACAGCATCCTGCTACATTTCATTTATATGGCTCTAGACAACTGTGGATGTTCATTATTTCATACAACCATACTATCTCCATATTGCAAGGGTACAGCAACATATACAAATTGTGTGGCAGACACATTCCAGCTTCAGTACTTTATTTCAAACATTTCACGTTTTGGTTGTGGCTGTCTCATTCATTTCATTATGTACTGACTGCAGTATACTTTATTCAGAAGTTATAACAGCTTTCTTGGTCGATTCATACATCTTTCTCTCACTCACTTGTTTTATTTTTACAATTCAAGTTGGCACTTTATTGTAGGCATTATTAACATGTCATAGCTGCTTACAACAATCCTTTCCAACAGACTCACTTGTTTCATATGGCAGATTTTCTAAGGGGATGTATTTCACACATGTCTATTATCTTTGGCTTGTTTACCAGTGATTTTCAGGCTGCTGCAGGTTATCTGATATTACACTTCAGGTGGCTAATCACTATTTCAGACTTGTTTACTTTTTATTTCTGGATTACAGGCTGCATCACTTATCTAATCATACAGTGCTAGCAGAATCTTTCTTCTAGTGTTATTTGAACTTTATTAATATGTGACTACTCTGACCTCTTTTACAAGCTGTCTCACTTATATTGTATAACAAGTACAGGAATATAATTACTAACCTGCCTGGTGGCGCAACCACTCCAGCCTATCACCATAGGCTTGCCTATTCATGGAATGCACACCTGCAGCTGTAATATAAATGAAGTAATATTGGAACACACATCTCCATAATATCAGCTAGGATAATTCCTTACATACATAATTACATGGATACTTACTCAGTAGTGGGGCGTTGGGCATTTGCTGGGCCTCCTGGATCCAATGGTCCAGTTGGTCCTGCTTCCGTCTCTTCAGGTCCACATGGTGGTGACGGACCTGTTCACCAGTCCTTGGTATGCCTGTGGCACTGGTGAGATCATGTGCCAACCAGTTCCATGCCTCTGCCTTATATGCACCCCACAGAACCTGGCCCTGCATGAGTTGAGCCTCATGATCATGGACTAGGAGCCAAACCATGTATTTGGACTCCTGAACACCCCACCTCTGTGCTCGAAAGCAACTGCCCTCTCCTACACCTGCCATCCTGACTGCAAATAGGTTCCACAATCAGTTATGCTGTGTATTCCCGCCTATGGGGCTTATATATGCCGTTTTTCCCGCACTTATCTGTGATTGGCCATTTTGGAATTGTATCAGCTTCACAAAACCTGCTTTGTCATGCTTCTATTTCCATTAATTCCTGTATATATGCTAATATGGCATTTTTCAGTACAGCTGTCATGGCTTAGTGGTTCAGTGGTTTGATTATGATGCACAGTATCCTGGGCATTGCTTCTTTTTTTATTTTACTACTGTCTAGACAGGTTAGGAGGTGTGTCTGTTTAAAGGTGGCTTTGATACAGGTTGCTCAACGTTGCCCGCCAGTAAGCCGGTTGGCACGCTGCGCAGCTCCGCACGAATGGGGCTACGCTGGTTAACGCGTTATTTGGCTGTGAGCACGCATACTGCGCTGTGAGAAATGTTGTGCGACTACGGGCACACAGTTTCAGCATGTTAAAGCACTGCTCAACTCCGGGCACTCCTATTACACCTGTTAAACCACTGGTCACCTGCAGGCAAACATACTCAGCTTGTTAGAGCACTGCTCAGTTATGGGCACTTATAAAATATTTTATTTTTTTATTGTGTCAGAGTTCTTCATAAAACATGGCCCATTTCATTGCATTTCACTTAAATTATAATTGTGTATATATATATATATATATATATATATATATATATATATATATATATATATATATATATATATATATATATATATATATATATATATATATATATATATGTACTTATATGTCAGGGGATTGTTTCGTGCTTATTTCACTAAAAATAAAAAATGATGCTGTGGGTGCTCGAACCATGACTGCCTCCTCTTTGGCTGACGTCTCTACTGCTATACTATTGCTACTTGGCTTATTTTGCATATTTAGAACTTATATGCTTTTTCAATGACTGCTAACTGTGGTTGAGCGAAGGGCACACCCACACAAACGAGCGCAATTACGGGCAAACATTTCTGAAATAAAAAAAAAATTAAACTGTTCATTTTTACGTTTTACATTTCAGTTGGGTTAATAGTCTGTAGGGGCATGTGTGCTGTTGTGTTTCTTGACATTTCCGTGGACTCGCTCGTGGGAGTTTCCTTTTGGGACTGTGATTCTTCTGGGGCGTGTTCTTTTGCAGGTCTCGCCATGCGGACACGCCCCCAACATTGCTACACGGACCGTGTTAGCCTAGGGTGTGATTCAGCATGCCCTCATGAATATGCATGGCATGCTGACATCACCCGTTTAACTGCAGCCTCCGTGTAAGACTTGCTAACTCTTACACGGAGGCTTTGTGAATCCTGCAGTAAGTGTATTTATACTTAAATAATAGCTGTATTAAATAAGATATAAAGTTTCCACAGTGCACAAAAGTTTTATTTTGCTGTGATGTTTGTGTGTTGTTAGAACTAGACTCTAAATGCTTTGACAAGGCAATCTATGGCATTGCTGACTGACAGCAAACATTCAGCAATTCACTAGATTATTACTGGTTTCTTTATGTTTTAATTGATGAATTGCCTCATATATTTTGTAGTAATCACTGAAATATATCTCTGGGTTTCATTTACATAGTAATTAGTTTCTTAGTTCCTGTTAAAACAGTGAAGTATACCACAAACTATAATGTATTTATTCTGATGTTTGTGCTTTTTTATATAATCAGCTGACATTTTCTGCCTTTTTCAGTTTCTTAAATGTTATATGGCAGTTGAGAAAAGTACTTTTTGCATTTTTATGATAGTCTGTTTGACCCCAACAAACAAATGTTACTGATATACTCTTTCTTCTTTATTTGTAGTAGTTTGTAGCTGGCCCATAGTAGGAGTTGAATGACATAAAGATTTATTTGTATTTAGTTGATTGTGATTCTCAGGTCTCTCATGGTTGATACTGTTTAATTTGTTTACAGTTGCCTTCATACTTTCTACACCTCAGCATATATTGAAGAGGTTATAGAAGATATAGGCAGTTATTCTTTTGATGTGGCTTGATCGTACAACTATAAAATCCTATCAGGGTGAAGGGAACTTCCCCATGTTACATAATAATCTGATATATTGATGGGATCTAGAGCCTCAAGTGTTATGTTGTGCTGTAAAACATGGAAATACTATTTGTAATTTATTTCCCTTATATCACTGAGGTTTGTAATCAGGTTTACAGCAGTCATAAACTTATTTTACACTAATATTTCCAGTTATGGCATGTTTGGGGTCTGATTGTGATATTGCATAGGTATCTTTACTGCTTTTCTTTATAAAGGAGATGAGGTGAACAGAAAGTATAGTAGCAACTGATTTATTAATTCATGTTTATCTACTACTTTGTTTACATAAATGATTGTCTAATAGAATATATTATAGCGCTCCCAAAGACCTATTAGTGTAAAAAGGAAGAAATACCATCAGTCTACATACTTTTATTTTATTTTATATACTTTTATATGATGCATATACATCTTATATTTTGATTGTAAGTCAGTAGTCATACATTGTAGTTCACATATATTAACTATCCTTACATAACCTTATGAGATACAAAACTATGACAGATAAAGATGAAATATATTATTGACCGGTGCATAGGACTTTAAACACATGTTATAGTGATTTTGATTTTTTGAAGTTTTGTAATTTATTAATTTCTCTGAATGAAACACTATAATATTTATTGACCTAAAGAATGAGAAGTTATAATGTGTAAGTGATTTACTGAATCTGAGTTATCACTTGGTTTTTGATATACAAGAGTGTATTTACAAGTTATTCACTATTTTCTATTTTATGATACGAAAGATTCTCATATGTGCAAATATAACCATGTCACAAGATTGTGTATATATTATAGACCACATGTCTTGGTTTGGTTATCATAGATTTTTATTTGGATGCATATCCCATTGCACTCATTAATAGTTGCTTTTATATATAATATGTTTCACTTAGTTTTAACACTTGAGGCCAGATTCACGAAGGCTTGCACGGAGTCTAAGAGTACAGTAAGACTCCAACCAGCCAACATGTCTGCCGAGCGATCCAGGAACAGCCGACAGGGGCATGCAAGAGAGCTCCTAAAACGACTCTTGCACGGACAGTGTTAGTTTATGCAAATTACCTCATTTGCTGCTGAAAGCTATGCAAATGGGGTAAATTTACGATCCAGGAAACACTAACCTGCCCGAGTAAGAGTACTGTTATTTGCAGAAATGTACTCGGTTGGCAAACTGAGTACCGTTCTGCAAATAGCAAAACGGAGCTATGACAGCTCCAAATAAAGGATGCATCCAGTTGAGGAAGCATGCCAATGGCCAAATATACGGCAATTGGCATTTTTATCTGTTGCAAAATAATAAAACATTTTTTTTCCTCGCTCTCCGATGTTTAAGCATAGCACAGCGCCGCACAAACATGTGGCGCACTAAAAACAAGAAAAACAAAAAATAAAAGCCACAAATAGGGATTTTATTCAAAATATTCATCTGCCATGCAAGTGAGTGGCAGGCTGAAGACAACATGGCTACTGAGTAGTGGTTGCTAAGGGGTGAAGCTCAGTCTGAGAGATGTAACCAAGCATTAGTAGGCAATCCTATGCAAATGAGTATAAGGATAGTGAATCACAATTTTTCCTGTTATGTGAACCATGTCCCTAGAGTGTAAGAGTAGGATTGGGAAGTAAGAGAGTAGAAGATCGGTGGCATCATGAGGGGGTATTTATCAAAAAGACTGTAAGCTTATTGGAGCAGAGTGGCATGTGTTTGCTGTGAGTTACTCAGGACTGGAAGAGGCATGTCTACAGTTGCCTAAACTGAAACCCAGAAACCGAAGCTGTATGCCGTGGCTATCACTAAAGTTTCTTGCAAAGCTGCTTACACTATGTGTGCGTGTGTGTGCGAGTGTAAATCTGTCTAAGCCTGTGTGCACATGTGTGCACCCGTGTAAGCCTGTGTAAGGCTGTCTAAGCCTGTATACATGAATGTGCACCCGTCTAAGCCTGTGTAAGCTTGTGTAAGACTGTGTGCATGCATGAGTGCTCATGTGCGCGTATTTGCGCTTGTTTGCGTGGTATTGCCTCCTGTGGAAACAGAAAGGGAAAAGGAAGGCAAAGAAGTAGTAGGAAGTTAACCAAGGAGAACTAGCAGAGCTGCCAGGTGAAATCAATCTGAATCAGCCAATTATACAGGCAGTACACTGGCCCAGCCCAGCCCAGCCCAGCACTTAAAACTCTGCAAACAACATTCCCCCATGTTTTTTCTCAGAAACACTGCACCACTAAAGTCAACAAAGAGAAGTGAAAACTTAAAAAGCTTAAACTGAGACAAAGGGCTTCCATTCCATCAACTGCCAGGATGTGTGTGATGCCCAGTGCATAATACTGAATGTGTGTGCTGGCTGCCCTGGAAGCTACCATGATTCCCATATCTGGCATCTGTTGCAGCTGTACCAGACATTTGCCAATGGGGACATCCCTGACGGTTACCTAGTGTAGGATGCTGGATACGCACTGGAGCCGTGGCTGATGACACCCATCAGAAATGCACACATACCTGAAAAAGAACTCCATAATGAGGCACACGCACAAACACGAAATTTAATCAAGCATGTGTTTAGGATGCTCAAGTCACGGTTCCAGTGCCTGGACACATCTGGTGGAGCCTTGCAGTACTCACCAACTACATGTACCCAAATTGTCATGGTATGTGCCATGCTACACAATATGATCCTGCAAAAACAGCTGCAGCAGGAACAGCATGGGGCAGGGCCAAACAGCCCCCCACCATTGCCAAGGCCTGCACAGGCACAGCGTGACTCAGAGGAGGAACAACCTGAGCCTGACCCAGTAGGCAGAAGGAGGCATGCCCAGTATGCCTTGGCCTTGGCAAAGAGGCAACACATAGCACATACACTGGCTCAATAGGAACCCAGGAAATGATACCTCTCTCTGACTCGCACATAAAATAAAAGGGATGCCTAACTTGACACTACCTGTTTCCAAACATGTATAGGGAGTGTATTCTGTGCATCCGACATAGGCAGCCCTGCAGCACCACCTGAGGCATGATTGCCATGTTTTAAGCAATATAAAGCAGTGCTAAGCAGCTTTTACCAATATCTAGTATATGTAAACAAAATTGCTCATGCAATGTTGGGCAAGGTCAGGGAAAGTTGAGCAAAGTCAGTTAAACATGCTCATATCTGCTTTACTGTTCCTTAATGAGTCTGATCTGGCCAGCATGAAAATAAAAAGCAGTGACAGGGCTTGAATCCAGGATACTGTGCACTATAGTCACAGTACTGAACCACTAAGCCATGATAGCATTTCAGTGGCACAGACACAGCAGGACAATTGTACAGTAATGCAAACACAAAGAAATGCTGTATCATGCCCCTAAAGAGGCAAATGGGTAGCCTCCCCCACACGCCTATGCAGACAGAGAACATCAGGCCAGGCAGTGTGATGTAGGTTGTGTAGACTATGAAGTCACAAGCTAATATACGTGATATTGGACGCTATGATCTGTAGTACAGTAGTATGCCTCAAGCCAGTACGATAGGCAACAGTACAGACTTAAATGGTGTCCTGTACACAGCAGTGCAGGCATAGCAAATGTGTATAAGTGTCAGGTGAAACCCACATCCTATGTACACCCACAGTAACAATCCGGTGTGCCCCCGGGTAGAAATGTACAAAGAATAGCTGTCCCCCCTGTATGTAGAAATGTTGATAAGTCTATGCAAAGTGTCTCATGGAAGCCCTGCAGGCACAGCATGATCTCTGTTGATCTATGACACAAAGGTGAGCCCTGCTGTAAAAATACAACCTGATTTACCATGCACATATAGTATAAATGTGTATACTGTGCATGCTCACATACTCCAACAAATGTCATGGATTTCATTCAGCATCACACTGAAAGGTCATATTGGGCATGCTCACACACTTAAAGAAATGAAGCAAATGTCATGCAGCAACATACTGAAAGGTCATACTGGGCATGCTCACACACTTAGGCTAAATACGGATCTGATAATAAGGGATCTGTGGACAAATGTGGATAGTCATCTCTACTTCCAGAAACACATTCACAAAGTGGTCGGAAAATCATGCTATGTATTCACACAAACTGCCAAAGTCTGTGCATGTAGGTCAAAGGAGGTTGCCACTACTCAGCAGTCATCAGACCTGTCAGAGAGTACCACAACACACTTGTGATGAATCTGACTAGGCATGTTCAGCAGCTAGAAAGATCAATGAAGTACCTTAACAAGAGTATTACATCTCTATAATGGAAGATTGCAAAGTTGCTGTCATCACGGCTGCACAGGTAAAAAACACTCTCCAAAGCCAGTATCACAGCAGCCATGGGACTAGATAACTTCCCAGGCTGTGTAGTATCTACTTCCCTGAAGTAAACATTAACATGGAAGGTATGTGGCTACTGAAGTTTCCAGAGGACTGCAAACTAGGAGCCATAATTGTAAACACTAAAGATGTGGACATCCTACAAAAGGGCCTCACTGAGACAGATGGCTGTTGTCAAAGCCATGGGCTCTAGCTCAATGCCAAAAGGTGCATTATCATCCCCTTAGTTAAAAACTCTGTAGCCAAGAACTACAACATAGGTGGTAGTATATTTCACACTGAAAGTGTGACAAGAGACCCTGGGTCACAGGTGGACAGTGGATACAACTGTAATAATCCCATTCCCACAGTAGTCAGGAAACGCTCCCATGTGGCATACCTCATCACAAAATTTGTCTCATGCAGAATAGAAGAGGACATTGTTCCCCTCTACTCATCACTCACTAGAACTATAATAGAGCACAACGCCACTGTTGTTATGTACCTCACAAGACAGCTACAACAACTGGAAAGCCAGCAGCAATACCTCACAAAGAGCATTAGCAGCCTGAAATACATGCCATACACAGACCATTGCAAAATGCTCCATCCGTACTCCCTTGCATATCGCCTACTCAGAGATGTTCACTGCCTAACATACAAAGCTATGTCAAACACAGAGCTGTTGGATATGCGCCATGTAAAACACTCACAATCCCTCTGACCTTCGGACCCAAAACCACAAGTGAAATACAAAAGGAAGGGGTGTACCCATTTACCTTATAGATACCCACACCTTCAGGTTAGTGGCACAGCATGAGGCCTTGGAGACCATACAAGTGCAACTAACATTGGGCAAAGCTGCCCATCAGATTGTAGCCTGCTACAGATCATGTACCTTGTCTCAGGAACCTCACTCAGTATTCCAGTGAACAGTGGCAAATATAAAGGTCCTATCAAACACCATTATATGAGGAGATTACAAGTACCGAAACATTGAGTGGGGGAATTACTCATGTACAACGTCCTTTGCCCAATGTTTCCTAGAGTTTAAAAACTCTAACACCCTGTAACAGCTGGTCACCATGCCCACTAGAGGTGACAACATACTGAACATGATCATCACCAACATTGGGTACCAGTGTTCCACAACAGAGATAAACCCCTCGCTGGTAATATCAGATCATTAAGTAATCACACTGGACATCCACATCCCCCCCACCCAGTCAATGAAACCACTGTGAAGACATTTGCAAAAGCAAACTGCACACTTCCCAAGACCAAAGTGGAACGTTCCGAAGACTTCTTGCTATAGGATAATGGTATACAATCTGCAGAATCATTTACAAGTGCATCCTATGAGCATCTACAGGGATGCATGGAATGAGACATCACAAATAAAACCAAGATGCACTCCTCCAAAAATAGGACAACAATCAGGTGGTTGTTGTCCATAAATAAGCTACACAACAGAAGGAGGAAACAAAGACATGATAGATCCAACTTCACTAAAGGAAAGGCATCACTGATCATTATCAGGAAGAAACAATGATCGCTCATAAAATAATCCAAAGATAGTTTCTAAAGACAAATAGCCAAGGAATGTAAGAATAACAACCACAAAGCCTTCGGTAGCTATACCAGACATGTAGGTGTCAACTTCCAAATATGCTGTCAGCTACTGAAAAAAGGAAAGAAATACACCAAACCAACTTTCATTGCCCACATCCAGGGAGAAAAGTTCAGCGTAAACTCCCCCCCATCACCCCCCAAAAGGGCCTGTGTCTATCACAGAAGGATGCAGAGACCCAGATATCATGGACATGCAGGTAAAGACAGCATTCACCAAAGCTAAGAACATAGCATCAATGTGACTGGATGGTGCTCCAGGCTGCATCGTACACTAGGCCCATAAGGAACTACACCCTCACCTACATTCACTGTCCAGACTCAAGTGTACCACAGACTATGTACCCAAAGAATGGCATACACTAACGGTCATCCAGCTCCACAAAGGGTGTGCCAAAACAGACCCTGGAAACCATTGCCCAATATGTCTACTCAGCTGGGTCTATAGAGCTATTGAGCAAATTGTCATGGAACCCATAAACTGAGAAATTGGAGACCTCCAGACGCTGGACTCTACACAACTGCGCCTTGTTAAAGGCAGATCCTGGCTCCCAAACCTAGTTGACTTATTTAAAACAGTTACCAAGGACATAGATGGAGGTGAAAGTAGTCCACACAGCCCACCTGGACCTCACAAAGGACTTTCTACACCATTCCCCTCTCTGTCATCATGGACAAGTGTACCAGCTTGAACATTAACAGCTATGTCACAGGATGGTGGCCAAGTGGCTCACAGATCAAACACACATGTTCAGAGTTGCAGGTGCCATGTCCAACTCTAAGCCAGTCACAAATGGCATCCCATAGGTCTTGGTCCTCGGACCCCACCTGTTCAGTAGATACTGCTCAGAGGTACAGGCAAGCACGGGAGGTGTATGGCTGAACAGGTTTGCAGATGAATGGTAACTGTTGTCCATAATTGACTGTACGGCTGACACAGACATCCTCCAGAAGTGTCTTACAGAGACAGATACCTGGTGTCAAAACAATGCTCTCAAGCTGAATGGCAAAGAATGCATAGTCATCCCCTTTGGGTAAAACAAAGTGTACACAAATTACCACATAGGTGGTAATCCAGTATGTACGAAGAAAGTCATTATGGCCCTGGGGACACAGGTAGATAGTAAAATCCCCTTTGATGATCACATGGCAAAAGTGTTTAGACATTCCTTCAATGTAGCCCATCTAATGTCACCTAATGTAACCCACTTTGTATAGTCTGATGATGTCACCATCCTACAAATATACCTGTGGAAAAGAAAGCTCACAATAATGTGTATAGCGTGGCGTGTAAATGCATACTCCTGTAATCTCATAAAGTAGTTAGGTAGTGGTTTGAATCCTGCACTTAACAAGTGTGGGGTCTCCTTGGGAAGTAGTGACCATTTTGGAGAGTAGTACAACACCTTAAAAGTGGTAAAATAATCTTTGTCTAGTCTGATGATGTCACCATCCTACAAATATACCTGTTGAAAAGACAGCTCCCAGTAATGTGTATAGTACGTTGTGCTAATGTGTACTTCTCTGGTATCATGAAATAATTAGGTAGGGATTTGAACCCTGCACTTGACAGCTGTCTGTGTGTGGTCTTCTTGGGAAGGAGCAACCATTTTGGGGAGTAGCAAAACACCTTAAAAGTCGTAAACTAATCTTTGTCAAGTCTGATGATGTCACCATCCTACAAATATACCTGTGGAAAAAAGAGCTCTCAGTAATGTATCTAGCACGTTGTGTTAATGCATACTTCTCTAGTATCATGAAGTAATTAGATAGGGGTTTGAATCCTGCACATGACATCTGTGTGTGGTCTCCTTGCAAAAGAGCAGCCATTTTGGAAAGTAGTAAAACACCTTAAAAGTGGTAAACTAATCTTTGTCAAGTCTGATGATGCCACCATCCTACAAATATACCTGTGGAAAAAAAGAGCTTCCAGTAATGTGTATAGCACATTGTGTTAATGTGTCCTCCTCTAGTATCATGAAGTACTTAAGTAGGGGGTTGAATCCTGCACTTAGTAAATGTATGTGTGTGACACTGTTGGTGAATGTGCTGCGGGTTTTGCTTTTACTACTGTATGGCATATCAGTATGCATTGCACATGTGAGCTAGCTGTGTGGCAAATACATATACGTACATGTTACCTCAATTATTGCATGTGTGGGAACCCTGCTTTCTCCAAGAACACAGCTGTCATCTTTGCCAGACTGTGCTGCTGCTTCCCAGACCTTAGGTCACATCTGTATGCTTGTGACAAGGCCAGCCACTGCAGTGATCCCTGGCCTAGGTCATCCGTGTCACACAAACTCATTACGGTTCCTATTGAAATGTCTGAGTGAGGGTTTATGGCCGAGGTATATGTCAGACCTGTTCAAACACAGCAAAGTCTGTCAATGATGACTATTCATAACAGGTATACAACAACCTTTGTGGATATGCATGCAGACCCCTTATTGCTTATGTGATCCACTGAGGGATTTCAAAATACCTTTGGAAATGTGATTATCAAAGGAGAGATGAAGTAACACTTGGTTGCATATACACATCTGTACCTGTTCATCATGTTGCTGGCTACTACCTATGTGGTACTGTGGGGATAATATGTACTGTAAAGGTGGATGACTATGCTTAGTTTGGCTTATAGCTTTATAGCATGGGTTTGACAACAGGCATCTGTCTGTATGATATCCTTGTGGAGGATGTGTGTGTCATCTGGAGAATGCATTTTAGGCCACAGTATGCATTACCAGACATGGACGGACATATCCCTACTGTGATTGCTTGTACCTAAGAGAGCTATATGCCAAACAGGAGTGGTGTCAGTAATGGGTGCAGGTGAATACCAGTGGTTACTGGCATATTATGGTACCTGAAGGATCCAAATGTTGCTGTGTGTCCTACATCTGTGTGTCAGTTGTCAAGACATCATCTAACGATCGGTTATGGTCAGGCTGTTGAAGTGATGTATACTACCAGAATGCAAAACAATGACAGATAGTAACAGTATCACCCACAGCACAGTGTCAAACCATGTCATACACACATGTGTAGTCAGGTTCTGAAATGTGTGTAGTACAATGCATACTGGCCAACAATAGAAACTATGGAGTGTTACTGTGTAATACAGAGCATGTCACCCTGCCCATGTGTCCACTATGCATGTACATGCAGACAGTGCACCTCCACCATGTTCACAACTGTACACCTGCAAATCTGTGCTACACACATCCCACACATAATGTCCACTCTCTAACACATGCTGCCAATACTGCACACATCAGCCAAGTGGCACGTGGCCAGACAATACACAATTGGAACTAACACTGGTGTAAACAACACTGCAATGACAATCATAGCTTTAATGCATCATGCCTGCTCAGCTACACCTTCAAGCATATCATTACACTCTACTGCTGACAACATGCTAGCATTGCTATACTGCTATAAAGACACCCTGTGCATCAGCACCATGGTAACCTGTTCTTGCATCGATGTTACAGATGACAGGAGGTGGCACAGGTGTCATCATATGCACAGGGTGTGTTGTTGGCTTGCCAGAGGCCCACAGTGAGTCATCCAATCGACATGTGTGTGTGTGTGTGTGTGTGTGTGTGTGTGTGTGTGTGTGTGTGTGTGTGTGTGTGTGTGTGTGTGTGTGTGTGTGCGTGTGGGGCAAGAATACTGGTATGGGCCAATGTTGATGTAATGTATGTGGGTATGTATTAGCCCTAGGTGTCTGGAGTATGTGTGTGTGTGTCTGCATGCACACAGTTCCACCATGTGGCTGCCATATACAGGTATTTATGGGACAGCCACAGACTGTACCTGCAAGGCTTTACAGAAAATTCATCTCTGGCCATGGATATGGTACCTGTTCCTGGCAGGGGTGCTACTGACACTATCAGGTACTCAGCCAGACTGGGTAGTATCCCCAGAGGTAGATGGATGTACACTGGATGTACACCGGACACAGGTCCCTGCTGGGACTGTCCAGAGCCACATGCATGTGGTCTTCTAGGATGTTCTATTGACAGCCCACCCCCAACATTGCTGGGGCTGGTACTGGCACTACGGGAGTGGCTGTGGCTTGAAGGACGTCCGTGGCAACTGCCAGCTGCTGATGTTGCTGGCATATGTCCACGTCGATGACTCAACCATCCCGCACTGTCCTGACACATGGACATGACATTGCGGAAGATATCTAATGTCTCTCCCCAACGTCTATCAGTGACCTCGGTGTAATTATGGATGGCACCTGCTAGGTCACAGATACTGTCAATGACGGTGGTGTTATGTGCCTTCTGTGCCCTTAGTCCCTGTCTGGTGTACCATTCCATATGTGCTTGTGCCTCCATGACAGCCTGGAACATGCGTGAGGTTGTCAGACCTGTGGCACGTCTGCCAGTGGCATGATGAGCAGCAGTGCTCCTACGAGAACTCCTGGATATCTGCCTATGTGGTACCCCAGACATCTGGGTATGGCTGCTGTGTCAGGATGCATGTGCCATGGATACCACACTGTCTTGGCCAATGCCAACTGTACGCTGTCCCTCAGCTAAGGGCATTGGTGATGGATGTATTGGCAGTATGACTGTATGCATGGATGGGCTGGACACTTGTATACTGTCGATTGGTGGCCCAACGACAGGCCCTGGCAAACATGCCTGTGCCTCAACACACCTACTATCAGTATCACTATTTTGCTCAGTGACATCAGTTTCCCTGCTGCAGTGAACCAGCCCAAAGTCAGCACCTGTGAGAGGAAGACAGGAAACACACTTTACGACCTATACATGATGTCGGCACACATGAACACATGAGCACATGAACACATGCACACATGCACACATGAACACATGAACACATGCACACATGCACACATGAGCACATGAGCACATGCACACATGCACACATGAGCACATGCACACATGCACACATGAGCACATGAACATATGCACACATGCACACACACACACACACATGCACACATGAACACATGCACACATGCACACAAATGCACTCCTTACTAAAACACACAGACACACACACACACACACACACACACACACACACACACACACACACACACACACCACCAAAAATCCAGAACATACTCAATAGCGGGTGATGGTGGGGTACAGTATCACAGGGCAAACAGTTATATCACACGTGTCAGCATGCAGGACGTGTGCTTCCCAACAGCATGCAGTGCGGGTGTTGACAGCCCTTGCCAATAACACTTTACATGTCTTTGATGCATGTTTGTTGTTGTTCAGTGATTGGCCTCACCCTGGAATGCACTGTGTACATGGACACGACATTGCTGTGCAAGTATTAAAAGCTCTGCAATGTCCTGTGCACCATCTCTCACAGGTATACATACCATGGCTGAATGTGTATCTGTGTGTCACATAGATATCCATTTCTGATTAGAGCATCTGTGTATTTAGCAGATAATTGTGGTCACAGGTTTAGCACATGCATGCTATGTATACACACAGGATGAGTGGTGCATGTTTACCTGATGGAATACCATTGATCAACATGGCCATTGTACAGTGGTTATGGTGAGTGTAGGACATATTGTGGACATGCCAGTGCCAGACATGACATGGCATGCTACAACACAACTGCAACATTAAACATCACACAGACACAGTGTGTGTCATGTGACCTATACACTCAATAGCATTACAAGACATATATGTGTCACTTTGTACAAATGGTGATTGCTATGCATATTGTGTACAGGTGCCTATGTTTGCACATACACAACATTGAGGTGCATAGCAGGTAATGCTATGTGTAGTGCTGTGGTCACTGTAACTGGATGGGGTGTACCAACATGAGCCATCATTATGCAGCATCATGTGGTCACTCAAGGCTACTAATGTGTGCCAGACCGGCACATACCATGCTGTACCGGAACTGCAGTACCATAGCTACATTCACCATTTCACAGCCAGTTGTTACATGGGTTTGTAAGGTGCACAACAGGGGGCATTGCCTGCCATGAATGTGTTATGTGTCGAAGAGTGTCGCACAGCCACATGAGAGGCATCTACCCCTCAGGTATATTATGTGTGCTGTGTGATTGACGTGTGGGATACTGCAGTGTGACCTTACAGCGGGCATCTGAATACGCCATGTTTAGCATGTTAACATGTACTGCATATGACAAAGTTGTGTATGCTGTGTGCATGTGTATCGACTTTGCCTATCCAATGTCCACTTCAGTGTTGCCACAATTGTGTGGGATGCTCTGTGTATTGTATGTGTTTTAGGCAGCTACCCACATTACTGGGATGTGCATAGTCTCACAGCAAACATGCACAGCATGCATTATGCGTAGGTGTGTTACGTGTATATGGCCTACACCTCACCTGTGACATGCACATTTAATTAGCAATATTAAAGGTAGAACACACTCACCGGCATGGGTCTGCTGCCTTGCCGTCACACCAGAGGGACTTACAAGGATATGAGACACTTTGTCAGTGGCAACAACTGTGGCATTGCTACTGTGTGTTTGCAATCGTACAGTAGTACAACGGTTGACAGTCACAGGCCTACAGACTGTATTCCTAATTATTACTATTGCACAATACTAGACACCACATCGTCTAACTACACAGTACACATCTCACATAAGCATGCTCTAACAATAGAGGTAACAGTAGTCTACAGCTATGTCATGTTACCTGCACGCTCCATGTCAACTTGCTGGGTGGCTCCGGCCTCCATGATGACACATGTTAGTTGTTGGGGTTGTTGTTGGCCAGGAGCCACCTAGCTCAGGAGCAGCTCCTCCACTCTAGTGAGGGGGGGATGGATGGCTACCCCCCCACCTGTGGAAAGCTGTTGTCTGCGGATATCAGATGCACACTGCTGGACATGTCTAATTAAATCACTGCAGTGATGGCGTACCTGCTCATATGTCCTGTTATGCATGCCTATGTCATTTACCCTATGGACAAGCTCTTGCCACAGCGCAGTCCGCTCATGCTGGTCCTGGCTGGTTCTGGAGAACAGCAGGGCATACTGCTGCACCAGGCTGGCTGTGATCACTTCTTCCTCCACCGTGCTATAGACGGGATTACGATGGTGGGACATAACCCCGGAAGACAATGAAACATATTGTGTGAGCAAGTCATGTGGCACACGTAACTTTCTAAAGTACAGATATCAATTAACTGACATATATAGCAACCTATTGGCTGTCAGAAGATACACACTTTCAATACCACATATCGGTTCTCAACCCACAACTGCCTGACAGTGCCTGGCACACTCCATATATCAAACCACGCTTTGCACAGCAAGAAAGTTAAAACAGTATGTAATACTATACAACAGTACATGGCACACTGTATGTGACACAATGCACAACCTAGCCACAGGAGTTATATATCATGCTAATGCATCATGAAAATTGTAATCCATTGCATTGATTGTAAAGTCCAGTGACAGTATTACCACTATACCACACTAGTGGTTGATGGCAGACCCCTACCTAACATATGTGCACATTCGTGAATATAGGTGGCATACCGCTGTACTAGACTATACATGTTGATAGATACGCAGTTATATCCTGTAACGCACATATGACCGAGGCCATGGTACAGGCATACACACACACACACATCAGACATACATACCAGACACATATCTATGGCAACCCAGGTGACTTTTACCTGTGTACCTTACAGTACTGTGTGTCAGTAGTTACGAGACCTTATGCCTGAGGTATGTAATCTGTGAGGACTACAGGGAACACACAAAACAGTGGTTCCAATAAATGTGGACGTACACCATACTGTGCTGTTTCGGCATACAGCTTCAGGTAGTACTACAGTTCATACAGGTATTGGATTCACCAGCAGTAATACTCAATACGCATACATGTACTGCTTTAGCCTACAATGGGCACCACAGTCAACAACAAGGGACTACATCAGACCGTATGGTATACTGCTTCTTCAGCCTAGCAATTGTATACACATCTTTTGCTAGGATCACAGCTAGGACACATAATACCATGACAGAAACAGTTTCCCACTAAGGTATCACACATATACCGAACTCTGACACATTCACTAGCACATTCACCATCACACTCAGTCAACCTCTCATAGCAATTATTGCAACAAGTACATGTGTGTGTGTATCGCTTCATAGGTAGGTAATAGGCTATTGGCCCTAGGGCCTATAGAAGTCTAGACATACACTACCCTGGCCTTTAGCACACAGGTAAGTACATTTCACGTGGTCCTGTCAAGTAGAACCACAGAAGTGATTCCTGGGGTATATTTCCTATCTCCCATACATTCATCAGGATTATTTCTGATGACAGCTAATTAGGGGCTTTGTTTGCTATTGATAGGTGGTTTGTTCCAGAGTATGGGATGTCTCGGAGATAGAAATCTATCCCTCCAGCATGTGCTGTCTATTGAGGTCACAAGGTTTAGGTCCCTAGAGCGTGTAGCTCGTAGGGATTGTGATCTGTCTACATGGAGCATGTCCAACATCTCTGGGTTTGACATAGCTTAGTATGTTAGGCAGAGGTCACCTCTGTGTAG
>NC_056744.1:1362847725-1363005225 GCF_019279795.1 Protopterus annectens | reverse complement strand
GAGGGAAAGACAGTAGGGAAAACAGCTTGGGATGGGCAGGACAGGTGTAGGCAAGGTCCATAGCTGCCCATTTCTTTAACAGCAACAGCTGTGCATATGCTAGTAATTTGGAGGGAAATTTGAAACCTTCCACCCCTGAGAGAGGGGTGGGGACAACGAAGTATGTTGTACTGCCAATTAAATTTCAGTTTCTGTGTCCAGCAGACATTTGTGCAAAATGGGCAGCTATGTATGGGGTGTAATTTTTTTGTGGGAGCAGATTGCCCATATTTTTTTTTACAGGTGAGAGTGGAATGTGGGGTAGGGGAAGTAGGTATATTTGGGGAGGTAGGTTGGAGAGGTAAACAGACAAGACAAACAAGATGCATACAGGGTGGAATATGACACATGGGGTGGGTGAACACCATTGACGGGAAAGGATGTTTGGAAATCGCAAGCCCATGAGCCCAGAGATGGCAACAGTGGAACTGAGATCCCCACCCATGGGCAGTCACCACTGCACCTTCACAGCCCAGAGGGTGGCTGTGCTGGGGGCTGCCATAGGAGGGGCAGGCTCACCTATGAGTCATGCCACTCTCGCCTCGAGCTGGCGTAGAGGATCAGTGACTGAACGCTGGATCTCCCTACGCACCACAGCCTGAACCTTTTGGAGGGTGATAGGTGGCCCTCCTCCAACCACGCTTGCATGGGGGACGAGACCCATCCCCTGCAGTGCTTCCACCCAAAGGTGGCATAGAGCCAACGGAGGAGGAGGTCCCAGGCTGGGCACCAAACCTGCTGGTGCCAGGTGCCATCGCCAGCTGAAGAGGGACAGGTGGGTCCACTGGGACCGGCCTTCCCATACGTTCTATGTTTAGGAGGTTTAATGACAATATGGGTTGGTAACAGCCAATAGCATTCCAAATTAGTTGTAACAGCATGCAATAATATTCCCATTAACCAAACACACCAGAGTTGCAACAGTTGAACAACAAGCATAACACATGCATATATAGAACAACAGAGGACATTCCAACAGCATGCAGGATTGATTGGTGGCAACAGGCCACCAAAATTGTTGTATTTGAATAGGGCACATGCATCAAAGTAAATGCAGATATTTATAAACCAATAGTACATATGTCCCAACAAATGTTTTGAGGTTAGACATACCCATTGAGTTGCGGAATTGCATTGTTTATGCACATACAGTAGGGTGTAAAAAAATACCTCCATTAACATCTTATATGTACTTATAGTTTACACTACATTCCAATTGACTGCAGGTGTATATCCCCTACATGTATTATTACACAAGGCAAAGTCCATTACATTGTGAAATGGGTTTAGCTAGTTCGTTATATACCTGACCTGTATCTGACATACAAACTGTCCAGGATGCAGATGTTACTGCTATGTATTTATATATTTTTTTTATATTTATATATCTACATATCTGAATGTGTTCAGGTGACATTATCGGTTATATTTCTATAGCCCCCTACATTTCTGGCAGCACACTGACATTTCTGGGGAACACATTAACAAGCTACCCATGTGCCAGATTTACCTATGCATGCCAGCCATTAACCAACAGTTGAGGACTATATATATGCTTCCCAGCTACTGGCACTCCCTTCATCCACTTTATATGGGCCTGGCCAAGTGTCAGTTGACAGCGCTTAATACAACAGTACTATTTATATAATGTAAGAGTACAACAACATTTCGAAGTAAGTGACACAGACACACTCCAGGAATTATACCTTTATTAATTACATTACACACTTTTCTGGAGGCTCTCTCATTTATTAGATATTACAGTGCATGCAGATGACTTATTCAAGACGTATTATACCTTTATTAATGGGTTACAACACTCATTTTCAGGCTCTCTCACTTCTTTTATATAACAGTACATGCAGATAAATTATTCAGGGCTTATTATGTCTTTATTATTGGGCTACAACACTTTTTTTCAGGCTCTCTCACTTATTTTATATAACAATACATGCAGAATAATTACTAACCTGCCTGGTGACGCAGACTTAGCAGCCTATCTGCATAGGCTTGCTGCTTCGCAGCACGGACACCTGCAGCTGTGAAGTAAATGAAGGGATATTGAGACATACCTGTCCATTATATAGACTACAATAGCAATTCTTACATACTCCATTCCATGGCTACCTACTCAGTAGTAGGGCATTGTCATTTCCATGGGCCTCCTGTATCCATTGGTTCAGTTGGCCCTGCTTCCGTCTCTTCAAGTCTGCATGGTGGTGTCTGACCTGCTCACCAGTCCGAGGGACGCCTGTGGCACTGGTGAGATAATGTGCTAGACGGTTCAAAGCTTCTGCTATGTACTCCATGCCTTGGAACTGGCCCTGCAGGAGTCTTGCATCATGATGATGGATGAGGAGCCAAACCATCAGTTTTGACTCCTCAATGCCCCTCTGTTGCACTCGAAAAATAGAGCCCTCTCCAGCACCGGCCATTCTGACTGCAGATAGGAGCTACAACCAGTTATGGCGATTATTCTCACCTACGGAGCTTAAATATGCCTCATTTCCCACCCTTTTTGTGATTGGCTGGTTTTGAAAATTCTCAGCTGAGTGCACACCTGCTTAGCACTGAGTAAACTTTCATTAATATGTATATGTATGTTGGCAATGCATGAACAGCAAAAGCTGTCATGGCTTAGTGGTTCAGTACTGTGATTATGGTGCACAGTATCCCGGGTTCGAAGCCTGTCATTGCTTTTTATTTTACCACTGGCCTGACCATCTAGGAGGTGTGGCTATGTTTAGCCGACTTTGCTCAACTTTGTCCAATGTTGCTCTATGTTGCCCGACGCTGCGCAGCTCCACGCAAACATATTTTGTTTGTGCTAGTTGGCGCGATGCACAGCTCCACGCAAAGCCATTGTGCTAGTTAAAGCAGTGCTTAGCTATGGGCAATTATTCTTAAATGTGCTTAATACTGGTAAACGTTGCTTGGCAGTGCTTCACATTGCTTAAGATAGGTTACTTATGCATTCATTAGTATGCATGACCGTTTCACCTTCTTATATATATTTAAAATATCGTTCACTAATACATAGGCCATTTCAATGCATTTTAATAAAATTTAAAAGGTAAATGTCAGAAAATATTTTTATGCACAGATTTCCTACAGAAAATGGAAATGGGAGTGGTGGGACTCGAGCCGGGAATGCCTCCTCTTTGTGGGAAGGCTCTACCACTACACTATTGCTATTTGGCTTAATTTGCATATAAGTGGTTTATTATCCTCTTCGATGTCTAAACTGCTAACTGTAGCTAAGCAATGGGCACACCCGCGCACACACGCGCAAATACAGGCAGCTATATCGAGAATAATAAAAAAAATTGTTTTACATTTTATTTCATTTGTACAGGGGTTTTGGATGTGGGGGAGTGTAGTGTAGTAGGTATACACATTTAAGCAGACTTGTTCATATCTGCTGACATTTGCAAATTTAAGCACTTGCAGGGGCGTGGATATTTGGACTGCTTGGCAGTCTGACGTGCCCCCTGCACTCCTACATGCTCCGTGTTAGCCTTGGAGTTGAGTCAGTGCGTCCTCATGAATATGCATGGCGCGCTGACGTCATACTCTTAGGCTGCCATTTCCGTGTAAGACTTAGTTAGTCTTACACGGAGGATTACTGAATCCCCCCCTTGATCTTTTTATATCAATACTGCTTATGGCAAGTAAATATATAATTCAAACTTTAAATCCTTAATACTTTAATTTAGGAGATGCATATAGAACATTAATATTATATGCATTTTGTCTTTTATTAATAATACTAACCATTTGTTATGGCAGGGAGGAATTAACTGTTGTTAGTAAGGGGGTGGTTGATTCAATCAGTACTCTGTTTGAATCAGGACTATCTTGAACTCCATGAAGTGGGTAATAGAAAGTGGTTTTGATTACTTATTCATTGATTCAGGACTATATGATTCTTTGTTTAGAGTTGTACATAGTTTTAATTATATAATAGTTATATTTACAACTTATTGTATGTCCATAACAAAATCCTTGAGATCTACTTGTTTCAAAAAAGAAATGGTTTCTTATAAATGCATGTCTTTGAATGTAAATGGTCTTAACAACCTTATAAAAAGAGGAAGTCTGGTTAAATATTTAAAAACAAATAAGGTTGATATTGCTTTTTTACAAGAATCTCACATAATAGAAAATGATATAGGTAGACTGTCTTTTAATGGTTACACAATACTTGTGGAATTGCACCATCAGACCAAAAGAAGATGTACTATGATATTATGGAGGAAATCATTGACGATTCCTAAAATATTGGATTTGTATTCAGATAAAAATGGCATGTTATGTATAGTTACTTTAGAAATAAATAAAAAACAAGTTACATTGGTTAATACTTATTGGATACCAGGTATCGGTGGGGAAACAGTAAACAAATATTTTGAGTTGACCTTAACTAGATCTAAGAGTTATTTATGCAGGAGATGTTAATTGCATCCTATCTAAAAATGACACCACCAAAAGTGATAATTTTAAAATCTCTTCTCCTGCAAAACAACTTTATCAATTTCATTAATTATTTGAATTTGAGAGATATTTATGAATTAAAGGAAGCAAATTCTCTAAAATACACTCATTATTCCTATAGATTTAGCACCCAAACAACTATTGACAAAATATTTGTTACAGATAGCCTATACTCTAAGATACAGGACATTCTAATAAGCTCCTGCCCGATGTCTGACCACAATGCCATTTTCTTTAAAATTAATATTAAACCTAATAATTTGATATTTTGGCAAAGAATCCCAGTGTATATTATTAATTTAGAAGGGTTTAAAGATTGGCTACTAAATGAAATAAAACTATTTCTAGATATTAATGACAATAACATAACTTGGAGTCTGCATGTCCTCCCTGTGGTCGCGTGGGTTTCCTCCGGGTGCTCCGGTTTCCTCCCACATCCCAAAGACATGCTGCAGGTGGATTGAACACTCTAAATTGGCCCTAGGTGTGCGTGTGAGTGTGCCTTCTGTGGAAGGTTGGGCGCCGGGCTGGCAACTCGACACCGTAAAAACTCCACTGCCATTCAATGTGCGGACAAGGTGATCCGCTGTGGCGACCCCTAACCGGGAAAAAGCCGAAAGAAGAAGAAGAAGAAGAATGACAATAACATAACTTCCAAAGCCATAGTGTGGGACACCTTAAAATCCTGTTTATTTGGTAGAATTAAAAATTGGTACTTAAATAAGCAAAAGGAATTGGAAAGTGAATTAAACAGAATACAATCAAGAATTGACATTTTAAAAAATAAGATAAATACTAAGGGCATAAATTCAAACACTGAACTAAAACAACTTAACTTAGAATATATGGAAATTTTAAATCATAAAGTTACAATAAACTTAGAAAGTATCAAATTGCAATCCTATTCAGTGAATCCCAAAAACATGCATAGATTAGCAGTAAAATCGAAAAATCTAGCTATGTCTAAACATATAACAGAGATTAAAGATAAAACAACTAGCAAACACAAACATGTATCAAATCTAAAAGACATCTTAGAAGTATTCAGAAAACACCATGAAATTATAAACCAAGAGAATTCAAACACTGGTTACAATGATTTAAGAGACAATTTCTTAAAGGATAATATTAATAAAAAAGTAACAAAAGAGCAAAATACTAAATTTTCCAAACTAATAACTTTAAAGAACTAAAGGAAATAATTCTGAGTCTTAAAAATAATAAATTGCCAGGTCTAGATGGCTTAATGGGGGAAATATATAAATTACTACCAGATGAAGTACCACAAACACAATTAGAAACTTTGGAGGTATTTAGGAAGAATGCAGTTTCAATACCCTCATGGAAATATGCCATGATAGCTCCAATTTTGAAACATGGAAAAGATCCCACTTGAGTGGCCTCTTATCATCCTATATCATTGTTAAACATGGACTATAAAAATTTTACATCAATACATGCAAACAGACAATCAATTAATGTTAATCTGATAATTGATGATCAAATGGGTTTCATCCTAAATAGAAAAGTCAAAGATAATGGGCCAGATTCATGAAGGTTTGCATGGAGTCTAAGAGTAGAGTAAGACTCCAGCCAGCCAACATGTCTGCCGAGCGATCCAGGAACAGCCGTCAGGGGTGTGCATGAGAGCTCCTAAAACGACTCTTGCAAGTACAGTGTTAGGTTATGCAAATTACCTCATTTGCTGCTGAAAGCTATGCAAATGAGGTAAATTTGCGATCCAGGAAACACTAATCTGTCCGAGTAAGAGTAGTGTTATTTGTAGAAATGTACTCGGTTGGCAACTGAGTACCGTTCTGCAAATAGCAAAATGGAGCTATGGCAGCTCCAAATAAAGGATGCATCCAGTTGAGGAAGCATGCCAATGGCCAAATATATGGCCATTGGCATTTTTATCTGTTGCAAAATAATTTAAAAAAATGTTTTTCCTTGATCTTCGATGTTTAAGCATAGCGCAGCGCCGAGCAAACATGTGGTGCTCTAAAAACCAGAAAAAAAATAAAAGCCAAAAATAGGCATTTTATTCAAAATATTCATCTGCCATGTAGGTGAATGGCAGGCTGAAGACAACATGGCTACTGAGTAGTGGTTGCTGAGGGGGGAAGCTCAGTCTGAGACATGTAACCAAGCATTAGTAGGCAGTCCTATGCAAATGAGTATAAGGATAGTGAATCCCAGTTTTTCCTGCCATGTGAACCATGTCCCTAGAGTGTAAGAGGAGGATTAGGGGAGTAATAGAGTAGAAGATAGGTGACATCATGAGGGGGTATGTATCCAAAAGACTGTAAGCTTATTGGAGCAGAGTGGCATGTGTTTGCTGTGAGTTACTCAGGACTGGAAGAGGCGTGTCTACAGTTGTCTAAACTGAAACCCAGAAACCAAAGGTGTACGCCTTGGCTATCACTAAAGTTTCTTGAAAGATGCTTACACTGTGTGCGCGCGTGTGCGCGCCTGTAAACCCGTCTAAGCCTGTGTGCACGTGTGTGCACCTGTGTAAGCCTGTGTAAGGCTGTCTAAGCCTGCATGCATGAATGTGCACCCGCCTGAGCCTGTGTAAGCCTGTGTAAGCCTGTGTGCATGCGTGTACGCTCGTGTGCATGTGTTTGCACTTGTTTGCGTGGCGCTGCCCCCTGTGGAAACAGAAAGGGGAAAAGGAAGGAAAAGAAGTAGTAGGAAGTTAATCAAGGAGAACTAGCAGAGCTGCCAGGTGAAATCAATCAGAATCAGGCAATTACACAGGCAGTACACTAGTCCAGCCCAGCCCAGCACTTAAAACTCTGCAAACGACATTCTTCTATGTTTTTCTCAGAAATACTGCAACACTGTAGTCTACAAAGAGAAGTGAAAACTTAAAAGCTTAACTGAGACAAAATAATGTTAGGGGCTGCCATTGCTATTATTAGGCGACATGTGCAAGATGCTGAGTGTGGTGCCATTGTGAATGCTGCTGAGCAACCCACAGTGAAGAGACAGAGAAGAGTGTACAGACCCAGGGTAACCTACCAGGGGCTACATAAGCTGGAGATAGTGGAGTGCTATAGAGTGGACAGAGAGCTCCTGCAGCAAATTGTTGAGCTGTGCAGGCCACGCCTCACACACAGAACCAACAGCGTGGAACACATCCCATTGGAAACCAAGGTATATGTTGGCCTAAGAATACAAGCAACAGGTACCTTCCAGAGACCAACTGGTGATATGATGGGGATTTCACAGGCATCAGCATCCAGGGTACTGCACCAGTTCCTGAATGCCATGTCAGCCCATGTCGGTGATCATGTATATTTCCCCAATTCCCGTGAAGTTTTGGCCAGCAATATGCATCTCTTCCAGCAAACAGCAGAATACCCTGAGGTAGTGGGTGCAATTGACTGCACACACACATAAACATCAAAGCACCAGCTGGTGAGTGGGGTAGGACCTACATCAACTGCAAGGGCTTCCACTCCAACTGCCAGGTCATGTGCGATGCCCAGGGCATAATACTGAATGTGTGTGCTGGCTGCCCTGGAAGCTACCACGATTCCCATATCTGGCATCTGTCGCAGCTGTACCAGACATTTGCCAGTGGGGACATCCCTGACGGTCACCTAGTGAGGGATGCTGGATATGCACTGGAGCTGTGGCTGATGACACCCATCAGAAATGCACACACACCTGAACAAGAACTCCATAATTAGGCACACTCACAAACACGAAATGTAATCGAGCGTGTGTTTGGGATGCTCAAGTCATGGTTCCGGTGCCTGGACACATCTGGCAGAGCCTTGCAGTACTCACCAACTACATGTACCCAAATTGTTATGGTATGTGCCATGCTACACAATATTATCCTGCGAAAACAGTTGCAGCAGGAACAGCATGGGGCAGGGCCAAACAGCCCCCCACCATTTCCAAGGCCTGCACAAGCACAGCGTGACTCAAAGGAGAAACAACCTGAGCCTGCCCCAGTAGGCAGAGGGAGGCATGTCCAGTATGCCTTGGCCTTGGCAAAGAGGCAACACATAGCACATACACTGGCTCAGTAGGAACCCTGGAAATGATACCTCTCTCTGACTAGCACATAAAATAAAAGGGATGCCTAACTTGACACTACCTGTTTCCAAACATGTATAGGGAGTGTATGTGCATCCAACATAGGCAGCCCTGCAGCACCACCTGAGGCATGATTGCCATGTTTTAAGCAATATAAAGCAGTGCTAAGCAGCTTTTACCAATATTTAGTATATGTAAACAAAATTGCTCATGCTAACTAGCGCAACGTCGGGCAACGTTGAGCAATGTTGAGCAAGGTCGGGCAAAGTTAAGCAAAGTCAGTTAAACATGCTCATATTTGCTTTACTGTTCCTTAAGCAGTCTGGTCTGCCCAGCATGAAAATAAAAAGCTGTACCAGGGCTCGAACCCAGGATAGTGTGCACTATAGTCACAGTACTGAACCACTAAGCCATGAAAAAATTACAGTGGCACAGACACAGCAGGACAATTGTACACTAATGCAAACACAAAGAAATGCTGTATCATGCCCCTAAAGAGGCAAATGGGTAACCTCCCCCACATGCCTATGCAGACAGAGAACATCAGGCCAGGTGGTGTGATTTGGGTTGTGTAGGCTATGAAGTCACAATCTAATATACGTGACATTGGACGCTAAGATCTGTAGTACAGTAGTATGCCTCAAGCCAGTACGATAGGCAACAGTACAGACTGAAATGGTGTCCCGTACATAGCAGCGCAGGCATAGCAAATGTGTATAAGTGTCAGGTGAAACCCTCATCCTATGTACACCCACAGTAACAATCAGGTGTGCCCCCGGGTAGAAATGTACAAAGAATAGCTGCCCCCCTGTATGTAGAAATGTTGATAAGTCTATGCAAAGTGTCTCATGGAAGCCCTGCAGGCACAGCATGATCCTTGTTGATCTATGACACAAAGGTGAGCCCTGCTGTAAAAATACTACTTGATTTTCCATACACACATAGTATAAATGTCTATATCGGGCATGCTCATACACTCCAACAAATTTAGTGGATTTCATTCAGCATCACACTGAAAGGTCATACTGGGTATGCTCACACACTTAGGCTAAATACGGATGTGATAATAAGAGATCTATAGACAAATGTGGATAGTCATCTCTACTTCCAGAAACACATTCACAAAGTGGTCAGAAAATCATGCTATGTGTTCACACAAACTGCCAAGGTCTGTGCATGTAGGTCAAAGGAGGTTCCCACTACTCAGCAGTCATCAGACCCGTCAGAGAGTACCACAACACACTTGCGATGAATCTGACTAGGCATGTTCAGCAGCTATAAAGACCAATGAAGTACCTTAACAAGAAGATTACTGGCCTCAAATAGTTGCCCCATGCAACAAGACTGAATGTAACCCAATCTGTACTCTGTTGCATACTGTCTACTCAGGAGATTTCTGCCCAACAGACAGTTCCATGTCATGGTTACACTCAGATCTGTTCTGAGTTACAGCTCAATGGCACTAAATGTACAGAGCCAACTGATATTGTCAACATCCTGGCAGATAAGATCAGTGTTAACTTTACCCCCCTCTCACCCATGAAAGAGCACATCTCTATAATGGAAGACTGCAAAGTTGCTGTCATCATGGCTGCACAGGTAAAAAACACTCTCCAAAGCCAGTATCACAGCAGCCATGGGACCAGATAACTTCCCAGGCTGTGTAGTATCTACTTCCCTGAAGTAAACATTAACATGGAAGGTCTGTGGCTACTGAAGTTTCCAGAGGACTGCAAACTAGGAGCCATAATTGTAAACACTAAAGATGTGGACATCCTACAAAAGTCCTCACTGAGACAGATGGCTGTTGTCAAAGCCATGGGTTCTAGCTCAATGTCAAAAGGTGCATTGTCATCCCCTTTGTTAAAAACTCTGTAGCCAAGAACTACAACATAGGTGGTAGTATACTTCACACTGAAAGTGTGACAAGAGACCTTGGGTCACAGGTGGACAGTGGACACAACTGTGATAATCCCATTCCCACAGTAGTCAGGAAACCCTCCTATGTGGCACACCTCATCACAAAATGTGTCTCATGCAGAATAGAAGAGGACATTGTTCCCCTCTACTCATCACTCACTAGAACTATAATAGAGTACAACGCCACTTTTGCTACGTACCTCACAAGCCAACTACAACAACTGGAAAGCCAGCAGCAAAACCCCACAAAGAGCATTAGTGGCCTGAAATACATGCCATACACAGACCATCTCAAAATGCTCCATCCGTACTCCCTTGCATATCGCCTACTCAGAGGTGTTCACTGCCTAACATACAAAGCTATGTCAAACACAGAGCTGTTAGACATGCTCCTCGTAAAACACTCACACTCCCTTTGACCTTCAGACCCAAAACCACGAGTGAAATACAAAAGGAAGGGATGTACCCATTTACCTTATGGATACCCACACCTTCAGGTTAGTGGCACAGCATGAGGCCTTGGAGACCATGCAAGTGCAACTAACATTGGGCAAAGCTGCTCATCAGATTGTAGCCTGCTACAGATCACGTACCTTGTCTCAGGAACCTCACTCAGTATTCCGGAGAACAGTGGAAAATATAAAGGTCCTATCAAACACCATTATATGAGGAGATTACAACTACCCAAACATTGAGTGGGAGAATTACTCGTGTACAACGTCCTTTGGCCAATGTTTCCTAGAGTTTAAAAACTCTAACACCCTGGAACAGCTGGTCACCACGGCCACTAGAGGTGACAACATACTGGACATGATCGTCACCAACATGGGGTACCAGTGTTACACAACAGAGATAAACCCCTCACTGGTAATATCAGATCATTAAGTAATCACACTGGACATCCACATCCCGGCCCCCCCAACCAGTCAATGAAACCACTGTGAAGACATTTGCAAAAGCAAACTGCACAGTTCCCAAGACCAAAGTGGAACATTTCAAAGACCTCTTGCTATAAGATAATGATATACAATCTGCAGAATCATTTACAAGTGCATCCTATGAGCATCTACAGGGATGCATGGAATGAGACATCACAAAGAAAACCAAGATGCACTACTCCAAAAATAGGACAACAATCAGGTGGTTGTTAGCCATAAATAAGCTACACAACAGAAGGAGGAAACGAATGCATGATAGAGCCAACTTCACTAAAGGAAACGCATCACTGATCATTATCAGGATGAAACAATGATCGCTCATAAAATAATCCAAGGACAGTTTCTAAAGACAAATAGCCAAGGAATGTAAGAATAACAACCACAAAGCCTTCGGTAGCTATACCAGACATGTAGGTGTCAACTTCCAAATATGCTGTCAGCTACTGAAAAATGGAAAGAAATACACCGAACCAACTTTCATTGCCCACATCCAGGGGGACAAGTTCAGTGTAAACTCCCCCCATCACCCCCAAAAGGGCCTGTGTCCATCACAGAAGGATGCAGAGCCCCAGACGTCATGGACATGCAGGTAAAGACAGCCCTCACCAAAGCTAAGAACACAGCATCAATGGGACTAGATGGTGTCCCAGGCTGCGTCTTACACTAGGCCCAAAAGGAACTACACCCTCACCTACATTCACTGTCCAGACTCAAGCGTACCACAGGCTATGTACCCAAAGAATGGCATACACTAACAGTCATCCAGCTCCACAAAGGGGGTGCCACAACAGAACCTGGAAACAATTGCCCAATATGTCTACTCAGCCTGGTCTACAGAGCTATTGAGCAAATTGTCATGGAACCCATAAACTGAGACATTGGAGACCTCCAGACACTGGACTCTACACAACTTCGCTTTGTTAAAGGCAGATCCTGGCTCCTAAACCTATTTGACTTATTTCAAACAGTTACCAAGGACATAGATGGAGGTGAAAGTAGTCCACACAGCCCACCTGGACCTCACTAAGGACTTTCTAAACCATTCCCCACTCTGTCATCATGAACAAGTGCACCAGCTTGAACATTAACAGCTACATCACAGGGTGGCCAAGTGGCTCACAGATCAAACACACATGTTCAGAGTTGCGGGTGCCATGTCCAACTCTAAGCCAGTCACAAATGGCATCCCACAGGTCTTGGTCCTGGGACACCACCTGTTCAGTAGATACTGCTCAGAGGTACAGGCAAGCATGGGAGGTGTATGGCTGAACAGGTTTGCAGATGACTGGTAACTGTGGTCCATAATCGACTGTATGGCTGACACAGACATCCTTCAGAAGTGTCTTACAGAGACAGATACCTGGTGTCAAAACAATGCCCTCAAGCTGAATGCCAAAGAATGCATAGTCATCCCCTTTGGGTAAAACAAAGTGCACGCAAATTACCACATAGGTGGTAATCCAGTATGTACAGAGAAAGTCATTATGGCCCAGGGGACACAGGTAGATAGTAAACTCCCCTTTGATGATCACATGGCCAAAGTGTTTAGACATTCCTTCAATGTAGCCCACCTAATGTCACCTAATGTAACCCACTTTGTATATTCTGATGATGTCACCATCCTACAAATATACCTGTAGAAAGACTAGCACACAGTAAAGTGTATAGTGCGTTGTGTAAATGCATGCTCCTGTAGTATTATAAAGTAGTTAGGTAGGGGTTTGAATCCTGCACTTGACAAGTGTGTGTGGTCTCCTGGGGAAAAAGCAACCATTTTGGAGAGTAGTAAAACACCTTAAAAGTGGTAAACTAATCTTTGTCAAGTCTAATGATGTCACCATCCTACAAATATACCTGTGGAAAAGCAACTTTCCCTTAATGAGTATAGTGCGTTGTGTTAATGTGTACTCTTCTAGTATCATGAAATAGTTAGGTAGAGGTTTGAATCCTGTACTTGACAAGTGTGTGTTTGTGTGTGGTCTCCTTGGAAAGGAGCAACCTTTTGGGAGAGTAGTAAAACACCTTAAAAGTGGTAAACTAATCTTTGTCACGTCTGATGATTTCACCATCCTACAAATATACCGGTGGAAAAGAGAACTTCCCACTCATGTGTGTAGCATGTTGTGTTAATACATACTCCTCTAGTATCATGAAGTAGTTAAGAGGGGTTTGAATCCTGCACTTGACAAGTGTGTGGTCTCCTTAGGAAGGAGTAACCTTTTAGGAGAGTAGTAAAACACCTTAAAAGTGGTAAACTAATCTTTGTCAAGTCTGATGATGTCACCATCCTACAAATATACCTGTGGAAAAGATACCTCCCAGTAATGTGTATAATGTGTCGTGTTAATGTGTACTACCTCTAGTATCATGAAGTAGTTAGGTAGGGGTTTGAATCTTGCACTTGACAAGGGGTTGTATGTGTGTAATTACCGTGGAGAGGAGCAACCTTTTTGTAGAGTAGTAGAACACCTTACAAGTGGTATACTTATCATTGTCAAGTCTGATGATGTCAGCATCCTTCAAACATACCTGTGGAAAATATACCTTTCAGTAATGTATATAGCACATTGTGTTAATGGGTACTTCTCTAGTATCATGAAGTAGCCAGGTAGGGATTTGAATCCTGCACTTGGTGAGTGTGTGTGCTGTATGTGTGTGACACTGTTGGTTAATGTGTTGTGGGTTTTGCTTTTACTACTGTATGACATATCAGTATGCATTGCACATGTGAGCTAGCTGTGTGGCAAATACATATACGTACATGTTACCTCACTTATTGCATGTATGAGAACCCTGCTTTCTCCAAGAACACAGCTGTCATCCTTGCCAGACTGTGCTGCTGCTTCCCAGACCTTAGGTCACATCTGTATGCTTGTGACAAGGCCAGCCACCGCAGTGATCCCTGGCCTAGGTCATCCGTGTCACACACACTCATTACGGTTTCTATTGAAATGTGTGAGTGAGGGTTTATGGCCGAGGTATATGTCAGACCTGTTCAAACGCAGAAAAGTCTGTCAATGATGACTATTCACAACAGGTCTACAACAACCTTTGTGGAAATGCATGCAGACCCCTTATTGCTTATGTGATCCACCGAGGGATTTCAAAATACCTTTGGAAATGTGATTATCAAAGGAGAGATGATGTAACACTTGGTTGCATGTACACATCGGTACCTGTTCATCATGCTGGTGGCTACTTCCTATGTGGTACTGTGGGGATAATATGTTCTGTAAAGGTGGATGACTATGCTTAGTTTGGCTTATAGCTTTACAGCATGGGTTTGACAATGGGTATCTGTATGATACCCTTGTGGAGGATGTGTGCATCATCTAGAGAATGCATTATAGGCCACAGTATGCATTACCAGACTTGGATGGACATATCCCTACTGTGATTGCTTGTACCTAAGAGAGCTATATGCCAAACAGGAGTGGTCTCAGTAATGGGTGCAGGTGAATACCACTGGTTACTGGCATCGTATAGTACCTGAAGGATCAAATGCTGCTGTGTGTCCTACATCTGTGTGTCAGTTGTCAAGACATCATCTAAAGATTGGTTATGGTCATGCTGTTGAAGTTATGTATACTACCAGAATGCAAAACAATGACAGAAAGTAACAGTATCACCCACAGCACAGTGTTAAACCATGTCATACACACATGTGTAGTCAGGCTCCGAAATGTGTGTAGTACAATGCATACTGACCACCAATAGAAACTATGGAGTGTTAACACTGTGTAATACAGAGCATGTCACCCTGCCCATGTGTCCACTATGCACGTACATGCAGACAGTGCACCTCCACCATGTTCACAAATGTACACCTGCAAATCTGTGCTACACACATCCCACATACTGTCCACTCTCTAACACATGCTGCCAATACTGCACACATCAGCCAAGTGGCATGTGGTCAGACAATACACTATTGGAACTAACCCTGGTGTAAACAATACTACATTGACAATCATAGCTTTAATGCATCATGCCTGCTCAGCTACACCTTCAAGCATATCATTACACTCTACTGCTGACAACATGCTAACATTGCTATACTGCTATAAAGTCACCCTGTGCATCAGCACCATGGTAGCCTGTTCCTGCATCAATATTACAGATGACAGGAGGTGGCACAGGTTTCATCATATGCATAGGGTGTGTTCTTGGTTTGACAGAGGCCTACAGTGAGCCATCCAATCGACATGTGTGTGTGTGTGTGTGTGTGTGTGTGTGTGTGTGTGTGTGTGTGTGTGTGTGTGTGTGTGTGTGTGTGTGTGTGTGTGTGTGTGTGTTTGTGTGTGAGGGGCAAGAGCACTGCTATGGGCCAATGTTGATGTAATGTGTGCAGATATATGTTAGCCCTAGGTGTCTGGTTTATGCGTGTGTGTGTCTGCATCCACACAGTTCCACCATGTGGCCACCATATAAGGGTATTTGTGGGACAGCCATGGACTGTACCTGCCAGGCTTTTCAGATCACCATCTCTGGCCATGGATACGGTACCTGTGCCTGGCAGGGGTGCTACTGACACTATCAGGTACTAAGCCAGACTGGGTACTATCCCCAGAGGTAGATGGATGTACACTGGACCCAGGTCCCTGCTGGGACTGTACAGAGCCATGTGCACATGGTCTTCTAGGACATTCTATGGGCATCCGACCCCCAATATTGCTGGGTCTGGTACTAGCACTACGGGAGTGGCTGTGACTTGATGGACATCCGTGGTGACTGCCAGCTGCTGATATTGCTGGCATACATCCACGTCGATGACTCAACTGTCCAGCACTGTCCTGACACATGGACATGACATTGCGGAGGACATCTAATGTCTCTCCCCAACGTCTATTTGTGACCTCGGTGTAATTACGGATGGCACCTGCTAGGTCACGGATACTGTCAATGACGGTGGTGTTATGTTCCCTCTGTGTCCTTAGTCCCTGTCTGGTGTACCGTTCCATACGTGCCTGTGCCTCCATGACAGCCTGGAACATGCGTGAGGTTGTAAGAGCTGTGGCACGTCTGCCAGTGGCATGATGAGCAGCAGTTCTCTGATGAGAACCCCCGGACATCTGCCTATGTGGTACCCTTCCAGACATGTGGGTATGACTGCTATGTCATGATGCATGTGCCATGGACACCACACTGTCCTGGCCAATGCCAACTGTATGCTGTCCCTCAGCTAAGGGCATTGGTGATGGGTGTATTGGCAGTATGTCTGTGTGCATGGATGGGGTGGACACTTGTGTACTGTCGATTGATGGCCCAATGACAGACCCTGGCAAATATGCCTGTGCCTCAACACACCTATCATCAGTATCACTATTTTGCTCAGTGACATCAGTTTCCCTGCTGCAGTGAACCAACCCAAAGTCAGCACCTGTGAGAGGAAGACAGGAAACATACTTTACAACCTGTACATGATGTCAGCACACATGCACACATGAGCACATGCACACATGCACACGTGAACACATGCACACATGAACACATGCACACATGCACACATGAGCACATGCACACATGAACACGTGAACACATGCACACATGAACACATGCACACATGCACACATGAACACATGAACACATGCACACATGCACACATGAACACGTGAACACATGCACACATGAACACATGCACACATGAACACATGCACACATGAACGCATGCACACGAACACATGAACACATGCGCACATGTGCACATGAACACATGCACACATGAACACATGCACACATGCATACATGCACACATGCACACATGCACACAAATGCACTCCTCACTAAAACAGAGACACACACACACACACACACACACACACACACACACACACACACACACACACACACCACCAGCAATCCAGAACATACTCAATAGCGGGTGATGGTGGGGTACAGTATCACAAGGCAAACAGTTATATCACACATGTCAGCATGCAGGACGTGTGTTTCTCAACAGCATGCAGTGCGGGTGTAGACAGCCATTGATAATCACAGTATACATGGCTTTGATGCATGTGTGTTGTTGTTCAGTGATTGGCCTCACCCTGGAATGCACTGTGTACATGGACATGACATTGCTGTGCAAGTATTAAAAGCTCTGCAATGTCTTGTGCACCATCACTCACAGGTGTACATACTATGGCTTGATGTGTATCTGTGTGTCACATAGATATCCATTTCTGATTAGAGCATCTGTGTCTTTAGCAGATAATTGTGGACACATGTTTAGCACATGCATGTTACGTATACACACAGGATAAGTGGTGCATGTATACCTGATGGAATACCATTGCTCCACATAGCCATTGTACAGTGGTTATGGTGAGTGTAGGACATATTGTGGACATGCCAGTGCCAGACATAACATGGCATGCTGCAACACAACTGCAACATTAAACATCACACATACACAGTGTGCATCATGTGACCTATACACTCAATAGCATTACAAGACATATATGTGTCACTTTGTACAAATGGTGATTGCTATGCATATTGTGTATAGGTGCATATGTTTGAACACACACAACATTGAGGTGCATAGCAGTTAATGCTATGTGTAGTACTGTGGTCACTGTACCTGGATGGAGTGTACTACCATGAGCCATCATCATGCAGCATCATGTGGTCACTCAAGGCTACTAATGTGTGCCAGACCGGCAAAACCATGCTGTACCGAAACTGCAGTACCATGGCTACATTCACCATTTCACAGCCAGTTGTTACATGGGTTTGTAAGGTGCCCAGTAGTGGGCATTGCCTAACATGAATGTGTTATGTGTTGAAGACTGTCGCACAGCCACATGAGAGGCATCTATCCTTCAGGTATATTATGTGTACTGTGTGGATGACATTTGGGATACTGTAGTGTGACCTTACAGTGGGTGTCTGAATACGCCATGTGTAGCATGTTAACATGCACTGCATATGACAAAGTTGTGTATGTTGTGTGTATCAACTCTGCTTATCCAATGTCCAATACAGTGTTGCCACAATTGTGTGGGATGCTCTGTGTATTGTATGTGTTTTAGGTAGCTACCCACATTACTGGGATGTGCATAGTCTCACAACAAACATGCACAGCATGCATTATGCGCAGGTGTGTTACGTGTATATGGCCTACACCTCACCTATGACATGTACATTTAATTAGCAATATTAAATGTAGAACACACTCACCAGCATGGGTCTGCTGCCTTGCTGTCACACCAGAGGGACCTACAAGGATATGAGACACTTTGTCAGTGGCAACAACTGTGGCATTGCTACTGTGTGTTTGCAATCTTACAGTAGTACAACGGTTGACAGTCACAGGCCTACAGATTATATTCCTAATTATTAGTAATGCACAACACTAGGCACCACATCGTCTAACTACACAGTACACATCTCACATAAGCATGCTCTACCAATAGAGATAACAGTAGTCTACAGCTATGCCATGTTACCTGCATGCTCCATCTCACCTTGTTGGGTGGCTCTGGCCTCCATGATGATACATGTTACTTGTTGTTGTTGCTGGCCAGGAGCCACCTGGCTCAGAAGCAGCTCCTCCACTCTGGTGTGGGGGAGATGGATGGCTATCCCCCCACCTGTGGCAAGCTGTTGTCTGCGGATATCAGATGCACCCTGTCGGACATGTCTGATTAAATCACTGCAGTGATGGCGTACCTGCTCATATGTCCAGTTATGCATGCCTATGTCATTTACCCTATGGACATGATCTTGCCACAGCGCAGTCTGCTCATGCTGGTCCTGGCTGGTTCTGGAGAACAGCAGGGCATAGTGCTGCACCAAGCTCGCTGTGATCTGTTCCTACTCTGCCATGCTATAGGCGGGATTACAATGGTGGGACATGACCCTGGAAGACAATGAAACAATATGTGTGAGCAAGTCATGTGGCAAACGTAACATTCTAAAATACAGATATCATTTAACTGCCATATATGGCAACCTATTGGCTGTCAGAAGATACACACTTTCAAAACCACATATCAGTTCTCAACCCACAACTGCCTGACAGTGCCTGGCACACTCTATATATCAGACAATGTTTTGCACAGCAATAAAGTTAAACTAGTATGTAAGACTATACAACAGTACATGGCACACTGTATGTGACACAATGCACCACCTAGCCACAGGAGGTATATATCAAGTTAATGCATCAAGAAATATGTAATCCATTGCAATGATTATAAAGTCCAGCTATAGTATTACCAGTATACCACACTAGTCGTTGATGGCAGACCCCTGCCTAACATATGTGCACATCTGTTAATATAGGTGGCATACTGCTGTACTAGACTATACATGTTGCTAGATACGCACTTATATCCTTTAACACACATATGACCGAGGCCATGGTACAGGCATACCCACACACACATCAGACATACATACCAGACAGAAAGGTATGGCAACCCAGGTGACCTTTACCTGTGTAACTTACAGTACTGTGTGTCAGTAGTTACAAGACCTTATGCCTGAGGTATGTAATCTGTGAGGACTACAGGGAACACACAAAACAGTGGTTCCAAGAAATGTGGACATACACCATACTGTGCTGTTTAGGCATACAGCTTCAGGTAGTATTACAGTTCATACAGGAGTTGGATTCACCAGCAGTAACACTCAATAAGCATACATGTACTGCTTTAGCCTACAATGGGACACCCCAGTCGACAACAAGGGACTACATCAGACCGTATGGCATACTGCTTTTTCTGCCTAGCAATTGCATACACATCTTTTGCTGGGATCACAGCTGGGAAACATAATACCATGACAGGAAAAAGTTTCCCACTAAGCTATCACACGTATACAGAACTCGGACACATTCACCAACACATTCACCACCACACTCAGTCAACCTAACATAGCAATTATTGCAACAAGTACATGTGGGTGTGTATCGCTTCATAGGTAGGTAATAGGCTATTGGCCCTAGGGCCTATAGAAGTCTAGCCATACGCTACCCTGGCCTTTGACGCACAGGTAATTACATTTCATGTGGCCCTGTCAAGCAGAGCCACAGAGGTGATTGCCTGGTTGTATTCACTATCTCCCATACAATCTTCAGGATTATTTATGATGACTGCTACTTAGGAGCTTTGTTTGCTATGGATAGGTGGTTTGTTCCAGAGTATGGGATGTCCCTGAGATAGGAATCTATCCCTCCAGCATGTGCTGTTTGTTGTGGTCAAAAGGTTTAGGTCCCTAGAGCGTGTAGCTCGTAGGGATTGTGATCTGTTTATGTGGAGCATGTCCAACAGCTCTGAGTTTGACATAGCTTAGTATGTTAGGCAGAGGTCACCTCTGAGTAGGCGGTATGCGACACAGTCTAGTTGTGGGTTTGTGAGACGGTCTGCATAGGGCATCTGTTTGAGGCCGGTATTACTCTTTGTGACATGCTGTAGATGTCTTGTGAGGTACATACCACATGGGGCATTGTACTCTATAATGGGATTTATGTGTGATGAGTAGAGGGGAACACTGACCTATATTTCCCTGGATGACACACCTTTTGTGATGAAGTGTGCCACGTAGACAGTTGACATGACTAGTGTGGCACTGTGATCATCAGAGGGGAGACTACTGTCCACCTGTGTCCCATGGTCTCTTATCACACCTTCGGTGTTAAGTAGACTACCACCTATGTGGTAGTTAATGGGTACAGAGTATTTGCAATAAGGGATGCCAGTGCAGTGTCAACATTGAGCTTGAGTCCATGGCTTTGTCGAAAAACAGCAACTTAGCACACCAAAAGTTTAATGTAGTAAAGCTTTCAGGAATACACCCTTCATAGTACATATTAAGCAATTAGTTTACAAAACTTTAAATAGAGGAATCAATTAATCACATGATACAGCCAGCCTAATTACTTAAAAAGATATACTACAGCAATACATTTCAATACAATAATCACTTCTAAAAACTAGATGTTAATTTAAACTACATTGCACTCATATTCTAATTTCAATACACTATTTAAAATAATCCCATTCTTATCTAATTATAACTATGGTTTATGCTAAAAAAAATTTCAAAGCCTCTCTCTTCGTTTTTTTAATAAAACTGGTTTAAGACTGACAGCATTATTCAAGCCTGGTTTCACATCTGCTTGTAACCTAACTATCCACTCATATTCTTTTAATTCCAGTGTATTGTTCATGTCTCCCTTTCTCACTCCCATTTCTACATGTGAAATAACCTAAAGCTAAACTTATGATTTTCACCCTCTTCTATGATGTGTTTACTTAAGGCATTTGTCAATAACTTTCTTCTTATTTCAGACTTATGTTCTATAATTCTATCCTTTAACCTCTGTGTAGTTTTTCCAACATAGAAGGATGTATAGATATTACAGGTGGCTAAATAAAACACCTGCATTATATTACAATAAGTTAAAGCCTTAATATTATAAACCTCTTTACTAATAGGGTGCACATGTATTGCTGTAGTATATCTTTTTAAGTAATTAGGCTGGCTGTATAATGTGATTAATTGATTCCTCTATTTAAAGTTTTGTAAACTAATTGCTTAATATGTACTGATGAAGGGTGTATTCCCAAAAGCTTTACTACATTAAACTTTTGGTGTGCTAAGTTACTGTTTTTCTGCAGTTCGTCTATATACAGTATTACCAAGGTTATTTTGTCCATGGCTTTGTCAACAGGCATCTGTTGCAGTAAATATGACCCTGTCTATCTCTCTCTCTCTCTGTATATATATATATATATATATATATATATATATATATATATATATATATATATATATATATATATACACACATACATATAAACATCCATTGGTGTATATACAGAGATACATATAGGCACATATACAGTCCACCTTTCATGGTGGGGATATCAATTATGCAAAGGTTGTGAGGTATACAGTTATGTCATAATATTGCACAGTGTTGTGCGGAATGCATTGAAGGTGTTCTCAGCTCATGTAGCTTTAGTAGGCCTCACTGGCTGCAACACTGCAGACCTGACGAATCATACCCACAACGTTTAACCACCACATGTCATATACCAGCACTGTATGCTGTCTTGTTTGCCACACACTACAACCTACATAGAGATATGCACATAACAACCTTCAACAACATATATATGTCCATCCTTCACAAACAGTTGCAGTATGTCCCTTGCTCTATGCACATGTACAGATGCTAATATATCTGACACAGACAGATTTTTCCGTATGTGTGTGCCATACACACACAAGGTACACACTGTTGTAAGTTCGTGTACCTCATGGCTGACCTGTTGGCCCTTGCTGCAACATGAACAGGTGTCACATGTGAGCACACAGCAATATTAGAGTGTGTATATTTAGCTGCAAATTCTAGGTTAGCATACTAGGCTGGTACAGCTGTTGCTAATCCTAAGCTACAAGTTAATATGGCTATCATGCATTTGTTACTCTGTCACATCCATGCTTATATAACCGTATGGGCTACTCCCCCAAACAGCCATTGTACACACTACTGTACAGAACACAGATAACATGGATCAGATGTTTGACATTTAATGCTGAACTACATATGTCACAGTCACAACCCACTGCACACAGCTACACACTCATTTCTCCATGCCAGTAGTTATGCAGGGCATCTGTGCATTGATACGTACTGCTGCCACATATGGATGATTCAAACTATGTAGGGTACTCTTCATAAACATCTACTACATGCCAGTAAATACATAGCTGTTACATACCTTTCCTTTGTATGTGTTCGTATTTGTTGTTGTATATCTTGAATTTATTTTTCAAGATATATTTGTTTTTCAGTATACTTTTTTCAATATATTATTTATTTTTCAATATATATATTTTTTCAATATATTTTTTATTTCAATATATTTTTTATTTTTCAATATATTTATTTTTCAATATATATTTTTTCAATATATTTTTTTCAATATAATTTTTTTCAATATATTATTTTGTTTTCAATATATTCTTTTTTTATCTTTTTTTTCAATATATTACTTTTTCTTTCAATATATTTTCTTTGGATTTTTTTCTTTATTTCTGCTGCTGCTGTTGTCTGCCTCTGCATGTCTCTCTCTCTCCCTCCGTACCTGCAATGAAATGATTGCATGTGTGGACAGCAAGTACAGACTGCTTTTATAGGTATCTGCACATGTGCATGTGATGGCCTCTGTACCAATTGGTGGCCACCATTTGGCAATTGCATGCAGCCTGCTGTGTGGTACTTGCAGTACTCACTGTCATAGCAACCCAGTACTATAAATTGTTAAGTCAAGTAGGCGTAGCCCTTTCAGCTTTCCAAAGTGGGGACCATGCTTGTTTGCTGTGGACAGCATTGTGTAATTCAGAAGGTTGGTATACTTCTTCTAATTGATGCTAGGGGTGTAGCCAGTGATTTGAATGTTGTACTCAGACCTGAATGCTGCCACTTCCAGTGCACAGTTGACAGTGTAGAATTGTACTCACCCCTACAAATGCTAACACAAGATACATGGGAGTATGTAGTTTCTTTTCTACTTACACAATTAGCTGCCATACATATGTAGATATGTAGTTATTGAGATGTTTTCATTTGGCACATGAACTGTTTGGGAACTGCTATAATGTGGATATTAATGCCCTCACTTCTGCACAGTTTGTGCTTTTTCTTTTGTTGACATTATCACAGGATGCTCATGAAAACTGGACAGTTCCAGTACTGAGTATGCCTACCTACATCCTTGCTGGACCCTGAACACACAGGTATTTTGTATGTTTGGGTGGGGATTGTCCAGCTATGATACTGTGTGGGGGTTGTAAAGTGCTGCTGTAACATTATTTACTGCCAGAATGGCTGGTTCTGTTATCACAGTCATGTAATGCAATTCCACAACAACTGCTGGTAAAGTTCCACAGAACAGGTTTTGTGTTATGGCATTCCTATCTTTCCTTTACATTCACTCATTCTGATGCATGATATATATATTTCAGCAACAAACTGCTATATATCTACTATGGCTTAGTTGTACTTCATGCAGTTTAGTGTGTCCAAGGTCCGGGGTTCGAGACTAACAGTGGTGTTTTATTTTGCTGCTGAGCAGAACAAGGGCCCTCACATGCAAGTTGACTAAGGCACTTACAAGCAGTTGTAAGCGGGTTTGCGTGGATTTGCGTGATGCTTAGCAATACTTAGCTAAGCGCACACATGCGCACACTCGTGCAAACCTGCTAATGACTGCTTAAAAGTGTTTACTCCCACTAAACCCAGCACTAATTTCTTTGAAAGAAAAGAAAATGGAGAGATAGGAAAGTGGTGAAAAAGGGGCACAAAGAGGGTAAGACAGTAGGGAAAATAGCTAGGGATGTGCAGGACAGGTGTAGGGAAGGTCCATAGCTGCCCATTTCTTTAACAGCAACAGCTGTGCATATACTAGGAATTTGGATGGAATTTTGAAACCTTCAACCCCTGAGAGGGGGGTGAGGACAACAAAGTATGTTGTACTGCCAATTAAATTTCAGTTTATGTGTCCAGCGGACATGTGTGCAAAATAAGCAGCTATGTATGGGGAGTAATTTTTTTGTGGGAGCAGATTGCCCATTTTTTTTCAGGTGAGAGTGGAATGTGGGGTAGGGGAAGTAGGTATATTTGGGGAGGTAGGTTGGGGAGGTACACAGACAAGACAAACAAGATGCATACAGGGGTGGAATATGACACATGGGGTGGGTGAACACCATTGACGGGGAAGGGTGTTTGGAAATCACAAGCCCATGAGCCCACAGATGGCAACAGTGGAACTGAGATCCCCACCCATAGGCAGTCACCACTGCACCTTCACAGCCCAGAGGGTGGCTGTGCTGGGGGCTGCGTAGGAGGGGCAGGCTTACCCATGAGTCACGCCACTCTTGCCTTGAGCTGGCATAGAGGATCAGCAACTGAATGCTGGATCTTCCTACGCACCACAGCCTGGACTGTTTGGGGGGTGATAGGTGGACTTCTTCCAGCCACGCTTGCACAGGGGGGACGAGCCCCATCCCCTGCAGTGCTTCTACCTAAAGGTGGCACAGTGCCAATGGAGGAGGAGGTCCCGGGCTGGGCACCTGACCTGCTGGTGCCAGGTGCCATCGCCAGCTGAGGTGGGACAGGTGGGTCTGCTGGGACCGGCCTTCCCATACGCTCTATGTTTAGTTGGATTTAATGACAACATGGGTTGTTAACAGCCAACAGCATTCCAAATTAGTTGTAACAGCATGCAGTAATATTCCCATTAACCCAACACACCAGAGTTCCAACAGTTGAACAGCAAGCATAACACATGTATATATAGAACAACAGTGGACATTCCAACAGCATGCAGGATGGATTGGTGGCAACAGGCCACCAAGATTGTGGTGTTTGAACAGGGCACATGCATCAAAGTAAATGCAGATATTCATAAAACAATAGGAGATATGTCCCAACAAATGTTTTGAGATTAGACATACCCAATGAAGTGTAGAATTGCATTGTTTATGCACATACAGTAGGGTGTATAAATATACCTCCATTAACATCTTATATGTACTTATAGTTTACACTACATTCCTATTGACTGCAGGTGTATATCCCCTACATGTATTATTACACTAGGCAACGTGCATTAAGTTGGGAAATGGGTTTGGCTAGTTCCTTATATACCTGACCTGTATCTGACATACAAACTGTCCAGGATGCAGATGTTACTGCTACATATTTATATATTTTATTTATATTTATATATCTACATATCTGGATGTGTTCAGGTGACATTATCAGTTATATTTCTACAGCCCCCTACATTTCTAGCAGCACACTGACATTTCTGGGGAATACATTAACAAGCTACCCATGTGCCAGATTTACCTATGCATGCCAGCCATTAACCAACAGTTGAGGACTGTATATATGCTTCCCAGCTACTGGCACTCCCTTCATCCACTTTATATGGGCCTGGCCAAGTGTGGGTTGAGAGCGCTTAATACAACAGTACTATTTATATAATGCAAGAGTACAACAACATTTCAAAGTAAGTGACACAGATACACTCCAGGAATTATACCTTTATTAATTACATTACACACTTTTCTAGAGGCTTTCTCATTTATTTGATATTACAGTGCATGCAAAAGACTTATTCAAGATGTATTATGCCTTTATTAATGGGTTACAACACTCTTTTTCAGGCTCTCACACTTACTTTATATAACAGTACATACAGAGAAATTATTCAGGACTTATTATGCCTTTATTATTGGGCTACAACACTTTTTTCAGGCTCTCTCACTTATTTTATATAATAATACATGCAGAATAATTACTAACTGCCTGGTGGCACAGCCTTGGCAGCCTATCTGCATAGGCTTTCTGATTCGCAGCATGGACACCTGCAGCTGTGAAGTAAATGAAGGGATATTGAGACATACCTGTCCATTATATAGACTACAGTAGCAATTCTTACATACTCCATTCCATGGCTACCTACTCAGTAGTGGGGCATTGTCATTTTCATGGGCGTCCTGTATCCATTGGTTCAGTTGGTCCTGCTTCTGTCTCTTCAGGTCTGCGTAGTGGTGTCTGACCTGCTCACCAGTCTGAGGAATACCTGTGGCACTGGTGAGATCATGTGCTAGATGGTTCCAGGCTTCCGCTTTGTACTCAGTGCCTTGGAACTGGCCCTGCAGGAGTCTTGCATCATGATGATGGACGAGGAGCCAAACCATCACTTTTGACTCCTCAATACCCCACCGTTGCACTCAAAAATGAGAGCCCTCTCCAGCACCAGCCATTCTGACTGCAGATGGGAGCTACAACCAGTTATGGCAATTATTCCCACCTATGGAGCTTAAATATGCCTCATTTCCCGCACTTATTTGTGATTGGCCGGTTTTGAAATATCTCAGCTGATTGCACACCTGCTTAGCACTGAGTAAACTTTGATTAATATGTATATGTATGTTGACAGTATATGAACAGCAAAAGCTGTCATGGCTTAGTGGTTCAGTACTGTGATTATGGTGCACAGTATCCCGGGTTCGAGGCCTGTCATTGCTTTTTATTTTACTACTGGCCTGACCAGATAGGAGGTGTGGCTGTGTTTAGCCGACTTTGCTCAACTTTGCCCAAAGTTGCTCTACGTTGCTCAACGTTGCCCGACGTTGTGCTAGTTAGCGCAGTGCGCAGCTTCGCACAAACATGTTTTGTTTGTGCTAGTTAGCGCAATGTGCAGCTCTGCGCAAAGCCATTGCACTAGTTAAAGCAGTGCTTAGCTATGGGCAATTATTCTTAAATGTGCTTAATACTAGTAAATGTTGCTTAGCAGTGCTTCACATTGCTTAAGATAGGTTACTTATGCATTCATTAGTATGCACGACCGTTTCACCTTCTTATATATATTTAAAATATCATTCACTACTACATAGGCCATTTCAATGCATTTTAATAAAATTTAAAAGGTAAATGTCAGGAATTATTTTTATGCACAGATTTCCTACAGAAAATGGAAACGGGAGTGGTGGGACTCGAACTGGGAATGCCTCCTTGTTGTGCAAAGGCTCTACCACTATGCTATTGCTATTTGGCTTAATTTGCATATAAGTGGTTATTATACTCTTCGATGTCTTAACTGCTTACTGTAGCTAAGCAATGGGCACACCCGTCCACAAACGCATAAATACGGGCAGCTATATCAGGAATAATAAAAAAATATTGTTTTACATTTTATTTCATTTGTACAGGGATTTTGAATGTGGGGGAGTGTAGTGTTGGGGATATACACATTTGAGCAGAGTCGGTCATATCTGGTGACATTTGCAGATTTAGGCACTTGCAGGGGCATGGATATTTGGACTGCTCGGCAGTCTGACACACCCCCTGCACTCGTACATGCTCCGTCTTAGCCTTGGAGTTGAGTCAGTGCGCCCTCATGAATATGCATGGCGCACTGACGTCATACTCTTAGGCTGCCGTTTCTGAGTAAGACTTAGTTAGTCTTACACGGAGGATTACTGAATCCCCCCATTCTCTTAAGGAGCAGTAAGTGACCCCACCCACCTGGTGATAAGTTAAGCTTTAACTGATATCCATTTTCTTAATCAATCATTTCAAGTGCATTATACATAATCCTTGCCTGTGTACTGTATTATTGAATATTCAGTAGACATGACAGGTAATTCATTGCATATTTATCTGATACCCAACTACTATTCATGTCATTGATATGGTTTGTCTTTCGAAGGAACTCACTTTTTTCTGTAGGCAGGTGTAGGGACAGAGTAAGGTGTACTGATGGACCTGGAGGTGTCCATCTGATTTTCTATGAGTCACCAGAGGTTCCATTTCCAGGTATATGTGTTGGGTTGAAATACAATGAATCTTTATTATTCCACCCCCTGTGGTGTGTGTCTGGACACTCCTTATGTGATAAAGGGGTTGTTCTGCCAGTGCCTGGTACTGTCAAGGAGTCTACTGTCTTCTGGTTAGCCACTGAAGAGCACAGCCCAAATGTGAAACTATTATCTTGTAATGTTGGAGGTAATTTACACTCCATTTGGAGGGCTTGAATCCAGCAGAGGGGCAGGAGGGGGGAAGAGGGGCTGGGTTGTTTGCTTGCAGGAGATTAAACTCAAGCTGAAGGATATAGATCACTTGAAATCCAGACAATTCTGCACTGTGGTAGTGGATCATAAGCACAGAGGAGAGAAAGTTGAGGCCACTCCTTCTGTTTTATAACTTGCTAGAAATGGTAATTCACAAGGTTAGGGATAGCAGGAAGGGATGCCTGTTAACCTGGAAGAGAACGGTCAATAAACAGTTTTGGGTTATAGGAAAATCCTATGCCTAAAAACGATGATGATAAAAAGATTATTTGTGGATTTCTTTAGAGTTTGGAAATAGGCTGGTAATTTGTCCCCCTTTAGTGCCTTAGCAGGTAATATTACTGTGGTGTTAGATAACAGTAAGGACATGACATTTTGGAAAAAGGAATCACATAAGTAATGTCAGGTGGTGCTGAAATGCTAGTTAAATGATGAAGAGTGGATGGATGGATTCTCTGTCTCATATCGCCTACTTAGAGGTGATCTCTAATTGACTTACAAAGCCATGTCTGACCCAGGTTCCTATTAAATCAGTGAAAGCTTAAAATAGCGAATGCTGTTTAATCCTCCCTTTTTATTCGAAATGATGAAATCCCAAAAGCAGGTAACAGTAAAAAATCACTGGGCCATTTTTGGGACTTTGCCATTTCCTCCACTGTGGTGCGATCTCAGAGTTAGTATATTTAAGTAGGAGGGGTTGTGGGGGACATAGCTCCACACTTTATTTTGTGTTTGAGTTTTTTTTTTTTTATGGAGCAGTGATTTTTTTTTCCCAGCATGTTTGGCATTTTGGTGTTTTGACATATTTGGATCGATTATACATCATTCACTGATATAATATAGACCTGTCTGACGCAGCTCTTTTAGAAATGCTACAGCTAAAGAAATCCCAGTACCTCTGCACCACACATTCCAGAGAGCTCAACCTCATTACCACAATCAACAGAACAAGCTGGAGGGACAGGTTCATAACCCAGAGACTGCCCATGCTATGGAACAGACTTCCCATACATGTCAAACAGAGCACCTCACTGGCCCTCTTCAAGAGAAATCTTGATGAGTGGATGGGAAATAGAAAATTCACCCCAGAGATCACTCCAGTGGCTCTACTCAACAGATGCGCTGGGAACTAAGGTCGGGTGGCATAATGCCAGGGTAATCCTACGGCCTAGTCTTGTAAAGGCTCCAGGGTCATTAGCCTAGTACACACCTATGAACCTATGAGAGAAAATGTCACCATAATGACTTCACCCTTGATGGAGGAGCCAAATTGATCTTATCCTCATTTCAAATGTTTGCACACACAGAGTTCACTCCTTTTTGATCCATAAAATTTGGCTGTCAGAGCACTCCTAAATTAGGAATGAAGGAGAATGATAGGAAGACTAGGAACTGGAAATGGGTTCACTTTAAATGTAATTCTGGGCCTGATAAGACCATCCTTAGGTCCCTAGTGAAAGATATGCTAGCTAGGAACATAAGTATGTAAGTAAAGATACCACCTGCAACAGGCTTTGGTGGGAAGGATGCAAAGCAGATATCAAGGGAGGCTTACTGGAATGAAAAGGGATCAGAATGAAAGACACAAATAGGCTACTAGACTTGAAGATGAGAAAAGTGAAGTCTATTCAAAAGGATATAATTGAACTTTAGAGACTAGACCACCTCCTGAATGATGGGATAGCCTAATATGTGGAGATCAACTTGCTTGAACTTTCTAAGGCAAAAGCAGAGCTTATGAGGAAAGGCCAATTTTGGTGGCTGAGAAGAGATGGTGAATTGAAATGTATAGCCTGTTTTTTTTTCAAACAACGGGGTAAGACTACACAGTCATATTATTGCTTCTAATGTTAGGGATATTATTATCATAGGTGATGACAGTATCAGAAAGTTTTTTTTGTGACTTTCATGCCTCTATCATTCCAAGCTGGAGAGCAGTGTACCCACATGCAACTTCTCCGCAGCCAAGGGTTTTCTGATTAGTCCTTCTAGCAGATGAGATCTTCACAAACCTACTGTAAGTTTTTAAGTGGCCAAAGTGATCTCATAGTTAAAATGTAATAAGGTGCCTGGTATAAACATAACTCCTGTGGAATTTTTAAGTAAGTTAGGGATGTCCTACATCAAGTACTTGTGAACATCTATAACTCTGATGATTCCATGCAAGGCTCCTGTAGGGACCTTAAACAGGTGATTACAACAGTTTTTTTTTCAAAATGCAGTAAGGGAATATCCTCATTAGGTGACTATTGGCCCATTTCAATTATCACTTTACATCTAAAAATACTTGTTAAAACCTTGGCTGTGAGACTCAGATCCGTTTTTCCACAGCTGGTGCAACAAGGTCAAAATGTATTTGAAAATGTAGGAATACAGAAGATAACTGATGGAGCTTGACTACCTTTTAGCATAAGTATGACCACTCCCAAGAAAAGCTGGTATAGTTCTTTTTGATATTAACAAATCATTTGATTCCACTGAATGGAAATTTCTATTTTAGGTGCTTCATCATAGAAATTGTGGACGCTCTTTTCTCACAAGAATGGCAAGTTTGTATATTATCCCATTCTTTTGGGTAATAGTGAATGGAGGTCTTTTGAGTCCAGGGACATTTAAGCAGTGGAACAGACAGGGGTGTACCCTTTCCTCAGGTCTATTCTTGCTAATTATGGAGGAAATAATATAGCAAGTTAGGGCAACCTTGGATGCTCTATCATCTCTAGATGGGACAGTTACTAGATTCCTCTTCTTTGAAGATGATTGTGTGTTAGTGAGCAGAGATCTACCTAAGATGCAGAAGAATGTTCCTGATACCATCCATGCATTTGGTAAAGTATCTAGTTTAGTTTGCAATTTTGATAAATCAGTAATAATTAAATGTGGGGCTTCAAATTTTGCTCTAGACAATAAGGTTATCCTGGTAGTTCAGGGTGCAAAATACTTGGGCTTGCAATTGAGGAGAACTTGTCAGATGAATATAGCTTATGCTCATTGAGGGTTTATTTGGCAAGGTTCAGGACCTAGTGCTGAAGCTTAAAAATATGCATACTATCACAGGAAAGGTTCTTATGCATGTGTTGATCCTGCCTCACATCCTTTATCTTTCCAGAAATGTTTTGGTCTCTGTTAAATATCCAAGACTGACTTATTTACAAGACTTAACACCAAGGTTTTGGTTAAAGAATGTAGGTTAAGTCTGGAATCACTTGCCTATATTCCTACTTCTTATGGTGAGTATGGCTTTCCTCATATTGCAAGTTATTTTTTGGCATTACAGTTAAACAGTGTTTTATACTGGGCTACACAGATTGAGGGTGAGAAAGAGGTAGTTCCTACTTGCCACAAAATTAGATGGTACAAATCTATAATGCATGTGCTGCAATGGGCAGTTTGACATGGGGAAGCGGGTCTCTTGGATTATACATAGCACCACCCTAGAGTTAATCAAGTAAGTGAGGGGGTGTTGAGAGATCACTGGATAGTTAGTCCACAAAATTACAAACTTAAAGACTGTTCAACCTTATGTAGTGAAGTCCATCTTAAGAAAAGGGAATGGTTTACACTTTGACACCTTGGAAAAACATAGAATAAATATGTATTTCCATCCAGATGCATAGAGTCCTTCTCTGGGAAGAGTGGAATAGTATCCAAACAAAATGGATTAATATATAAAGATCTATGGGATAAGAAAACTGAAGCCTAAGCATCTTATATCCAATACTCTGAAGGTTTGATGGAGTAGAGAGGAGACCATTAGATTGGCCTAAATGCAATGGAAACAGGCATGGAAGGCTCCATATAAGTTAAAGAGACTGTCCAAGTACAAAGACTAATAAGTGAGGCTTTATTCTGCTGATATCTTACTCCATGCAAACAATGGAGAGTAGGGATGAAGCAGGACAGTAACTGTTGAAGGTGTGGTAAGGCTAGGCCAGACAATATCCATATGTTTTGAGGTTACTAAGTGGTAAGGGTGTACTGGAAATTTTTGAAACAAAAAATCCTTAATGTATTCCATGAGACAGTTTTTTTCTGAACTGGAATTTTTGGATCTTAAGTATCAAACTCAGTGTTGAACCCTGAGTTCTTCCTCTGTTAGAAGTATTTTGGGTGCTGGTGAGCATAATTAAGCTCTGGTTTGTGAACCATTTGAAAGGGAAAGTGCAGAAGGTGTGGATTACCTCCTCTGGAAACACAGGTTATATTTTGTAAACTTTTAAGATTATGGGACAATTAACTTGTCTTCTACAACAATGAAAAGTATTGTTTGCTTATTGTGGCATTTGTTGGTACCGGAAAATTAGTGTTGAAAGTGGTAATGGAAGGATGTACATACTGCAAATATTGCACACAGTTTAAGATTTCAGAAACTATTAAATTTGTTCAGTAATAACATGTCTTGTTACCGGTTGTTATTGTTATTGTTATATTCCCTTTAGAATGTTTATTTTCTTCTGAAAACTACATTCAGATTAAAAAAAATATCATCACTATAGTTTGACAAGAAAGGGCACTGCACTTGTCTGTCAGCAGCACATTTAAATACATTATTGTAGTCATTATTTTTTAACACTGAGTACAGCGAAGCATCTGGGATATACACAGTTAGGAAGTTACTATATTTTGGCATTGCACAGGCAGATTTTGTGTGAAAGTAAGGGACACTACATTTACATGGATGCAGTTTAACATCTATCATTATGGCTTGTCAAGGAGGAAAGTGCATTTGTAAGAAACAAGGTGAAATACATTACCATGACCATTCTTTTCCACTTGATTACATCCAGGGCTTACAATTCAAGAAATTAGTTATTTGGGGGTGGGGGTTAGGTGGAGATGTAGTCTGTGAAGGAAAGCATTGGAAAATTGCTTGACCAAAGCATAGGACAATTACTTGGCTACAGGTAAAGACATAAAAATGACTTATCTAAGAAGAGGCAGTGCCTGTGTGAGAGAAATAAATGGAACTACATTAGTGTGGTCATTATTTCTTCTACATGATTTCATTAAAGCCTTAAAGATGTTTGCCAGTGAAAAATGATTATTGTGAGGGTGTGGAGAGACAGGCTGTGTATGAATGAAAAATGCAGTTACTTGATTACAGGTAAATAGTCAATGATATGGCTTATCAGGGAGTGGTTGTTCATTTATCTGAGAGCAACAAAATGAAATACATTACTCTGACCATTTTTTCACTTTGATGACAGTTAGATATCAGGGATGTACACATTGAGAAAGTGGCTATATTTGGGCAAGGAGGTAAACTAGGCATATATTACTATAAAAAGTTAAAGATTGGTTTTATGGCTTACCTGGAAGGAACAGCACATGAGCAATAGAAATACATTTTGTAAACATTTTTTCTTTCACCTAATTAAATTAAAATATCCAAGAAGCAGACTGTCAGAAAGTGATTCATTTTGAGGGAATATGGACATGCAGTATGTATCTGATTGTAAAGGACAATTGTACAATCATTATTAAATGACTATAGATATGATTGTCTGAGCAAAGACATAGCAGTAAGGCACAGATCAAAAGTCTTACATTATTGTAGTAATTGTTTCCTTAATTTGATCACATTCAGACATCAGAGATATACACAGTAAGACAGCGGTTATTGAAGGGATGAGGACGCAAGCTACATGTAAAAATAATGTGCATGTATTTAGTAACAGTTAATCATCACTGGAGACAGTGCATTTGTCTGGCAATGACAAACTGAAATACTGTACTATAACCATTATTTTTACACAATTGCAGTCAAACATAAGAAGCATAAAAATTCAAAGTGGCTATTTTTGGGAGGGAAGGCTGTGTAAGAGTGAAAAGTAAGGAAAATGATGCTAATTTATCCAAGTTAAACGATTAGTTTAGTTTTTCAGGGGCAATTTGAATGTGCATATGGAAAGAATCTGTGTAAACAAATAATCACAGACTTTATTTGAGAAAAACTTATGTGTCCCTTTCAGAGTCAAAGGAAGTGTACCGTATCAGAAAGGTTATACTCTACTGCATAATTCTGCAAGAAAAGAAACTGAAACAAGTATTTATTGCAGTTTATGGACACAATGAAACATAACCCAAGTTCTGACTTTCTAATTGCTACTTGATTGCTACATTTTCAAACTATCCCAACTGAAATGTGTTTAAACCTAGATATAATAAGCATACACATTTCCCCTCCTCTTAATAGCAAGCAGATAATTTAGAAAAATTATTGATATGGTGTGTTTTTATAACATAAAAACTAAATCCACTACTTACATGTCTCTGAAGTGATATCTTCAAGTTTCTGAAATGTTCATACAGAAAAAATATTGTAATAATGAATTAGTACTCATAAACTCACGACCTCTGTATATAAAGAGCACAGCCTAGTTTATAACTGAAAATCCACGTTTTCCAAAAACTGCACTAATTTTCAATCAGTTTCAGAGCTATAATCCTGAAATAGATCTCCACAGTGATTAAACTATGCCAGGCTGCCAACTTGCACCATACTGTTTCTGATGGGGTGACTGTGTAACTTTGTTCAGCATGTAAAAAACAGTATATATGAAAGATTTATCTGTATTCTGTTAGCATAGCAAAAATATCATGATTATATATATTTCTCTAGACAATGCAACATTTTGCCCATGTAAAGATACCTTTGACATTGACAGCTTGGCATGTCCTATTATATTCTGTTTCCATTATGGGTGGAGATATGATTTATTTTTTATTTATTTAACTTTATTTATTTACATGTGGTGAAGGTGATGTGGTCCTGAGCTAAAAAGGAATTAAAACAAATGAATGGCACAAGGGTGCACATCGTGCCTTATATCTAGTTGAAGTTATGTGGCACACTATATGTAAGGGGAATCTTAATTACACATTCACATCCATGCTATATCACATCTGTGAATTTCAAATATTTCATGCTGACAAAGACTGGCCATTAACATCACAGGTGAACAAAACTGATCCAGATAACAAGAATGAAGAACAATCACTGAAGGAAAACCCCCAGAAGGAAAATAAAGAAGCAGCAGCGTGGGATCTAAATTCATTGAAGGAGAATGAAGAACAAGGCAAGAAGCACAGGACATATACCCATGACAGCAAGCAGTGCCAATGGCTGCACATGCTTTTGTCACACATTTATGTTAATTGAAACATAAGTGTAAGATAAGTGCAAGTAGTAATACAATCTTTTTTTCACTATTTCGTTTCAATGCCAATTCTTACTGTTCTGAACTTTGATGTGGTTTAAGTATTTCAGATATTGGTTGTTTTATTTCATAGTTACTACCTTAATAAATAAATGTTTTTAATTTGTGTCAAAGTAATTAATACATAGTTATTTTCAGTTCATATGTAGTTACTTAATAACAAGGCTGTTTTAAATCATATTGACATACTTAATAAAATATTCATGTGGTTAGAAATATGTTGTTTTCATTTTAAAGTGGTTAATAAATAGTTTACTTTTATTTGCACTGTGGTATTAATAATTAAATTATTTTAAATCATTTTTATTCAATTCATTATATTGTTTTGCATTATATGCTGCTTGTGTCTTTCAATAGCTTTATTAAACATGTTGTTTATGCTCTATGTCTCCTAGTATTACTTAATTATTTTTATCTTATCACTTAGACATTTATTTTTATAATTCTAGTTATAAGTTAGAAAAAAATCAATAAGTATAATTTTATACATTTTTCTTATCCTTCTACTTAATTTATTTAAATCAGCTGTTTTGGACTTTGCTGCCCATTGACACTTATTAATATTAATAAACCATCCCCCATAGTGAACAGTGAAGTAAGGTTGTGTAAGTGGTGTGTAGGAAGGGTTTGCAAATCACACCTCTCAACTGGCCAGATTTTTGCAGAATGTCCAAATTTTTGCCTCACATTTTTGGTCTGTTCCTCATAAAATTTGTGATTTTCTGGCAGATCATTGAAGATTGATTGAAATCAATAAAAATGACAATCATTTGAGTTTTAGACTTCATATCCTTCAGAAAATGCATGCTAACAGTAAACCTTTTATTCTAGCAACTTTCTAAAGCTGGAAAAGCAATAGTTAAATGTTGTCCCTATTTTTGGACCTTTGCTCCCCCCCCATTATTTTTTACTTTGTCCAGATTTCTTGTACATAAAGGCTGAGAATTATGTCGCAAATGCAAATCGGGGGCGGGAGTACTGTAAGTCAGTTATGCATGTTTTACAGGCATTTGTTAGTGAGAGTATGGTATGACACACTATACTTCATTTCATACTAGAAACATGCATATTACATTTCTTCATGATACAGAAAGTAGCACATCAAGAATATGTCTATCTTGAGCTGTCAATACAAAATTAAATTCCATATATATTTTTCCAGAAAATAGACATTTTTGACAGTGAAAACATGCCAAGACCAAAAATTCCTTAAATAATGGTGGCCATTTGATGGGACCAAGTTCATAGTATCATAGGAAGTTACTAGGCTATTGGCCCTGAGGCCCTTACAAGCCTAACCAAGAATTTAGCCCATGTTCCAACAAGTCAGCACCCTGACCAGCTGGAACACAGGTAGAATCTTAGGGGTGTATTTTCTGTTCCCCATCCCGTTATCCAGGTTGCACTTAAAAAGGGTTAATGTACTCCGTTTGATGCAAAGAGGGAATCTATTCCACAGAAGGGGGGAGTTTCTGGGACACAAACCTGTCCTGCCAACAAGTCCTATTGATGTCACAGACCAGGTTGAGGTCACGCATGTGGGTTACTCAAGTGGAGCTTGACTTGCAGAGATGCAGCAGTCCCATCAAGGCAGGGACTGAGATTGCTTTGTATGCCAGACACAGGTCACCACTGAGGAGTCTGTATGAGACTGAGTAGAGGAACAGGGCCTTTAGCATATCTGTGTAGGGTAGATGTTTGAGGCCCTGGATTCTCCTGGTAAGTAACCTCTGTGGTGTCTCCAGCTGCTGCATGTGCTTTGTGAGGTACATGCTGAAAGGGGCATTGTACTCAATAATGGGTCTTATAAGGGAAGAATACAAGGATGTTATGACCTCATTGTCCCTGGATGAGATACCCTTACTAATGAGGTGGGCCATGTAGAAAGCATTTCATGCAGTGGAGGCAATATGGTGGTCAAAAGTCAGTTTGCTATCACCCTGGGTGCCCAAGTCCCTCATGACTGATTGCATGCTTAGGACCTTGTTATTTATGTGATAATTTATGGGGACATCACTCACCCCAAAGGGGATGATGATGCATTTTTTGGCATTCAGTTTGAGGCCATGTTTCTGGCACCAGTCATTTGTTTGAGTGAGACCCTCTTGGAGAATGCCCACATAACTAGGGGTATTGATGACAGTGCCCAGCTTGCAGTCATCTGCAAACTTGGTCAGCCATATCCCACTGGCTTTGGCCTGCACACCTCAGAAAAGTATATCCCAAGCAACAAAGGCCCCAAGGCAATCTGGGGTACACTTCTTGTTATGGGTCTACTGCTTGAGGTGGCTTCCCCTATTTTGACTAGGTGGGTTCTATCAGTCAGCCAATTTGCTACTCATCTGGTAACATAGGGATTGATGCCTAGTTGATAAAGTTTATCTATTATACCTGAGTGGAGAATAGTATCAAAGGCTTTAGCCAGGTGAAGGTAGGTGGTGTGCACCATCTTCCCCTTGTCCATGACTTTGGTGACTGTCTCAAAGAAGTTGACCAAATTTAACAGGCATGACCTCCCCTTGACGAAACCAAACTGTGTGGGATCGAGTGTTTGGAGGTTGTCAATGTCCTTGATAATCTGTTCCATGGCCTTGCAGATAAGGCTAGTTAGTCTGATGGGTCTGTAATTTCCTGGATCGGTGGACGCTCCACCTTTGTGCAAAGGGATGACATTAGCTGTCCTCCACTTGCCTGGGATGAAGTCAGTACTCAGGCTTAGTTTGAGTAATGGTGCTGCAAATTCCGGCCTGAGTTCACGTAGGATGCAGCTTGGGGTGTTATCAGGTCCCATAGAGGCTTTATTTTTTGCCTTTAAGAGGGTAGAGATGGCTTGCTCCCTAGAGAAAAGGGGGGGGCAGGTGCTGGGGATATCTTGATTTACTGATAAGTGGGGACAGAGGGGTGAAGTTTTCACTGAACCTGTCTGCCAGAAGGTTGGCTATAACTATGGTGTTTATGTATGTGGTATCCTTGACCACCAGTTCTAATCAGATCTGAGTGCTTCCTTTGAGATTGCGGGCATATGTGAAGAAGGATTTATGATTGTCTTTAGTAGATGTGGCCAATTTGGATTCAAAGATTGCTTTGGAGGATTTCACTAGTGCTCGTATTTGCTTGTTCAGGCTAATGAGAGATTGCTTCCAGTTAGGCATCTGCTCCTTCTTGGTCCTGGACAGCATTTTTTTCCTTTTATTATAGAGTTTATTTTTTGCAGATGTCCACCAGACAGATTTACTGTTACATGAAGAGGAGGATTTTGCTCTATTGGGTACACCTGATTCCATGCAGCTATATAAATGCTCATATAGTACTTTGGTGTAGGTTTGGACATATGAGCCAGTTCCTATGGAGGGGGAGGGGGTTGTGAAGCTGTTCATACTTTCCCTCAGGAGCTTGTAATCAGCTTTGCAAAAGTTTTTTTGTTTGACCCTAGCTTGGGGGGGGGGTTGGGGGGAAATGGTGACTTCAAAAGTGACTGCTTTGTGGTCTGATTTCACCAGACAGGATGACACTGTAGGGATGCTGCAGTGGTTACTCATGTTGGTTAATACCAAGTCCAAAATATTTTCACTTCTTGTGGGAGTGCCGACCAGCTGGTCCAAGGCATTTACATTGAGTAAATCAAGGAATCTCTGGGCATTTGTGTTTTGGCATGAGTAGTTCTTCCAATCTATGGTTGGATAGTTAATCATAAACACTTTGAAATCCATCTCCCTAGAGGACCAGGCCATCCAATGGTTTCAATCATATCTCAGCAGTATACAACATGCTTTCCTATGGCAGAGCAAACTATCCACCCTTTTACCCATCACCTTCAGAGTACCTCAAGGCTCCATACTAGGTCCACTATTATTTTCCATTTTCATTAATGATTTGCATAAGGTCATCCCAAATGCAACATGTATTCAATATGCGGATGACTCCACTTTAGTATGCTCCGACACTTCACCTACAGAGTTACAGATTAATAGGTTCATAGGTTGGTACTAGGCTATCAGCCCTAGGGCCTATACAAGCCTAGCCATAACAATTCCCTGGCTATTTCTTCCCACACTATTTACTTTCCTGGACCCCTGTCTAGCAGGGTGACTGACACGATCCCCGGGGTGAATTTCCTTTCTCCCATCCAATCGTCAAGGTTCCTTTGGAAGAGGGCCAAAGAGGTGCTCTGCTTGACATGTATGGTCAGTCTATTCCAGAGTCTGGGGAGCCTCTGGGTTAGGAACCTATCCCTCCAGCATGTTTTGTTTATTGTGATGACAGGGTTTAGCTTCCTGGAGCATGTGGTCTGAGGGATTGGGATTTCTTTAAGTGTAGCATGTCCAACAGCTATGGGTTTGACATGGCCTTGTATGTTAAGCAAAGATCGCTTCTGAGTAGACGATATGCGACAGATTATAGCCGGAGTTTTTTAAGGCGGTCAGTGTAGGGCATTTGCTTTAGGCCTGTGATTCTTTTAGTGAGGTATTTTTGTGGCCTTTTCAGTTGTTGCAGATGTCTTGAGAGGTACATACTAAACGAGGCATTGTATTCTATAATGGGTCTAATGAGGGATGAGTACAGTGGGACAATGGCCTCCTTTTATCTGGATGAAAAGCCCTTAGTGATGAGGTGTGCCATATAGAAGGATTTCCTGACTGTTGTGGTGATGTGGTTATTGAATGTGAGACCACTGTCCACCTGTGTCCCTAAGTCTCTTATCACACTTTTGGTGTTTAGTGTATGGCCACCTATGTGGTAATTCATGGGTACATGTTTTTTCCCAAAGGGGATAACTATACATTTCTTGGCATTGAGCTTGAGCCCATGGCTCTGGCACCAAGCATCTGTTTCTGTAAGCCCCTTTTGTAGAGTATCCACATCATTTGGAAATTCAATAATGGCTCCCAGTTTGCAGTCATCTGCGAACTTTGTTAGCTAGAGTCTCTTAGTGTTGGCCTGTACATCAGAGAAGTAGATGCCAAACAAGAGAGGTCCCAGGACTGAACCCTGAGGTACTCCACTTGTCACTTGTCTGGATCTGGATTTGGAGTCAGCTACTTTTACAGTGTGGGTTCTGTCAGTAAGTTAGTTGGCAACCCATCGAGTGACGGAGGGGTTAATGCCCAGCTTAGTGAGTCTATCTAGAATTCTGGAGTGGAGGACAGTTTCAAAGACATTGTCGAGGTCCAGATAGGCTGTGTGGACTGCCTTACCCTCATCCACGGCTCTGGAGACTAATTCAAAGAAGTCAATCAGGTTCAGGAGACAAGATTGGCCCTTCATGAAACCAAACTGGGTGGGGTCCAGTGTTTGAAGGTTACCAATGTCTTTGTTTATAAATTCCATGATAATACATTCCATGGCCTTGCAGATCAGGCTCATCAGACTGATGGGGTGGTAGTTCCCAGGATCCAAGGTGGAGCCGCCCCTTGTGGAGTGGGATAACTGTAGCTGTGCACCACTCAGTGGGCATGAAGCCTGAGGAGAGGCTATGATTAAACATGACACTTAGGTGAGGTGCCAGTTAATTTTGTAGTTCATGTAGTAAGCAGCCCGGGATGTCATCTGGTCCCACGGATGCTGTATTCTTAGCTTTGGAGAGTGCATTTTTTACCAGTGTGGCCATTACTACAGGAATTTGGCAATCGTCTGGTAATGAGATGGGCCATTTAGGGGGTGAGAGGGGGCTGAAGTTGGCACTGAACTGATCTGCCAGAATATTGGCAATATCCTTGGGATCAGTATATCTAATGCCATTCTGTTGTAGCTCAGAGCAGATCTGAGCATTACCATTTAGATTCTTGACACAGTTATAGAATGCCTTATGGTTGTCTTTGGAATCTTTAGCAATTTTATTTTTGTAATTAGCTTTGGAGGATTTTATGAGGGATCTCAGCTTCTTACTGAGGCTGGTAAGGAATTTTTTTGCATCCTGGGATTTTCTTCTTTTCTGCAACAGTTTCTTCCTTTTGTTTTAAAGTTTGTTTATGGCAGGGGACCACCAGCTTGGTTTCCTTTTTTTTGGAGGAGAGCATCTTGGTTCTATTTGGGATGGCACAATTCATGCATGAGTGGATGTGCTCATACAGTGCCTTAGTGTAGGATTCAGCAGTTGAACTTTCAGTTCCCGTCTGCATGGGTGTCATGAAGTTTGTCACTTCTAACTTGAGTAGCATGAAGTTGGCTTTGGAGAAGTTTTTTATGGAGGTTTCCTTACTGGGGGGTGGGGATGGGATGTGGATGTTAAGGGTGATTAGCTTATGGTCAGACCTGACCAGTGAGGGAATGACCATAGGTGTGGATCATCGATTTCCCATGTTATTAATGACCAGGTCTAGGATATTGGAGACCATGGTGGGACTATGGATTAGTTGATCCAGGGCATTGAAATTTATGAATTCCAAGAACCGTTGGGCAAAGGTGCTGGTGCACGAGTAGTTTTCCAAGTTAATGGCAGGGTAGTTGAAATCACCCAGTATTAGGGTGTTTGGTTGTATCTTAATATTTTCCAATATGTTTAGAAAGGTGTAGTGAGAATCTTGGGGCATGGTGGGGGATCTGTAACAAGCTACAATTTGGATTTCAATCTTACCTAGTGTTAGTTGCACCTGGAGAATTTCAGATGCATTGTGTTGAGCAACTAGCCTGGTGGTGTGAATATCCTTGGTGAATAAAGACACTCCTCCACCTTTAGTGTTACGGTCCTGGTTTGGTGGCTGAAAAGTGTGGTAAGAGTTGTAGCCTGGTATTACAGGGGTGCTCTTTGGAGCCTTGAATAAGGTCTCAGTTACTGCACAGATATTGATGTTCTCCATTTTTAGGAGTGCCTCGAGAGAGAGAGTGCATTTCGAGGTTTAGACATCTAGCATTGAGTAGCATTACCTTCAGAATTTGCATGCTTGTACCTGTTATGGTGGTGGTTTTGTCCTTTGAACTTTGCCTAAAAAAGGCACTATAGGGGTGGCAAGAGCCTTATCCAGTAACCTGAATCCCAGGGGTGACAGGTGCAGACTATCTCTGGCAAAGCATCGTGGTCTGTCGATCATGTCGTCCCAGGCAGATAGATACTGGATCCCCTTTGAATGACACCAGAAGCTTAGCTAATTGTTGAAGTCAATCATTTTGTCCTTATATTGTGGTATCATTCTGGGCAAAGGCAGGATACTTTTAACACAGTGGAAAATTGGCTCCTTAACCGTTGTCTCATGTTAAATCCTAATAAAATCAAACTGCTGCTTTTCTCCCCCATTCACAGGTCTACCCCTATAACCTTTACATTAAAATCCAACAACGGCACCATTATTTCCCCAGATTCCTCAACCAAACTGTTAGGAGTTATAATAGATAATAACCTTAAGTTTGATCTACATATCAATAAAACTATTAAAACGGTTAATAAAAAACTTGGCTCACTATAGAGGATCAAGCCCTTCCTAACGCCATTAGCCAGAATTGTAATTGCTTGTGCACATCTACTCTCCACCCTCCTCTATGCTTCCCCTCTATTTACAAACCTCAGCAAAACTGACCTTAATAAACTTTCTAGCAGCTACAATCACATTGCTAGATTTGTTACCGATGCAGCCTATAGAACTCATCACTGTCAGAACCTAAATCTACTAGGATAGCTTGAACTTCCTAACCTACTTCAGGCTAACCAACTAATAGTTGCACACAAGATCCTGTACCAACCAGGTAATACACCCATATTTAAAAACCTCATCACCCCCCACAGTAACCTAAGTGCACTTCGTTCATCTGAAAGACTACTAGTTCAAACTCTCAAATCCAACAACACAGCCGGTAAATCTCTATTTGCTAACTCTGTTGGCAAAACTTGGAATTCTCTTCCTGTTAATCTTACATCTGAACTCTCTCTACCTTAATTCAAGAAAAGTCTGATTCAGTACTTTAAAAAAGCGATGGCTATGTCCTTGTCCTAATGCAGACTAACTCTAACCATCACTTGTGTACACATGGAGGACTTCTGCCTACACTTTATTGTTTCTTAACTTATAAATCTTATGCGCTCCTTGGATCTACTACCAGGTAACCTACTAGGCATTCAATACTCTATCATTCTTAAAAACACTGTTTTGAATTTTCAATCGGAGTATAAATGTAATAATTTGTTTGTGTATCTGTTTTTGTGTTTGTTTGCATCTGTGTAAAAATCCTTTTATTTGTGTTTTATTTTGTGTTTTAAACCGTAAAAATGTAACAGTTTGTTGAATGTCTTTTTGGAGCTTTTCTCCCCGGGCCTCTGCTGAAAATGGACATGTATCCAGTCGGATTATCTGGGTAAACAAATGTAAAATAAATAAATAAAGTCACCCATGATCAGCGTAAAGGGATGAATCTTGATAGATTCAAAGAGATCCAGATAGGTGACGTGGACATCTTGAGTCAAAGCTGGGGGCCTGTAGCTAGCTATGATTTGAATAGGGGTCTTGTCGATTGTTAACTGCACCTGGAGTGTCTCTTGTGCATCATATTGTTTGACCAGCCTGGAAGTGTGTATATCTTTTATATATATTGCAACTCTACCTCTTTTTGGTTTGCCGCCCATGGTTTGGGGTCTGAATGTATGATAGGATAAGTGTGCTCTCAGCAGCCTTGAACCAGGTTTCTATGACTGCACAAATGTCAGCATCTTCCAGGGTTAAGAATCCTTGTAATGAGTGCGGTTTCATGTTTAGACTCTTAGCTTTTAGCAGCATGAACTTTATTTTGCGTTTTGATGACATTTTCATGTTGGTAGTTCTGACCTCATGGCATTCCCTAAAAATGTCGCTATCAATACAGCAAAGATGAGATGAAAAACAGCCTGGATTAAATCAGCACATAAAACTTTTAATAAAATCAATAAAGGTTGAGCGCTTTCACTCGCATCACACGAGCTTCATCAGAACAAATACAAATTCTGGTCATTCCACTTAAATATCAAAAGTTGGCGCCAAAAAGTAAAATCAATTCTTAAAGCTGTATCACATAACATAACATAGATATACTAAAACAGTTAACTACTTCTATCCTGTGTTAATACTATAAATATAGCAATTTAATAAGTAAAAGTTCAATGAATCTAATAATTAATGTGTGAAAAATACAATGTAAACAATCACACTTAATTTCTCAACAATAAAACAGGTTTTACAGAGACAAAATCATTGATACCTGGTGCAGTCATAGCATCAGTGAATAGCTGCCACCAGTATTCCCTATAAGCCAGCTGGTTCTTAGAATTTCCACCCCTAGGGTCGATTGCAATGACATCCAGAATAGCAAATTTAAAATAATGTTCCACACCTTCCTTGTTAATATGCCTGTATAATGCATTAGTCATGTCCTTTGTTTTAATACTATAATTGTGAACAATAGTACAAATTACTTGAAATTTACATGTGAATACAACCACAGTGGAGTAGCTTATTTAGATACTCTAGTAACATACGATGGTAGCAGTTTTAAATCTAGGATACATAGAAAAAGTACTTTTACCAACTCATATTTAGAGTTTAGTAGCAATCATCCATACAAATTGAAAAATAATATTTTTAAAGGGCAGCTTGTACGAGCATTAAGGATGACTTCGGACTATTTTGATATGATAGAGGAGGTGAGGTTTATTATAAGGTTATTCATGGAGAGGGGTTATGATGAAAAAATGTTGTTGAATACTAGCCAATATGTTTTAGAACAATGGGGTACCAAATATACTCCACTGTTGGGAACAAACAGCAATAATGACGCAGAGATCAACATTAAAGATTTGAACAACACAGACAATACCAAGTTCAATAGGGCATGTATTTTAGAATTTGGCCCATATACAAAAGATATTAAGAACATTATGACGAAGTATTGGGATTTATGTTTCTCTGAACAGGATATTATTGACATTTTAGGTGCAAGACCTTATTTTGTCCATAAAATGGGCAAGAGTTTGAAATTCTATTTTGAAAATAGAGTTAGGACCAATACATCTATAGGTTTACATACTAGGAAATGTGGGGCTTGCAGCCAATGTAAGGACATCCTGGAAGTAAGTAGTTTGATTCTGGATAACATTAACAAGACTACTGTTATGTTTAAAAAAGGAAACTGTAGAACAAATATGCTGATATATATGGCCAAGTGTATGATCTGTCCTGCTTACTATATAGGGAGAACACAGAGACAATTCAAAAAGAGAATATATGCTCACAATTATAGTATTAAAACAAAGGACATGACTAATGCATTATACAGGCATATTAACAAGGAAGGTGTGGAACATTATTTTAAATTTGCTATTCTGGATGTCATTGCAATTGACCCTAGGGGTGGAAATTCTAAGAACCAGCTGGCTTATAGGGAATACTGGTGGCAGCTATTCACTGATGCTATGACTGCACCAGGTCTCAATGATTTTGTCTCTGTAAAACCTGTTTTATTGTTGAGAAATTAAGTGTGATTGTTTACATTGTATTTTTCACACATTAATTATTAGATTCATTGAACTTTTACTTATTAAATTGCTATATTTATAGTATTAACACAGGATAGAAGTAGTTAACTGTTTTAGTATATCTATGTTATGTTATGTGATACAGCTTTAAGAATTGATTTTACTTTTTGGCGCCAACTTTTGATATTTAAGTGGAATGACCAGAATTTGTATTTGTTCTGATGAAGCTCGTGTGATGCGAGTGAAAGCGCTCAACCTTTATTGATTTTATTAAAAGTTTTATGTGCTGATTTAATCCAGGCTGTTTTTCATCTCATCTTTGCTGTATTGAAGGCGAGTGGTATTTTCAGCGTTGATTTTTGCTTCTTTCGTTGACATTTGGTGTGGCCAAGCAAGACGTTGTTTCAAAAATGTCGCTATGGGGGAGCCAAGAGCCTTTGCCAGAAGCCTGAAGCCCAAGGGAAACAGATGCAGGCCATCTCTGGTAAAGCATCATGGTCTGTCAATCATGTCTTCCCAGGCTGTCAGGTACTGGATCCCCTTAAAATGACACCAGAAACTAAGCCAATTGTTAAAGTCAATCATTTTCTGTTTGTATGGAGGCATCGTTCTGGATGATGGTAGAATGCTGCTTAAGGCTAGGAACATACCTGCCTGAGACACATATTCAATGAGCTCGATCATGTCTCTTTTCATATAGTCCAGGGAGGTATGTCTCAAATCATTCACACCAACATGGACTATGACTCAGTCATAACAGTACCTGCTGTTGAGAGACTTGAGCGCATGGGTGATATGGTGGATTCTGGCACCTGACAAAAAACTTACCGTGACTTTCTCCTTATCCAGCCTGGTGAGGGGCACATCTGTATTTCACAATGGAGTCTCCTATGACTAATATGTTGGGTTTATGTTTAGGCTTTAGTGGCTGTGAGACACAGGTATGTGGACTATGTGTGGTATGTGGTGTGGTGAGCAGTGGAGTTTGCATATGTTTTTGCCTCAGAGGTCTCTTTTGTTTGGGTATGTTTTTGTTAAGAACCTTGGCATATGTGGGTGTGTGTTGTATAGGTGTGGGTGGTGATTGAGGTGTGGTGTTTGTGTTGACAACCTTCTCAGTGCCAGTTATACTGGCTTGTGAGGGAACGAGCATAGACTCTAGGTCCTTAATGTAATTGCATCTCTCACAAATTCAGTTCCTTAGTGGTAGTAGTAGAGCATTGTCCATGTACATGAGACAGCTGCTACACTGTCTCAGGATGCCCATATCAACCAAACTGGCAGGAGAAAACATAGAAAATTGTCCATCCATATTTGTCAGAATATGAGGGAGAGAGTCCAGAGAGAACTAAGCAGGTAAAGGGTGGAATGTCTAAGAGTAGTACTACCAGGTGATCACACAAGTGCTACTAAGGGAAAATTTGTAGTTGGAATACTTCACAAAGTGCAGCTGTGGTGTGTGATGTGCAAACAAGCACAAACCAGCTGAAACATGGGGTTTAAGTACCACAAAAAAAAATAGAAGATTCTAGTAACACAGAAATCTAGCCAATCCTGCTAGTCCCTGCTTTCTTTACCAATCAAACTGAGCCAGACAAGGTCCAGGCAGCCCTGCTACTCTCACTAGCTGAGGAAATAGGCCCCTACCAACACAAAATGGCTGTCAGAAACACAGATGGCAAACACAAGATGACTGCCAGAAACACAGAAAGCAAAAAAAAAAAAGAAACAGCGCTGGATGCAGCAAATCTGTATCCAGACTATGCTACTCAATTTAAGAGTTAAGAACATAGTAAAACTCACAGAAAAGCACATATTAATCACTTACACACAAAAACAGAACTCACCATATGAAAAAATACAGTTAAACAATAATGATATGGAGTAAAATGCAGTTAAACAGTAATGACTTCCAATAAATAACAATGAAATACAGTTAACCAAAATGAAATGCAGTTAAATCAGTAAATTGCTTTAAAAAAGTGTAAATGTGATAAATGAACTCACAATTACAACAGTAAAAACAGCTCAAATAAAGCAGCAATTCAGTAGAATACAGTCATCAGTTTAATAAGGCTACCGAGAAGCAGTAACAAATGCAGCAAACTAAATGCAGTTAACACCTAAGTGCAAGCAGCAAAATGAAGTAGGAAGAGGCACAGTATAATTTTTTTTGTTAAGTAGAAAGTGAGGAGACAGAAAATAATTTAAGGTTAAGAAGGTAAAGAGGTGGGCCTTCACAACTGATCACACTTTATTCAGTAGGATGAGATTGGGCTGCTTTTAAATATGTAAGAGATTTTTCATGGTTAGGTGCATCATGTAATTGAGTGTTCAAGTATATTTCCCTGAAAATTTTGTTATGAGCTGACATAGAAGAATAGACATATTACCTTTCATACATAAGTGCCAAATACAGGAGCTTATGGGGAATGACCATGACAACATGGACCCCAGGATTCACAAAGCTGAAATTTTCATGCAGGAGCAGTGTAGCCGCTCCTCCATGGAATATGGCCACCGAGCGACCCAGGAACGTGCTGTTTTGATGTGTACGAGCCTGCCTACACTGTTCCTGCATGGAAAGCCCTGCAGTATGCTAATCAGATCATTTGCTGGTGAAAACCATGCAAATGAGCTGAATTAGCGATTCAGGAAGTAGGCAGGTCTCCGTGCAGGAACACCGTAGGGTGCAAAAATGTATTCAGCTACTAGCCAAATATATTTCTGCAAAATAGAAAATGGAGCCATAACAGCCTCAAATAAAGCATGTATTGCATGTATTAGGCATGCCAATGGCCAAATATATGGCTATTGGCATGAAAAATAGTTTATTTTTTTTAAATAAAAGTTTGGTTTTTTTTGGCCGATCTTTGCCATTTAAGCATAGGGCAAACGGGATCCTGACAAAAATACAAAAAAAAACCTGAAAAAATAAAGTTTGAGAGAAATCTGCATTTTGCCATAATAGTCAATGGCATTCAGCATGAAAACAATACCAGGGAATAGTGGTTGCTAAGGGGAAAGGCTCAGTGTAAGTGTGGTATCTCAGGAGTAAGGCAGTGGTGTATGTAAATGAGGGAATTTATACTGAATCACAAATTTCTTCTAAGTGTCAAACTGCACTTAACAATGTAGGTGCTCCAACACCATAGTGTAGACAGGAGGAGCAACTAACATGAAAAGGGGGGGGGTGTCATGACTGCTGAAAGCATATTGGAGCTCAGTGGCCCATGTTTGCCCTTAGCTAAGCACAGCTAAGGCAGGGTGTGTGTCTGCGGCTGTATTTCCCTAGTCTATGAAATGCAGAGTGTGTTCATGTCTAGGAAGGGCCAGTTCTGTTTAAAACTGTTTACTTTAGCTAAACAGGTGTGCACGGTGCACACCAGGCCTTAAAAAACAAAACCCACAGGGGATAGAACTGTTAACATTTGAGCACCAGGAATATGCACGGCATATCAGGGCTTAAACAAAGAGGAAATTGGATGGTGAAACTGCAGAAGGAAGGCAATCAAGGAGAACAAGCATAGCTGGCAGGTGGAATGTATCAGAATTAGCCAATTACACAGGTAGCAGCCCAGCAGACTACTATAAACTATGCAAACACCTTTCAGTCTGTTTTTTCCCACAGGTTCTACACCACTGGTGTACACATTTGGCGGAATTTTAATCTGACAAATCTAACAAAACATGTTAGGGGCTTCTGTTGCTCTTATCTATCAGTATATGCTGAAGACTGAGGGTGGTGAGGAGAAAAATGCTGACAACCAACTCAGACTGAGGAGGAGGAGAAAAGTGTTCAGACCCAGGGTAACCTATTAAGGCCTACAGGATCTGGAGATAGTAGAGCGATATGAGGTGGACAGGGACATACTAGAGCAACTGGTTGAGCTGTGCCGGCCTCCCCTCAGAGTCAGAACCAACAGAGGGGAACCCATCCCAGTGGATACCAAGATATGTGTAGCCTTAAGAATACTAGCTACAGGTACTTTCCAAAGACGAACTGGGGATATCATGTGGGTCTTACAGGCATCTGCGTCCAGGATACTCCACCAGTTCCTGGATGCCATGTGACCACATGCCATGTAGCAGACTACCCAGAGGTACTGGGTGCCATAGACTGCACACACATCCACATCAAAGCACCACCTGGTGAACGAGGTAGGGTCTGCATAAACTGCAAGGGCTTCACCTCCATCAACTGCCAGGTCGTGTGTGATGCCCAGGGCATTATCATGAACATGTGTGCTGGCAGCCCTGGAAACTATCATGACTCCCACATCTGGCATTCATCACAGCTGTACTGGGCGTTTGCCAGTGGGGACATCCTATATGGCCAGCTGGTGGGGGATGCTGGCTACGCACTGGAGCTGTGGCTGATGACACCCAGCAGAAATGTACACACACCCACACTAGAATGCCATAATGAGCCACATGCTCAAACCAGGATCATTCTAGAGCATGTGTTTAGGATACTCGAGTCACAGTTCAGCTGCCTTTAAATATCTGGTGGAGCCTTGCAGTACTCTCCAGCCACACGTGCACACATGTTCATAGTATGGCCCATGTTACACAATATGATCCTGTGGAAACAGTTGCAGCAGGAACAAAATGGGGAAGGGCCACACAGCCCCCCACCATTGCCAAGGCCTCCACAGGCACAGAGTGACTCAGAGGAGGAACACCCTGAGCATGCCCCTGTAGACAGATGGAGGCATGCCCAGTATGCCCTGGCCTTGGCAAAGAGGCAACGCATAGAACATACACTAACACTGTAGGGCCCTAGGGACTGATCTCTCTCTCTCTCTCTCTCTCACTCTGACTCACACACACAGTAAAATGGATGCCAAACATCACACCACCTATACCTGACCATGTATAGGCAGTGTATTGCATGCATCCAACATAGTCAGCCCTCAAGCACCACCCTCACAACAGCTGCAGGCACAAAGTAAGCCAGTCTCTGTAACAAAATAAACGAATGGAGTGAAATTTTCTGATAGCATATCTATGCTATTGATCAAGCATGTAAGAGAATGGGGTGGCTAACTGGGATAGCATCACACAACGGACAGCTCTGTGGGACAGCAAGAAGTGTATCCCCAGTACTGCCCTACCCACACTATGCAGTACCACCCTAGTTGACAAATACCACTGCAGTATTGTAATACCTGGCAAAGGCCCCCACAAGGCGACATCCATGAGTGTTAACTGCTTCTTGTATGTAAGGCAATTATTTCTTGTAATGTTTTACTCCTTGAAGGCTTTGGCCAAGACATCAGAGTATAATAAACTTGCGTGAATTACTGGCTGGTTGTTTTTCTCTTTACTATCTTCAGTAATGTTAGTTTATTTCCTAAGAGGTCGTTGTATGTCTGACCATTGTGTATGAACTATCATGGTTTTGTAGCAGTGTACTGTTCAGTTATTATTTGGACTGTGGGGTGGGGGGGCCAATGGGTCCTTTTGTATCCAACTGTGCATGCTGCCCCAGTTATGGGTGGTCTGTCAACACAATTATGTCTTTATGGGCATTTACAGACATGTATGCATGTCTGTAAATGCAATGTATATATTTTCATACATACATACATATATATATATCTATCTATATATATATATATATATATATATATATATATATATATATATATGTATATGGATTCACTTTAGAAGCTCAAAATACTGAAATATTGAAATTCAGTATTTCAAGTCCATAAAGTGGAATCCTGAGAAGAGCGAAACCCCAGAAGCGCGAAATCTAAAACCTCGAATACTGGACGCTTTGAATTTCGTGGTTCTGAGGTTTCACTATGGTTATGGATTCAGGTAAGTGTGTATATGTTAAGGGTTTTGAGTAGGGACTGCAGTGTGTGTTAGTGTGTTTTGTTGCTGTGATGTGTGTGTGCAAGGAGAATGTAGCTTGTGTGGTGGTGTTTTGTGCGTGTTTGTATGTAGTGTGACCTCAGAGTTAGAATATTTAAGTGGGGGGTGTGGGGGTTGCAGGGGGGGCCTTACTTTCATATAGTAGAGAGCTTGTGTTTGTCTGTGGGGAGGATGGTGTGTGTGTGTGCGTGTGTCTGTGTGTGTGTGTGTGTGTGTGTGTGTGTGTGTGTGTGTGTGTGTGTGTGTGTGTGTGTGTGTGTGTGTGTGTGTGTGTACGTATAGTAGAAGCGCCAAATTCAAAATCCCTGGTGTGCGAGATTTTGAATTTTGCGGTTCTGAGTTTTCACTGTTTTATGGTTTTGGCTTTATAGTCTCGATATACTAAATTTCGATATTTCAGTATTTCGAGTATATAAAGTTAACCCATATATATATATATATATATATATATATATATATATATATATATGCATATATGCACACCAGTATTTATTGGTAATATATCTACATATTGCCATACACATATATGTATCTCCATACATATCTATCTATCTCTCTCTCTCTCTGTATATATATATATATATATATATATATATATATATATATATATATATATATATATATATATATATATGTTTCTTTGCATATATATATATATATATATATATATATATATATATATATATATATATATTTATATATGTGGATACCAATCCTTTCTGATTGCACAGTGTCTCTTCCCTATTGTAAACTGGCTGTAATGCATGGTATGTTTGACAAAACATCCTGAAGACCTACAGCTCAGATGGCTTAGTGGTACATTGCTGTTGTTGTAGTGTCCTGGGTTCAAAACCTCCAAGGGCTTTTTTTTTTTTGTTGCAAGGCAGAACAAGGGCTGTTGGATACAGAGTGATTAAGGCAGTTTTGAGTGGCTTTAAGCAGGTTTGCATGATGGTAAGAGGTGCTAACATACGGTAAAATTAATAGGTGCTTACACCTTTTAGGTTTCGCTTAGTGATGCTTCCAAGTGTGCCAATCTGCTTAGCATTCACATTTAAGCAATGCTTAAACCTGCTAAGACTCAGCCCTAGTAACCATTGCTCACATTGCAGTGTGATAAAATAGCAGAGTAATGACATAATTTAATAAGTGTATTCAATTTCCTGTAAATAACATGCTTCTATGTGCAGTCATTACAGTAGCAAGAGATGTGAATATACTGTATGGGACACTTGGGTATACATGGGTAGTATCACATTTCTTTTTTCTGTTTATGTTGGGGTTTTTTTGTTTTTTTATACATGGGTAGTATCACATGTTATATGCACTTACACTTGCATGTTACACTGGCTACAGTGCACTGGTTGACATAAATAATTTAACACATATTGTTTTATTAAATTAGTACTTTTAACACTACTTTTCCATGTAAAATTAGATTGCCTGTTGTAGTACTCAAAACATGCACCTTTGCATGTAACGCTGGGACTCTGAGTACTACACTATCTTGTTCTTGGTGTTTGAGCTGTATCTTGTTATGTATCTCCTATTGGATATTAACATGATATTTTTATATTAACTGTAGACTGCTATATTTTTTGCCCATGTCATTGGAACTGTTGTCATTTAGTAATGGCATACATGTCAGTTTCAGACTTCTATCCTTCAAAACATTCATCCTACTGCATAACCTGTTGCAAATCTACTTTGTCTGTCCTCTGTGCAAATGTGCAGATGTCAGGTATTGCTAAGGCCATACAACTATGTAGGTGCCCACATAGTATTGTTCTGTGGGCCTGGACACTGCTGCTAGTTCCAACATATTCCTTCATGTGAGCCTTGACCCTTTTCCTTGCCTGTGTGAGGGACATTACAGAGGTGGTGGGCTACACATTCACAGACAGTAGGTGGGAATACTTCACAAGACAGGACATTTGGGGACAGCCCAACAATATGGGGGACATAAATATTGAACAGATTCCATGTAATCAGTGCTGTTATACACATGGTGGATTGATAGATTGACAGGGCTTATGTAGGCATGCATTTAGTGAGTGACTTCACGACTGACAGTGGTATATCTCTGACATACCTCTTCACTGGCTATGTTTGCCTGTTATGTTTTGTGTGTTCCCCAGACAGTCAGTGTCCTTGGAAAATCAGTTGGGGACTCTGGGGAATGCAGTCAGTAAATACTCACATCTATTGGTATTACTGACATCACATTCCTCATAAAGATATGTTACAACAAACCAGTAACATCTGCAACTGTCTCAATGTATGACAGCAATATGTCCAATCTACCCCTGTGTTTGTGCCTCTGTCCCCAAATGATGTCAGGCTTTGTCCACATGTCAGTGAGGCTCAGACATAATTAGGATAATTATTTCTTGCCTTCATTCCTGCTATCATCCCAGTGATGTAGTAGACCCACAGACATGCCAGGGAAGAGGCCATAGATATGAGTCCTGAGCCTGTACATTCTGAGGTGAACTGTACATTTGAGAGGTCTGTGTATGTCTGTCCATTGTTAACAGATTGTCAGGACTGTGTACACATGTCATGTGCACATGTTATTTGGGCTGTGTATGGAGGGGGTAGATGTAAGTGTTATGGCTCCTTTTTCATCTGACTGTGTATGCTGCTCCAGTTTCTGCTGGTTTATTGGTTGTATGTGTTTGTAGGTGCAGACTGAGACATGTCCTGTACCATGGTCAGAATTCAAACTACACTGAGAATTGGGCCAGTATATTTAGGTCTAGTGCGTGAGTGGCATACAATTTATTTATTTATTTTATTTTATTTGCAGTTGGTTTACCAGGATAGTCCATTGGGCCAAAACTAACCTGTTTTCAATGGAGTCCTGGGGAGAAAAGCTCCAAAACAATCTAGGTTACAGTAGGTTATTAATGATAATTATACAAAAATTAAGATTCACTTAAACAATTTCAAATAGTACAGGAACATTAGGAGTAATACAGACTTGTGATGAAACTTACAGATGATACAGACTAACAAGAGGAATATTGCAATGTAAATACTGAGAAGTCATTGTGTATTAGGAAGCATACACATTAAGAGGTGCAGCCTAGTGCATTTTTTGGAAATACCATACGAATAATAATAATAAAGTATGAGTTGGGGGAAAATAATAAGGAAAATTGCTGGTGTAAACAGGGGAAAGGAGGAAGATGGACATTGCCAGTGTTAGTTATGTGGGGTGGGAACAAGAGCATTCCCACTGGGATACTAGATGTGAATGAAGAGATTTTTTGAAAATAAAATGGTTACAAGTTGTGCGAATGGACGGTGGTAGGGAGTTCCAGAGGTGTGTTAGGCCATAGGATAGAAGATTTTTACATGGGGGATGAGTTGGTTTGTAGACTTCTAGTAGATTTTGATTGTTGGACCTTAATACTCTATCAGGTAGGTGCATTTTAAAAGCAGTAGAAATGGAGGGACAGAGGGAGGGGTTAAAAATGAGCTTGTGTGCAAGACTTAGTTGAATATAGGTTAGGTGATTGGGTAGTTCTAGCCATTTTAGTTTTTGGAGAGAGGAACAGTGGTGGGTGGAGGACTTGTGGCTGGTAGCGAATTTGGTGATTTTGTTGTAGCAAGAAGAAAGTTGTGTTTTTAGACAGGACTGTAGATTAGTTAGGAGTGGAGCTCCATAGAGAAGGGAGGGGGTAAGAAAGGAAGTAGAAAGAGTGATTTTAGTGGCAGGTGTAAGGTAATGGTTTTGTCGATAGAGCATACCTAGTTTTGATGGGGTTTTTTGATATTTAGTTGTAGGTGGGAGTTGAATTTGAGCTGGCTATCAATTTGGACCCCAAGTAACTTGGTCTCTGACACCAGTTCCAGAGGTGAGTTGTTTTGACTAGTAATAGTGAATGTGTTTATATCGAAAGAAGTGACTTTAGAGGGGGTAAAAAAACATTAATTTGGTTTTAGAGGCATTGAGTGCTAGGTGATTACTTTTCATCCATTGCTCAGTGGTTGAAAAGGCATCTTGAGTAAGCTTTAGGAGTGTGGGGATGGATGTGGTAGAGCAGATAATAGTTGAATCATCTGCATGTTGGAGGATGTTTGAGAATGGGATAGAGTTGCGGAAATCATTTATAAATATATTAAAGAGAAGGGGACCCAGTATGGAGCCTTGGGGAACTCCGGTAAGGGTATTAAGAAATGAGGAGGTGGCCTTTTTCCATTTTACTGCTTGATATCTATTGGCTAGGTAACTGGAGAACCAGTTTAAAGAGGAGGGAGATAGATTAAGTTTTGAGAGTTTAGTTAAAAGCAGGCTGTGTGAGATAGTGTCAAAGGCCTTAGAGAGGTCAAGTAGTAGGGTAGAAACAATTTGGCCAGAGTCACAGGCTTTATTTACAGTTTCAAGGAAGGAGAGGAGGGCTGTCATAGTGCTATGATTTGGTCTGAATCCATGCTGTGTGGGAGTTGGTAGGTGATTATGTAAGAGATGTGGTAGGAGTTGAAGTTGGATACACTTTTCTAGGAGTTTGGAGATGGGAGACAGGATGGTGATGGGGCGGAAATTAGTAACATTGTTATTGTTGCCACCTTTATGTAAAGGTATGATAAAGGCCTTTTTCCAGATGTGGGGTACTATACATTCTTGGATAGAGCGGTTGATTAGAATGCTAATGGGGTAGGCAATTGCTTCAGCAGCTATGCTAAGAAAGTAAGAAGGGATGTTATCAGGAGCATTAGTGCATGGCTTCAGTTTCAGAAGGAGTTTCTTTATAGTAGAAGTGGGTATAGGTTTTAATGAGAATAGAGGGGAGTGGGAAGAGGGGCTATTAAGGGGTGATGAAGATGTTGAGGAAGTCAGAGTAGGAGAAGAGGTGGAGGGTAGAGAGTTACTAGATGGTAATGAGGGAGTGGTAGCAGTGCAGGGTAGAGTGTTGGTAGGGGAGGGTGGTGGTGTGTTGGAGAATGTGGTGGTGTTAGAAAATGTTGAGGTTAATTTGGAAATAGATTAAATGAAAAAAGAGTTAAATTGGGTAGCTAAGTCTAAATCAGGAGCATTAGGGTCTGGGGTGGGGGTGTCTGGTTTGCTGGGGTTAAGGAGAGTAGAGATACCTTTCCAGAATTTCTGAGGGTTAGTTTTATTATTATTTTGGAGTATGGAGAAATAATTTTGTCGATCAGAGATGAGCTTTTTTACTTTATTTGAAAGTGTTTTGTATTCATTATGGACTAGGGGCCTCCTGTTTTTCTGGTAATGTGCCCAGACTTTATCTCTGTGCCACCTGGTTGATAGTGTGTTTTTGGTAAGCCAAGGGGCAGTTTTAATGATGTATTTGTTCACACAGTCCATATATTCTACTGTTAACTTGACTTACCGGTATGTGAGTGTGGTGATATTGGTTGTGGGTATGCACTTCCATACTGGTGTCTATTTTTCAGTGCTCTTACATCCCTGTAGTGCCTGATATATTTGCAAATACGTGTAATTACCCATAGCAGATTTCCTATTTCAATTACTTGGTGCTATTTCACTAAATATGTGTTACAGCACACAGGAGGGTGTTACTGCAGCAACTGTGTTAGCTTATCTATGCCAGTACTTAGATACATCCCCATTTTCATGGCTTCCACCCACCACTTTGTCAGCCTTGGTCATGATTTATTGCAGTAAGGGGTTCTAAGCATACCTCTCAACTGGCTGAATTGTTTCAGGATGTCCAGGTTTATTGATCATATGTCTGGTCTGTTTTACAGATTATTCTCATTTCTCTGGTAAATCACTGTGATGATATGATGATTGTTGTCAGTAAATGATGACACACATTTCATTGTCATACCTCACATCCATCAGGATATGTATGCTGAAACCAGCTGTGTCACTCTGTCAAGAAGAGTACAGGGGGACAATGACCTCTTCCTTCCTGGATGCAAAAGCGTTAGTAATGAGATGTGCCACATAGAAGGACTTTCTGACCACAGTAGCAATGTGGTGGTCAAAAGAGACATTGCTGTCAACCTGTGTACCCAGATGTCTTGTAACACCTTCTGTGTTCAGGGGACTACCATTGATGTAGTAATTCATGGGAACAGGGTTTTTCCCAGATGGGATGACAACACATTTTCTGACATTGAGCTTAAGGTCATGGCTCTGACACTAGTCATTAGTCTCAGTGAGGCCTTTCTGTAGGATCCCAACATCACTTGGGTAGTTAATAATAGCTCCCAGCTTGCAATTGTCTGCAAACTTTGTCAGCTAGAGTCCCTTTATGTTGGCATAGGTTCATAGGTAGGTACTAGGCTATCTGCCCAAGGGCATTTATAAGCCTAGCCAGAGTGTGTCGGCTTTCACCACCCCATTGATTAATTAACTGATCCTCTATCAGGCAGAGCCAATGAAGTGATCCCAGGGGTGTGTTTTCTGTTACTCATCCACTCGTCAAGGTTTCTCTTGAAGAGTGTTAGTGAGGGGCTCTGCCTAATGTAGTTTGGAATTTTGTTCCAAAGCATGGGGAGTCTCTGTGACAGGAATCTATCCCTCCAGCATATTCTATTTATTAGCTATAAACAAAATATCCAACTCTTGTAATGAAAAAACGTTGACCACACCAAGCGTGAAGACAGACTTCCTTTCAAAGTATTTATTAGCGCAAAATAATCCACAATAGTTAGGTACGTAAACAGTACTGCAAAGTACAATATAAAGTAAAAGTCTAAAAACAAGTAAATGTAAAACGTTACAAACGTTTTTCGTCTGGATAGATATCCGGACTTCTTCAGACACAGCTAACACTAAACACACTGAATATTTAACATAGTTTCAAGCAATTAAACACAGGTGTGTCAGTTTAATTAATGCTTGCCTTGACAAACCTTTAAAGTCACAGTCATCCCATCACTAGTTACGAATACAAGGTTATAAAACCATATTTTAAAACTACTCACAAAAGAAAATCAACATATAATATACTCCCTTAACTTTTGATGCTAACCTATCCTGAATTTTTAAAAGGTTTAGCGGACACAATGTCCGACTTCTATCAAAGTGAGTGTTTGAAACATTAAGTGCACAGTCACAAAGACAACCAAAAAAACACAATGTAATCAAATATATTACAGCATCAAAAACCGAAGTCACAAAATTCAATTTATAATATTATTATTTTATCTTAATAGGCTTTTAATCTTTAAAATGCACGCGATTGAACAAAATTCATTCAATCCTGGTTCATTACAAGCTGCCAACCGTAATTGCCAGCTAAGTTCATTTTTTTCTAACTCCAACTTAAAGTAATTTTCGTTCAATAAATTATTTTCTGTCAGACAATTTTTAGTTTGACTAATGACCATGAATTTGAATGCATGACCTGGGTGTCCTGCGCAGTGCCTAGCGAGGGCGTTTTCGCTTTTGTTCCTCGCTATTGCATAGAGGTGTTCGTAAATCCTGTCACCTAACCGCCTCTCTGTTTTACCTACGTAAAACGATGTGCATTGAATACACTGTGCCAAGTAAAAATTCAGGATAGGTTAGCATATTAAGATAAAATAATAATATTATAAATTGAATTTTGTGACTTCGGTTTTTGATGCTGTAATATATTTGATTACATTGTGTTTTTTTGGTTGTCTTTGTGACTGTGCACTTAATGTTTCAAACACTCACTTTGATAGAAGTCGGACATTGTGTCCGCTAAACCTTTTAAAAATTCAGGATAGGTTAGCATCAAAAGTTAAGGGAGTATATTATATGTTGATTTTCTTTTATGAGTAGTTTTAAAATATGGTTTTATAACCTTGTATTCGTAACTAGTGATGCGATGACTGTGACTTTAAAGGTTTGTCAAGGCAAGCATTAATTAAACTGACACACCTGTGTTTAATTGCTTGAAACTATGTTAAATATTCAGTGTGTTTAGTGTTAGCTGTGTCTGAAGAAGTCCGGATATCTATCCAGACGAAAAACGTTTGTAATGTTTTACATTTACTTGTTTTTAGACTTTTACTTTATATTGTACTTTGCAGTACTTTTTACGTACCTAACTATTGTGGATTATTTTGCGCTAATAAATACTTTGAAAGGAAGTCTGTCTTCACGCTTGGTGTGGTCAAAATATTCTATTTATTGTTGTGGCGAGGTTTAGCTCACTAGTGAGCGTGGCTCGCACTGACTTGGAATTCTTTAGGTGGAGCATGTCCATCAATTCTGAGTTGGACATGGCTTTGTAAGTCAGGCAGAGATCACCTCTGAGTAAGCGATATGCAACTGAGTACAGCCAGAGTTTTTTCAGTCGAGCTGCATAGGACATATGTTTGAAGCCAGTAATCCTCTTGGTGAGGTACGTTTGTGGTCTTTCCAGCTGTTGGAAGTGTCTTGTGCATGGACCTCAGAGAAGTAGATACCAAACAGGAGAAGAACCCAGGACAGAACTCTGTGGGACTCCACTTATGACTGCTCAGCAGTCTGACTTGGAGGCAGCTATTTTCACACTGTGAGTTCTATCGCTGAGCCAGTTTGCAACCCACTTAGTGATATAGGGGTTGATGCCTAGCTTAGTGAGTTTTTGCATGATTCCTGAGTGGCAAATGTTATCAAAGGCTTTGGCCAGATCAGGTTAGGCTGTATGAGCCACCTTGCCTTCATCCGCAGCTCAGGTGACTGACTCAAAGACATTGTCCAGGTTGATTGAGCAGGCATGACCTACCCTTCACAAAACCAAACCGTGTGGGATCCTGAGTCTGGAGATTCCCATATCCCTGTTTATTAGGTGCATGGTGATGCATTCCATAGCTTTGCATAACAGACTTGTCAGGCTAATGGGGTGATAGTTCCCATGGTCTGTAGTTGCTCCTCCTTTGTGGAGAGGGGTGACTGTAGCAGTGCACAATTTGGTAAGGACAAAGCCTGAGGTAAGGCTGTGATTGAACAGGTCACACAGGTGAGGTACCAGGTCACTCTGTAGTTCGTGTAGAACACAGCCAGGGATATTGTCAAGTCCCATAGAACCTGTATTCTTGGCCTTGGACAGTAGTGTTTTAACCTGTGCAGCAGTAAGACTGGATACCTGGCAGTGTACTGGTATTGTGATTGGACCTTTGGGGGGGAGAGGGGTAAAGTTGACACTGAATCTGTCGACCAGTATATTGGCAATATCTGTTGGCTCAGTCTAGGAGGTACCATTGTTCAGTACCTCAGAGCAAATATTGGTATTGCCATGGAGATTCTTTACATAACTCTATGAGGCCTTGTGGTTGCCTTTACTATGTGCTGCAATTTTGTTTTCAGAGCTAGCTTTAGAGTATTTAATGAGGGATCTCAACTTTTTGTTGAGGCTCATAAGGGTGTTATTCCAGTCTTGGAACTTCACCTTATTCTGTATCAGTTTCCTCCATCTGTTGTAGAGTTTCTTTATGGCAGGGGACCACAAGATCGGCTTCCTTTTTTTGGAGGAGAGTGTCTTGGTTCTATTGGGTATGGCAGAATCCATGCATTTGTGTACATGTTCAGAGTGCATTGGTGTTTGATTTTGCAGTGATGCAACTAGTCTCCATTTGCATGGCTGGCATGAGGTTAGCCACCTCTGTTTTTCAGAGGTCAAACTTAGCTTTGGAAAGGTTTTTATAAAATGGTGGGCAAGTGCATTGGTACATGAGTAGCTTCCCCAGTTAATGGAGGGGTAGTTGAAGTAAACCAGTATGAGGGTGTTAGGTTGTACAGTAATATCCACCAGGGTGATTAGGAGCATGGAGTGTGCATCTTGGAACATGACTGGGGACCGATAGCAAGCTACAACCTGAATCACTGTCATATCCAATGTTAGCTACACATGCAGTATTTGTGATGTGTTATGTTGGGCTACCAGTCTGGCCGTGTGTGCATCATTTATAAATATGGAAATACCACCACCTTTGGAGCTTCATTCCAAGTTCTGGGGCCAAAAGGAGTATAATGAGTTATATGCTTGTAGTGCAGGGGTGCTTTCTGCTGCCTTTAACAACATTTCTGTTACAGCATAAATGTAAATGTTCTCCATTTTAAGGAGTTCTTCGAGTGAGTGGATTTGGAGAGCTAGACTTCTAGTGTTAAGCAGCATTACCCTCATATTGCATGTGTTTGTAGCTGTTATATATTGATGTTTATATATATATATATATATATATATATATATATATATATGTATGTGTGTGTGTGTGTGTGTGTGTGTGTGTATCTATATATAGATATATGGATTCACTTCATAATCTCGAAATACTGAAATCTTGAATTTCAGTATCTCGAGACCATGAAGCCAAAAATCCATAAACTTGAAACCCCAGAACCGTGAAATTTAAAATCGCGACTTCTACACTAAACATACCGCAGACACAAACAGAAACATACACCTCCCTTCACATACACAAACACCTACCCTACATACAAGCAGGGGGGCAAGCCCCCTTGCACCCCCCACACACCTCTACTTAAATATACTAACTCTGTGGTCACACTACATAGACAAACACACAAAAACACCACCACACAAGCTACATTCCCCTCGCACACACACATCACACTAACAAAACACACAGACACACAAAAGCCCCTACCCAAAACCCATAAAACAAAAACACTTACCTACATCTCCAACCACCCACTCACACACCGCAACACCAGAACCGCTAATTCAAAATCTCCAAATTTCAGGATTTTGAATTTTGCGTTTCTGGGGTTTCTGTATTCTGCACTTTCGCCCTTCTGGTCTCAGGCTACTGAAATTCGGGATTTAAGTAGTTTGAGATTCTGAAGGGAAGCCATATTTTATACTTTTCTATATATATATATATGTATATGCATTTATGTAGATATATTTTAGTGTATATATCTATAAATATATCTATTCTGTATAGATTTGTCCACATATATGCATCTCCATACATATATACATGTATATATAGAAAACTTGACTGATTCTACAGAATCCTTTCCGTATTGTTGAATGACTCTAGTAACTGATATGTTTAAAAAATCACCACTACCTTATAGAGCTCAGATGGTGCAATGGTACATTACTTTGACTGTAGTTTACAGGGCCCTGTGTTCAAGAGTTGGCAGGACTTACTATTTTGTTGCAAGACAGAACAATTGCTGCTGGGAAGAGAGGGATAAGGACAATATTTAAAAGAGGTCCCTAGTTTGGTCCCTTTGACCCCCATTTTGACAGCCTTTAGATAGATTTGCTGCAGTAAGAGGTTCGGAGTATGGATCTGAGGTACAACTGCAAATATATATATTTATATATATATATATATATATATATATATATATATATATATATGTATATATAAATAAAAAGATAAATTAACAACAAAACATTATCTATTAATTACAAGGTATCATTTAAAATAGGGTAAAAGTATATCGAAAATATATAAAAAACATATTATCAAAAACCATATTATCTACGTAGTGGCTTATTAATTAATACAGGTTTAATACAAACTTTATCATTTAAACCTTTACCCATATTGGCATGCATCCTAATAATCCACTCGAGCTCTTTATGAATAAATGATAAATGATAAGGTTTGTATTACATCTGTATTAATTAATAAGCCACTACGTAGATAATTTGCTTTTTGATACTTTTTTAATATATTTTCAATATACTTTTACCCTATTTTAAATGATACCTTGTAATTAATAGATAATGTTTTGTTGTTAATTTAATTATCTTTTTATTTAGTACTATTACTTTAAGTTAATAGTATTTAGGCCAATTGTTTTAATTGGAAATTGGCTTTGATTGGCTGATACTATTTTAAAAACTAGTGAGTAATGTATTGAATTGTCTGAAGAAGTAGCTTTGGCTATGAAAGTGCTCACCATTGTTTGTACTACTTTTGTGGATTAAATTTGGAGTTTTACTAAGCTTTATCTGCCTTGGTCTGGTGTCTCCTATTTCTTTTTGCTACACACATATATATATATATATATATATATATATATATATATATATATATATATATATGTACAAAACTTGACTAATTCTTCAGAATCATTTCCCTACTGTTGAATGACTCTACTGAATGATATGTTTGAAAAAGCATCAGACAATTCTGCACCTCAGATGGCTTAGTGGTAAACTGCTGTGGCTATGGTTTGCAGAGTCCTGCATTTAAGACTTGCAAGGGCTGATTATTTTGTTGCTGGGTAGAACAAAGGCTGTTAGATACAGAGTGATTAAGGCAATTTTAAGCAGTTGTAAGTGGGTTTGCGTAGGTTTGCACAGCAGTAAACAATGCTAACATATAGTGAACTATGCTTACATACAGCCTAGAAGTGCTTAATCTGAGTTAGCTTCACTTAGCACCACACAAACACACTTACTCCTGCTTACTCCTACTTATCCCCATGCTAATTTCTTTAAAATAAAAGAAAAAAGGGGTAATAGGATAGTGGTGATAAAGGGGGTATGAATATGGAAATACAATATGAAAGATAGCTAGGGATGTGCAGGATGGGTGTAGGGAAGGTCCATAGCTGTCCACTTCTTCTACAGCAACAGCTGCGCATATATACAGAATTTGGAGGTAAATTTGGGCACTCAGACCCCTGAGAGAGGGGTGAGGGCAACAATAATGTGTTGTGAAGCCAATTAGACCAGATTACATGTGTCCAGTGGACACATGCGAAAAGGACAGCTATGTATGAGGCAATATTTTTTGTGGGAACAGATTCCCCCTTTTTTGTAAGGTGAGAGTGGGATGTCGGAGAAGGATAGTAGGTATATTTGGGGAGGTAGGTTGGGAAGGAAGACAGACAAGACAGCAGACAGGGGCATATATGACACATGTGGGAGGTAAACACCTTGGACAGGGAGGGATGGTTGGTAATTGGACGCCCACTAGCCCCCAAAGGGGTATAGTGGGACTGAGGTCCCCACCCATGGGCAGTCACCACTGCACTTTCATGGCCCCGAAGGTGGCTGTGCTGGAGGCTGAGCAGGAGGGGCAGGCTGACCCTCTAGATGTGCTACACAGCCCTCAATCTGGCATAGTAGGTCTCCAAATTTCTTGCAGAGCTCGTTATGCACCAGACTCTGGACCAGGCTTTGGGTTACAGGATCCGGGAGGATGAGCCCCATCCCCTGAGGCAGTTCCACCCAAAGGTGGTGCAGGACCTGTGGATGAGGTGGTCATGAGGTGGGGCCCAGATGTGCTGGGGCCCGGTTCCATGGCCAGATGAGGCAGGAGAGGCGGATCCGCTGGGATTGGCCTTCCCAGACATGCTATTGTGTTGCAGTTTTAGAACATATGTTGGTTAGTCATGAAAAACACATTCCAGGATTAGTTATAACAGCATGCATAGGTATTCCCATTAATCCAAAAACAAAAGATTTAGAACAGTTGCATAGCACACAGAACACATGCATATATTGAACCACAATGGGCATTATAACGACATGCAGGTTACATTGATAGCAACAGGCCACCAATTATAGTATTTGAACAGGGAACATTAATAGAAAAACATTTCAATATTTGTAGAACAATAGGACACATGTCCCAACAATAGGTTTGGTGAAAAACATACCCACTGATTTATGTGTTTACATTATTAGTGCAGATAAGGTGGGGAAGAGAGAGAGATGTCAGTTAACAACTGTATATGCTTGAAATGCTCACAACATTAATGATCATTGCTCTAATCATTACTCTACAGATATTACCTCACTTTACAACAACGTATGGCCTTGGGTTGGGCATTGGTATGTTTTTACACAGTGTATAATTACAACCTTCTTATAGCTACTTTATACCTTTTCTTACCTGGCAGACCTGTAGAGGAAATTTCTGTTAACACTACCTGACTGTTTCTACTAATATTCACATAGTCAGGGTTACATATGTGCACTCATACTGTGTGTGTGTGTGTGTGTGTGTGTGTGTGTGTGTGTGTGTGTGTGTGTGTGTGTGTGTGTGTGTGTGTGTGTGTGTGTGTGTGTGTGTGTGTGTGTGTGCTACTGCCATACTCTGCCTTGATTTCTATTGATCACCCTGGTTGTTGTTAGCAGTGACCACTAGCTGTGACAGCATGACACTGGAGGAACATTTCTTGTGGGAGTCTACTTGGTGTATGCACTTATCTTGCTGTCATTTGCAGCCTTGGTGTTGGACAGTGGGTGTTGGACACGGTATAACTACAGCCTTCTTATAGCTACTTTATACCTTTTTTTACCTGGCAGAAATGTGGAGGAAATTTCTGGTAACACTACCTGACTGTTTCTATACATATTCGCACAATTCTGGGTGAAATTATGCATATAGCTTACTACCACTCCCGGGATTTGAACCATGCCTGTTTGTGCAAAAAATACAAGTTTGTGTTTCATTAGAATGAGATATTGAAAAATTACCATCTTTTGTTTGACTGTTTTCTAATACTCTCTTCATATAGCTAATCTCCTGTTTTACAATGCCGCAATCTTTGTCTGATGAGCCTTGATTGTTTAATGCTATGCATAAACTGTAAACATTTTAATTCATACAATACCAAAGTAAACACAACCAGTCTGGGGTTTTGATGTTTATTGACAAGGACTTACAATTTTATTGATATATACCCTGTATGACAGTATTACTCTCCTATGGGCTTGTTTATTCAGTACAAACCATACCCATTTTTAAATACTGCAAGGTGACATAATACTCATTTTTATTTATTTCCCTGAATATTACAAGCTAGATTGTTACTCACCAGCCTCACAACGCAGCCTTATAAGCCTGCTGGTGTGGGCATCCAAGTTCGCTGCCCTCCCATCTGCAGCTGTACAGGAGATAAGAAAAAAACATTTATGCATACCTATCCATCACATACACAGGCTGAACTTTGAAAACCACTTATTGTGACTGATACTTACACATGCCTGGAGCATTCCCCCACTGGGCATCTTAGACTCACTGGTCCAATAGCTCCCTCGTCCTCCACTTCAAGTCAGCAAAGTGGTGCTGAACCTGCTCACCAGTCCAAGGGATGCCACTGGCACTGGTGAGATTGCGGGTGAAATGTTCCCAGGCCTCTGCTTTGTATTGGGAGCCCTGGTATTGGCCATGCAGGAGTCTCCTGTCATGGTTTTCTACAAGTAGTCCAACCATGACCCTGGACTCCTGAATGCCCCAGCACTGTGCCCAAAAGTACACACCTTCACCAACACCAGCCATAGTGCCTACAGTGGGGAGATACAACTGGTTATGAGCTGTATTCCCACCTATGAGGTTTAAATAGGGATGATTTCCCACCCTTTGCTGTGACTGGACAGTTTTGAATATGCTGAGCTAAGCTAAGCACCGGGCAAACCTGCTTAGCAAAGATAAGCATTTCTTAAAGGGGTAGATGCTAAGCACTGCTTACCAGTTCACAAATCCACTTAGCTATGCTAAGTCTTGCTAAGCATACATATTTCAGCAATGCTTAGTCCAGCTAAGCACATCTGAGCTCAGTTTAGCATTGCTCAGCTGTTATTTTATGGACTATCATTAGTATTATTATTTATTATGATTATTATTATCATCATTATTATTATTATTCTCATTTTATCTACTTTCATTACATTACATTCTTTTATGGCTATACTGTATGGGACACTTGTGTTTATGTAAGAGTTTTGCATCTGTACTACACTGACACCTCACATTTTAACCTGCAACACTACCCTGGTAAATAAATATATATTATTCACTACCTATTTCTAAAAAATATACTTTTACGGCTGTTTTCACAAATAAAAATCAATGGATTGCATTGGGGCTTGAACCGTGAATAACTGCATATTAAGTGAAAGCTCTAACCACTACGCTATTTCATTTTTGCTACTTTAGTTCTACATTTCTATTTAGCTCATTAGAATGTGTAAGCTAGGCTGAGCATAGCTGCACTATACGCACACCCGCTCAGCTACGCTTAAACTTTACTGGGGATGGAAAAAAATTAAAAAGGTTTAAGATCATGCCAATAACCCTATAATAATCTCTTACATTTTAACATAATTATTCCCTTAGACCGTCCCACTACTTTCACAGACAGGAAACATTTTATGAAATAAAGGCCAAAAATATGAGGGAATGCTCTGGACATTCTGCGATGATCTGGACAGTTGTTTTTATGTTGTGGGTGGCTGTGCCGTGGACACTATTATCTTGTGATAACAGTATCCATGGACACTATTACTAGCTTTAGAATTGCTATACAGCAATTCTAGAGTGCAGGGGACATGTGTACTGTGAGAGCAGTGCTGGGACATGCCCCCTGCACTCGTTCTTGTTTCATGGCAATCTAGTGTAGACAGCAGCAGGTCCTCATGAATATGCAGGGTGTGCTGCTATCCTAGATGGCCATGGAACTCTCCATCCAAGAATAACAATATTCTTGCATGGAGCTTGATGAATCCCCGGGGGGGGGGGGATTGTTTCATTATGCTCAGTTTCATTAGCAGTGGTTATGTAACTTTTGGGGGGATGGGGAGTATAGTATAAGTCCATAATCTGTATGTAATGAGTTCTTATCATATTAGAAGTAAAAAACATATGCATTTCTCTCAAAAGAAAACTTTTTCTATCTCTAGAAGAATGCCACAACCAAAAGTTAAACTTCCTCTGCTGAATGAGAAAATGTAGTAGTGCCAAATTCAGCAATGAGCTCCATTTGAAAAAGCTTTAATGACACTCCTATGTGCATTTTGTACTTTTGTTTTCAGGTGTAATCCTCTGAATTGTTTATTATTAACGCTCAAAGAAAAGCTGACACATGACCTTTTATTTATGAATACCAATCGCAAGGTCTTATAAGTAGATGACAGTAACAGACTTGTTGCATTCTACTTGATTTCCTTTAGAAGTGGGACTATTACTTCTGCTTAGGGTGTGGAAAGCAGCAGATATCTAGAATACTGTTGCATCATCCTTGCATGACTGTATTGTAGAAATTGACTAGACTCTAGAATACTGGAATGGAAATAATTGGAATGAGACTGGAATGAATATCTTTATGTTTTAATTACCCAGAACTGTGCTGAACAGGTGCCAGTCTCTCCTTTATGTGCCAAGTCTTCTTGTATCATTCAGAATAGAAGTCTGCATACACTGTATTTCACTTAAGAATGTTTTATTTTGTACAACGGTGGTAGATGTCAGCAATACTCGAATCAAATCATAGTGTCTCCAATAACAGTGCTGATATACTGAAATAGATTGTAAATTCTGCACTCGTTATACCGCCTGCAAATTCTGTACTCAGAATGTTATTATGTCCATAGCTTCTGCACTCACATTCTTTTCCTCCTGAATAATATAATTAATATTCTGGAATGCTGGATATTTGATCTGACTTCTGCATATACTGCAGTATATGTTCTGAAGAAGTCTTTAAAGTATATTAAAAAGACAAAAGTGCTAAACACACGTATATATATTTTACAGTGGTTGTGTCTTCATTCATGTTCTAAGTTGCAGTTTATAGTTACAACACTTTTGGTTATTGTTCAGCTCCAGTATTTGGTGTTTTCCATTGAGTGTTTTTTTTTTAAGTTTTTGAGTGTTTCTGTTTCTGCTGTTGATAATATTGCATTTTTGTCTTATAAACTACATTTAAATATCTGATGTTACAATTCCTCCTGAGATACATTAATGCAGGTATCTGCTTCTGTAGTTACTTAAAAATATGAAAGAGAAAATGAAGACACAGTCCTAACTTTACATTTTCAGGCCTATGCAAGGTCTAGTCTGCTAAATGTGCTTATGTAGGATTTATTCCATAACAATGGTTTCTGAAATTACTGAAATGGGATTTACTTAGGTAATTACTATATGAATCTATTAATATGATCTGTGAAGGATAGTATAATGACCACTAGAACAAATATATTTATTTCTTTACTTGGTAAATAAACTTGCAATTGTAATTATGACTACTAGGTGTCACTTGAGCATTTATGGTCTGTTTGGATTGAAGTCTCTTAACTTTATGATTTAATTATAACTGCGAAAATCTTTAACATATTATAACTGGTACACTCTCTTTTTTTACACCAATAACATGTGTATCTTGAAACATAATTTCCATACACTGTATTAACTTGTTTCTGTAAATCTTTAGCTAGATTTGTTACTAATAATCCTGTCTACTTACCTTTTTAATTTGTATGTGCTGTAATACATGTTTGCCTTTTAAATCTGTATCTTAAATATCCTGTAAATATCTATGCGCTGAAATAGTAGAAGTACATTTACTAAAATGTATGCTTTCTATATTTCAGATCTATATCTTTGCATACCCTGTCAGTGTCTTTTTAACTTTATGTCTAGTATATTAGGTAATGTGCACTGTATTCTGTAAATTAATTAACAAATTAAGCCTGACTTGTTATGCCTTGAGTATATTAAATAATTATTACTTATTTTTAAGATAACTTATCTTAATAAGCCTGTTACAAATAATTCTGGCACTTTACCCTTAAAACTGACTGAATAATGTGAAGTGTGACATGTTGTAAACCAGCTAGTAATGCTGTTAGAAATGTATAGCTGAGTATGAATGTTATATTCTGAAATCTGACTGAAATGTACTATACTGAATTATAACTGAGTATGAATGTCATATTCTGAAACTTGACTGAAATTTACACTAAAGGGATACACATTTATACTGAACATCTAAAGCAGCTGTGAAGAAATGTTATGTAAATTAATACTAATACTAAAGGAATACCTTTTCTGCCAGTGTTATCTGAACACAGATAAAAGCATAAACTGAAATCTGGTAAATGTTATATTCTGGAAACTAAACTCTCACTAGAGGAATACCTTTTCTGTCAGTATCATTTGAACACAGATAAAAGCATAAACTGAAAACTAGTACTGTTATATAATTGTATGAAAACATAAAAACATTTGCATACTTGCTTTAACTCTAATCTGCATAAATGCACATCTGTTGTATAAACATTTTAACTGTAAATTATACTTTCTTTAGACAACTGAAACATATTCACTGCATATTTACTTAATAAACAGACACTGAAGAAAAAAAATATACCCCTAGTTTTAATAAAATCTGTGTAGGCATAGTGTAGAGCCTACATGGAATGTTACCGTGTCCATATATGCAGTTCTCCCTCGGCAGTGCACCATGGATATTAATCATGGGGTGTTGCAGAGGGATAGCCATGGAACATGGTTATTGAATCAGTGCAGGGACTGTGGTGCTAACTGTGTCTGCAGATGAGTAACACACTCCCTGCACTATCCAATTGTATTATAATACTGTAATTTATTTTTTTTTAATCATGTTTGTGTGGTACACAGCAGAGCACAGCAATGCTAATTAGTGCTGAGACACCAGCCAAACATTTAGAAATAGAAACTGGATGCATTTAATTATTTATTTAAAGGTCAAGTTTAAGCATAGCTGAGTGGGTTTGCGCAGTGTGGCGCAGTGCTCAGCACTGCTTAAACGTAGTTTAAAGGTATATATAAAGGTATAGCAAAATTTCACATGTCCATGCAGCTAAATGGGTAGACTTATGGGCTCATGTGCAGTAGGTGCAGGGTTTGAATACATGAAAGGGTAAGTAAGCATTTATTTTGGAAATACAAATAATGCTAATTATTTTTAAATTCTGGTCTACTGCACTCAGCTAAGCTCTGCAAAGACCTGCTAAGTACTTCATAAACAAAATAACATCTGATAATGTTTATGCATTGCTTAGCACCACTTGGCTGGTTTGTGCACCACAAAACACTGCTAAGCACTGCTAAGCACTGCTTGACTGAGCTGAGATTGTTTGTGCAGTGCTGAGTAATGCACCACATTTTTAAATGTTGATAAATGGCATTTAAGGTCGGGAAAACAGGCTATATATTAAGCTCACTAGGTGGAAATACAGTATAATCTGTTGGAGTTCTAGCTGTGTAGTGACTATGGCTGGTGTTGGAGAGGATGCATGCTTACAGCTGCAGCAGTGGGTCATTCAGGAGTCCAGAGTCATGGTTGAACTCCTGGTGAAAAATCATAATGACTGGCTGCTGCAGGGAGGTTTCCATGGCTCAGAGTGCAAGGCAGAGGCCTGGGACCAGCTGGCACATGAACTGACCAGTGTGGCAGGTATCCCCACCATGGGTCAGCAGGTTTATTACCACTATGATGACCTCAAGCATAGAAAGGGAGGTCTCTTGGACACCTGGCTGTGAGAATCTTGAGCAGGGAATGCCCCACAAGTTTGTAATTTTACCTTTGTTTCATCAATACCTAATCTGAATGTCTGATAAACTGGTATGCATAATGTTATGCTTCTCTCCCAACAGCTGTAGAGGAGAGGGCTTGCAACATTGAGGTGCATTCCAGGCACTTGGCCAGGTTGCACCATGAGTGTGGTGAGCACAGATGTGTTTTGCTATCTATAGTCAAATAAGCAAGAAAGAGGAAAGCATTAACTGTGATTAGGTATATACAGTAAAGACTGTATCGCAGTGAATGTGGACTTACAGCTCTACTGCAATAATTGCATATTACCAACAGTAGTGCAATAAGCAGGGAAGACTAAATCATTAACCATAATAACGTACATGCAATAAGGTTTGTAGTGCAATAACTGTGGAATTACAGCTGTATTGCCACACCTGCATAATAACAACTGTTGTGCAATAAAAACTTGAAGCTATGCCAGTAACTGCATGAAGACATCTCTAATAAAGTCTGTTGTGCAATAAGTGTGGAATTAGGGCTGTTTTTCAAGAAATCAATTATGACAACTGTTCTGCAATAAAAACATGAAAATATTACCAGTACCTGCATGAAGGTATATATAATAAAGTCTGTTGTGCAATAAGTGTAGCTTCAGAGCTGTTTTGTAAGAAATTAATTATGACAACTGTTCTTCAACAACACATGAACCAATAGCAATAACACCAAGGTAAATTGCGTACATCAGGATTGTCTTGTTTTCACCATTGCATGTCAGCTATATACATTCAGGCTGTGAGGTACGGTGCTGCAGTCAAGTATAACAGTGTAATAGATATAGACTGCAAATAATAACCCATAAAAAGATATTGTTTGTTGGCTTCACAGATATTTCAACACACTAACAATATATTGTGTACACCTGCATTCTATGTAGTAATGTATAGATTACCTAGTATCTCTGTCATGCTTGAATTTCATGCATGTGTGTTCAACTGTCACTACAGTCTGGTATAAAGCTGTACTATTACCAGGTCATATTTTGGTTCCAGGTGAGTTCTATGAAAATATCAGTCAGTAATCAGCAATGACTCAGTAGCTCAGCTTGTTAAATGCTTTGTATGAAGTACATTTTGCCACACACAAACCACATTTCGAATCCAGTGCTATGTAGCACTACAAATTACAGTATTAGTCACTTAATGATTACAGATTTTCTCTCCATAGGAACTACAGGTAAATGGGTGAGGTAGCCCATATTATGAGTAAATAATTGTGTGTTTAGATGTCACAGACTGTTACTATCATTACCAGGAATGTGAAAATACAGCATAAAATAAAGAAAACAAAGTATAATAATAATAAAATCATATAAAAGAAACAAAATGTGTAATCTTTGTTATGGCTGTATGCCTGGAGTGTCTGTTAAAGGTTGCTGCAGTCAATTAATATATTTGATGCAGATGTCCTCTGCAGTCACTGCTATTGGGTTCTCTCCCCATGCCTGCCAAGCAAGGCATGATAGTTGTTTACACTCTGTGATGTACACATACATGTCAAGTGTCAAGCTGTCACATAATTAGTGGTGTGTAATCCCTATGCCACAGATTTATCATCAACATGATTATGTAAGCAGCAAAGTATCACTACATCAGCCCACAGTACACCTTGGTAGTTATATAGGTCCACCTGATGTGCAAGTGTTCTGTGTAGTTGTTTACCTGCAGTTGTTACTGCTTGGCCCATACTGTCCCGTGTAGATAGCTTGAGAGGTTTGTACATGCTATACTAACTATAGGGCACTTGTACAAATTAAGAAAGGACAGACCTGTAGAGTAAATAGCAGTACTGTTGTCAACTATATAGCCTAAAATGGTAGTAATGGACTGTATTTCTCTCTCTCCCCACCCCTTATCTTCATTTATTTATTATTGTTATTCATTAGTTATGATTTACTATTAACATATGTTGTTACATTAAACTTTATTTTGGGGCATGTGTTTTATTATTGTTATGTATTAAAATGGTTGCATATTAACATATCTTGTTGAATTACCTATTCCGTTGGCCTTATGCCATAACTGTTACTCACATGCTGTTAATATACTGACTGTTCTGTTATTTATTGTTGTGTTTCACATAATATGCATTGAAATGTAATGGGGTTATTTCTAATGTTCTGGCATGCTGTTATTGCTAACAATAGTTTTGTTCATAACTAACCTATACTTATTGCTATACCTCCATCACCACAGCACAACAGAGTAGGCCAGTTAACGGTGATCTGCCTCCCCTAGCTCAGCTGGCCTTAGCACTGGGTCCTGCCATGTCTGGAACCCAGATCTGTGGTGCCCCCTCTGATGCCCCTGCACCACCTTTGCGTGGAACCACCTCAGGGGACAGAGCCCAGCCTCCCCCTGGGAGAGATGGAGGAGGGGCAATAGTCACCTAAGATCAACTACTGGCCATGGTGCACAGGATCACTCATCAGAGCTATAAACGTCACCTGTGCTGGATTGAGGGTATACTGGAAAACATGGTGGGCAGGCTGGTGCCCAGCCTTCAGCACATCCACCTTTGGGACAGTGAAGGAGCAGTGTTGACTGCCCATGGGTGGGGATATCAGTCACGTTGTGGCCATCTGGAGGCACATGTGTCTCAGATTCCACAACACCATCCCCATCCAAGGTGTTTACCCCCTCATGTGTCAAACACACCCATGTCTGCTGTCTTGTCTGTCTGCAATTGCATCCTCTCCTACCCAACCTACCTGCCTACATGTAACTATATCCCTTCCACTATCCCCTTAAAAAATGGGCACCTGTCCCAAAAAAAATATTTCCCCATAAATAGCTCTCCATTTTGCACACATTTCCACTGGACTCAACTAATTTGGTCCAATTGGCTTGTCAACACATTTATATTGTCTTCACCCCTCTCTCTGGGGTTTGAGAGTCCAAATTCATCCACAAAATCTGTCAAAATGCACAGCTGTTGCTGCATGAAAGGGAAAGCTATGGTTCTTTCATACACCTTTCCTGCATATCCCTACCTGCCTTTCACCATGTTTTCCCCCCACTTGCCCTCATTTCATCATTGTCCTATCACCCCCTTTTCTTTTTAATTTTTAGCGCAGGTTTGCGCAGAGCTAAGCGAAGTACTGTGATGCACCACACAGCAGAAATCCACTTAAATGACTTTTAATGACCCTTAATGATTTTATGTGTTTCTCACATATACAAAATAATCACTTCTTCCATGTTTTGAACCCAGGCCCCTGTTAATTACAGCTTACTGCATTAGCCAACTATGTCACACACATCTTAACTAAAACAAGTGTTTCCAGCAAAACATATTGATTGCCACTGATAGGGTGAAATTAAACCTAATGGGTAAAATGGGAATGTTCCTGGGGATCTGATGCAAAAATACACCAGAAGACAACCAAATAAATAATAAGGCAGTACATGAAGTCTGGGATATCAGCTAAACGTTCCCTTTTATCTACAACATCTTTAAACACACCTACTAAGGTATCAATGGCACAGTACAAATGTTCAACTGGGACCCTGCTGCAGAAAAACTGCTTTTGAAATCCTGTATGTCTGCACATATATCTGGCAAATAGACCTACTGCAGTACTGAGTCAGTAGCTCAGTCTGTTAAATGCCTTGCATACAGTACATTTTGCCACACACAGTCCTGGGTTTGAATCTGTGTTGCACTTCAATTACATTGCTGTAAAGACAGCAAGTAATGATTGAGTCATGCAAATTTAATCCCCATAGACTACTGCTACTGAATTATCTGCAACCCAGTTTTGCAAGTCAAAGGCCTGCAGGTAGGGACACACTGCACATATTCATATAGCCTAACTATATGTCTCCTACTACTCTGCTATTGGCAATTACCCTGGCTCTGCTGTAATGACAGGGCTGCCACCACTGCCACAGTTACATGTACAGCTTGCTGGCCTCCAAAGTGTTCACACTCCCCCCTATGTCCTAGGCTGTAGCAGGAGCTGAAGCCTGGAGCATACACAGCTGTATGTTAAGGTAGCTGCTACAGGTTGACAATACCTCCCAACACCCTATAATAAGGGATCCAGACACAACCATACATAAAGGGGGGAAAGGCCCAGAGATAAGTGCATGTTTCACGGCTTGCCCCTACAAAGATAGTAAGTTGATAGAATTGCAGCTACTGCATTAGCATGCATATTCTGATGGATATGAAGAGTGATACTCACATGCCTCCCCCCCCCTTACTGACCACAACCCGCAATGTTTGTCAGTGAACTGCCAGATGACCACACTGTCATGGGACACTGACCAAACATATGAGGCAAAACTGTGGACATACGTCATACATCTCTACAGTGGACAGTATTTGTACTTACCCTCTATGATGCTGCAGTCTCCACACCTCAGTAATGTCCATCTCAAAAACTAAGGGACCAAGGCCTACATGAACGCCTTGTATATTGCACTGTGGTGCCATGTCATTGGCTAATGATAGTGCAATTCAGTTGTTTTGGATGCAATTACCAATTCTAAGTCACAGATTGGTGGAGAGGCAGTTACTTGCTAATGAGCATTACCTACAAAAGGCAAGCAACTGCTTATGGGGAGCAGGTCTGTATGTGGTTTGACTCACACAGACAGTGTTATGTGCAAAGCATTTGCAGAGTAATGCTTCAAGAAAAGGAATATATCACTCCACCAGGTATGTACTAGATTTCTCCATAAAACGGGATACAGATGGGAGGATGGAGGTTTGGGGAATAGCAGTAGGCTTGTATTAGATCTATGATATTGACATGTCAGTGATACTGTGCTGTCCAACACCTACAGGTATGCCTCTCAACTGTCCCTGCTATGAATCACATCTCTGCTCTGTCCCTGTCAATCCCTCCTACAACAGTCAGCTGGTGTAGTAAAGACAGTGGATTACATGTAACACATAGTGACACTAAGTAAGGATGTACACTCCTGTAACATCAAACAATGTACTGTATTTCACCTCCTCTCAGTCTGTCAATGTCACACATAAATAGTTCTAACATTGCAAAAGTGTCCCTGAATGTCCCTGATGTAGTCTGGCTAAGTCTCTGTTTCATGGATATTCATCTCTGTCTGGTTGAGAGCTATGCATAACATACCTCGCAACCTCTTGCAGTAAGAAATCAAGACAAAGCTATAATTAATGGGGGGGGGGAGACCCAAGGTCAGTAACAGAGTATACATATTGGCCATACAAAGTAAGACTGTGAATAGACATAGACTAACAGATATTACTGCAGCATAAGTGTTTTCTGAGGAGTCTGATGTGTGACAGTCAGATTTTATTTTAATTTTCTGAGAGCAACCATCATTGATTGGACAACCATTTGTCAGACATCCACAAGTTTCTGCAAAAAGAACCATATCTATTAGGCAAACATGTTGACATTCTGCAAACATCTGAATAGTTGAGAGGTAAGATGCCTACAGGGCACATATACTACAGTAGGTTGTGGCACACTGGTGTTGCTGGATTGTCCCCATATAGTTGTTTTAATAGCACACTGCTATTTGTCCAACAGTGGCCGTATGACATATTAGTGGAGGTTTGCCCATAGGGGACACACTACAGTAGACTGCAGTGATGGGTGTAAAGACATACAGCAGAATCTGTCATGGCACACATGGCACACAGGGACATTACCAAGTATTGCTGCTATCTTGGTGATAGCTACATATGTAGTTTGTTGCCAGACTATGGGGTATGATGTGTGAGGGAACAGTGGATAGTGCAGGCCATTATGGGTGTTTAGGGTTTGTACATAGTGGACATCCATATATCTGGTCCTGTAATGTGTTCCCCTATTGTTGTCTTTGCAGGAACGATGAACCAGCTGAGACATCCACCATTTTTGTCTGCAGAGAATGATGCTATACTGGATGCCCTCAGACTCCATCATCACATCCTGCTTTCCAGGGTTTGCTACAATCATGAACAGTGGGCAACATTGCAGGGCAACATTGTGTGGGCTGTTTGTCAGATTAGCCAACAGGACAGGGCCTACAAGCAGGTCTGACACCGGGCCACGGATATGATCAATGTTGCATGTCAAAGGGCAGCTGCTGTTGGCAGGGATCGTGCTACTACTTGTGGAGAACCTGCAACAGAACAACCACTCTCAGCCACAGAGGAATCCCTGGTGAACCTAGGATCAACCAACAGCTCTCAGCCATCCATCATGCCATACATCCTGGAGGTGGGTGCTACAGTGACCACATCAGAGGAGTGTCCAGGTAAGCTTACTGTGTTCACCAGTATAATACTGTATCAGTCATTGTGGCAGGCTCTACATACCAGTACATGGGTGTCAGGTCTGTCTGCATTGGGGGGGTTGGCTTTTACCCACAGTTGTGCACACATATTCAGAATGTCAGCAATATAGCCAGTATCACATTAGTTACTGTACATGTGGATATATGCACATATTGCCTTGTAACATTGCAACATCTAGTGTTGCTGACAATACCTCTCTCTCACCTTTTCATAGGGCTGTCAGGTTTGGCCAGAGGTCATGTTCCTGTACCTGGTAAGTGTGATACTGTTGTTTTACAGATCATATACACCCTATGAAAGTTAAGGGCTGCCATTTTGCCTTATCTACAACAGTTGTGCTTAGCCAGAGTAGAATAATTGTATGTTCTATTTCGGAGCAGTTAACTACAATGCATAGCCTAGGGAATGACAGGTGTGTATTTGTGCAAACATTAACATGTTTGCACTTATACTTATGAGTACTGACGCAGCCTGATATACATGAGGCAATTACTCCAAGATGCCCGTTCAAACACAATAGAGAGATGGTGCATACCTGTGGCAGTGATACTACAACTGACATATCATTCTCAGGATAGGTGCACTGGGTTTTATGTGCAGTTCTATCACATACACTGTCATATTGCATACCTCACAAGTGTATTGTGCTGGCAATGTTAATCAGCTGTAGGTGACATGCATGTTATAGAGGGCCTAAGTTGTCTGTGTATGTTGTTGTGAGTTTGTGTGTTGTGCATGGGATGAGAGATGAGAAGATGTGGGACATGTAATGCAGTTGTGGATCCTCATCTGTATGAGTCTGTGTGGATTGCCATACATAACAGTGCAGGTGGTAATGTACTGCTTTTGTCTTGCTTCTCACAGGTGAATAGGAGGGTTGGAGTCTGTCCTCCTCACAACCTGATGTCAGTGTCTCATCAGACTATGATGATGATGGTGGCCATAGTGAGGCACAGGTGGGGTTGTCAGGGACTGAATCCATCCCAGAGGTTGGCATCCCTATTCTGCTCCCATTGTCCCCATACACAGTCAGTATGCCCACACATACCCAGTCACCAGAGGCAAAAGACATTGGACAGTCAGAGGGTGGTGACATAGTACAGGACAGTGTGAAAACTGTTGCATCACTAAGTGTAGACACTGGCCATAGCCAGAGAGCTGGTAAGATCTCACACAGGCAGATTGACAGGGGTGCTCGAAGGAGGCCTGCTGCCCATCCACCTCCTGTTGTAGATGTCACATCATGGGTCACTCGCTGCATGTTTTGGGCTGTCGTGGAGGCACAGGCACATTCTGAACACAACACCAGATGGATGCCTAGAGTTATGGATGCAGCACAGTCTGATATCCATGACTGCCTTCACCACATTGGTGATGCCCTGGGACATTTCACTGATGTAGTGTACTGATGGTGGGCTGAGACAGTGTCTGTGTCCAAGGATATAGTTTTCATTTTATGGCCATAGACCAGGTAGTAAGGTCAGAAAGAGGAGGGTCCAGTCCCACTTTCGGAGTTAGAATGGCAACTGTTATTAGACTCATTCTCCTTTCCAGGTTTGAATGAGTATTGTAACATAGCATGCATCTTGAAAATGAGAAGTTACAGAAGATAATTATTGTTTTATTGTTCTATTAGTATGTACATGGATTTAATATACTATTTTTACTTGAATGTATTTTTTATATAACTAATTTAACATATTCATATGATCTATACTTAACTAGGATTTAGATCATAGTTTTGTTGGGAATTATCACAAGTTTCTATTCTATAACATAATTTTTATATTTATATACTTTTATATTTTTATATTTGTATAATTGCATTTATATGAATAATAAGGCTTACTATGTTTCTTTGATTACTTTTAACAACTGAGGATTTGGGACGTTGTACTTAGTGAATATTCTGACTGCTATGTCTTTATTTGTGAAAACATAGTTAATTAAGGTAAGGGTGTGACCTATAAAAGCCTTGCTTTAGCGCTTTTTTTGAATCTTTTTCTCTGATGAAGCTGCAGCTCTGACTACAGCGAAAACGCTTGTTTCTTTTAATAAAATTTGCGTTAAGGTTTTATATCTGACTTCAGCTGGTGCTTATACCTGGAAAAGTGGTTCTTAAATATTGGCTTCTACTACTGGCTTCTGCTACGAACTTACTAGCGAACAAGAGGTCTAAACAAAAGAACTCCTTCTGGTTTAACGGTCTTTTTTGGTTTGCCATCTTTGTTATTTTAACAGTGTCTGTGTCTGACTGTACATTATCTGTGCTGGAACATCTGGTTGGAGTTGGATGTCAGACACATGGACATAGGCCAGCAACACCGTCTGCTGAGAGTCCACGTGGCTGTGCACACTCACACTCCCATAGTGGCATTACCTCCAGTACTACAGATGGAAGTGTGATGTCCACACCTCGACATGGCAGATCATGGGCATGTGCTCCTGGATGGTCCTGTGGGGTACACATGCCCAGCAGACTGCAGTCACCATCTAGTACTAGCACTGCATCTGATCTTGGGCATAGTGGTGCCCATGCTACTCCTGGTGAAGCCAGTTCCCATGTTCATGGCCAGAGATGGTGAACTGTCCATTCTACCATGTACAGTCCACAGCTGTCCACCATACACATGTGTATAGCTAGCACTGGGCTTGACTGTGTACATGCAGACACTTCAACACCACTGTCACATGCAGGTCACCTACAGACACACATGGTACCTCTCCATGGCCCATCTAACTAGCATCCCTTCCTGACTCACACACATGTTGTCAAATGTTTGGCACAGCCTAGGCTTCTGGCACCCCCTCACCACACCCTGTACATGTGATGATACCTGTACCATATCCCTGCCATCTATGCCTTTGATGCAGGGACCTACAAATGTGTCTAATGCACAGGGTGACTATATTACTTTACATGTGTTTGTATAGAGCAATAGTGTTATGCCATGGCAGTACTTGTGGACCATGACAGGTACTGTATGCTGGCATATGTCTTAACTACACATCAAACTTTGTGTATCTTTGTTGTCTGATGGTACACTGGTGATAGTGGTACAAAATGACAGGTGTGTCATGGACCTGTGTATGTTTGTGTCTCAGGAGTCTGAGTACTTCAACTACGGACACATGGTGGCAATGCAACAGCACAGGATGGCAAGGCAGCACAGCAGAAATATGATGTCGGCAAGGTATGCCAGTATACGTGCATGGCTCCCTAGGTGCATATGTGTAGAACAGTGCATCAGGAACAATGGGGACAGTCAGCATCATCATGCTTTCATACCCTGTGACAAAGTCTGCTACCCTTGATATTTGTCACCTGGGTATTCTGCACATACAAATCTAGATGGCGGCAGACATCACTTATGCTTATGATGGCAATTTAGGGCCAGTGGCTAATGACAGGGCCATAAAATGCATAACCAATGCACAGAGATAGCACAGATGGCCATGCCTCTAGTGCTGCAAGTAGACATATTTACACACACACACACAAAATGGATGTTGTGAGATTAGAATCACTACCTATCTAGTAATACACACTAAAGCTTGCAGTACTTATTGCATGCATCATGGGGTATATCTGATGTCAAAGTGTCAGCCAGCACTTGTAAAGGAGGCCAATGTTGAGGTCAGCAGCTAGTCACAGGGCCTTAAAATACATTACCATTGCACAGAGATAAGCCAGTTGGGCTTGTCTGTAGTGCCACAATGGGATACATGTACATACAGACACAGAAGTTGGATGAGGTGAGAGTAGAACCCCTACCTATCTGCTGTTACACATTACAGCTTGCAGGACTTATCACATGAGCCATGCTGCTTTTCTGATATTACACTGCCAGCCTGCACTCTTAAGGTGGATATCAACAGGTGTTGTAAAGGATGCCAATGTTGAGGCCAGAAGCTAGTCACAGGGCATAAAATGCATGACTATTGCACACAGATAGTCCATACAGGCTTGTCTAAAGTGTTGCATGGGGATATATTTATACACACAGACCTACACATACAAGTTGGATAATGTGAGATTAAAACCCCTACCTACCTAGTAGTACACACTATAGCTTGTAGTACTTACTGCATGCACCATGAAGTTTATCTGTTATTAGATTGTCAGCCAGTGCTTTTACATCAGCAGGTCTTGTAGACGAGGGAATTTAGAGGCCAGCAGCTAGTCACAGGGCCTTAAAATGCATAACATTGCACAGAGATAAGCCATATGGCATGCCTGTATGGCCGCAAGGAGATATATGTACATACACACACACACACACACACACACACACACACACACACACACACACACACACACACACACACACACACAAGTTGCATGACATGAGATTAGAACCCTTACCTATCTACTGTTACACATTACAACTTGCAGTACTTATCGCATGCGCCATGCTGTTTACCTGATGTGACACTGTCAGCCAGCACTCTTAAGGTGGATGCCATCAGCAGGCCTTGTAAAGAGGCCAATGTTGAGGCCAGCAGCTAGTCACAGGGCATAAAATGCTTGAGTACTGCATGCAGACAACCCATATGGGCATTTCCATACTGCTGTGAGGGGATATATTGATACACACACACATACACACACACACACACACACACACACACACACACACACACACACACACACACACAATTGAATTATGTGAGATTACAACTCTTACCTGTCTAGTATTACACACTATATCTCACACTACTTTTCACATGCACCACAGGTTATGTCTGTTGCATATGTTGAAACAGGCACAGTACTTCTGGACTACGCAAAGTGGCCTTGTGTTAGACAGCATGTGTGGCCTGCAGAATGATACTGCTTAGTACTGCTGTTGTAGCCAGTGTCTTAGGGGTGGGATAACTGGTAATATTCCTGCTACGTGTGTACACTTACCAGTCTGGCCATATGTTGCTGTTTGCAGTTTGAAAGGCAGACATGTGGCCAGGGACAATATGGCCTGTCCAATGTATGAGTTGCACCCATTGTACATTACACCACATGCATACATCTGTCTGTCTACAGGGTGACAATCCACAGGCACAGGGGTCTGTGGGTGAGTGGATTATGTACTGTTGCAGCATTGGTTTGGTTCCATCAGACAACTGTTATGATATGTAAGTGCAGATAACCACAGCATTCTGGGGTATGTGGGGACATTTGTACATCCCCATCCATATCTATATAAATGTGTATAACAGGGATGTCTCCTTAAATGTTGTGTGTGCACGTTATATAAATGTGCTATATAGATATATGTGAGGAGTCTATGTATCACTGTATATATAGCTATACATACATCTTGTTATTATATATATCTATATATATATATATATATATATATATATATATATATATATATATATGCCACATACTGATACAGATGCAGACACTAGTCAAGCATGAGGAGGATAGGGAGAGACAGATATGTATACACAGCTCTATCTATGTACAGACATACTGTATTTCCAGATAGCAGGTCTCTGGGCATTAGAGGCAGCAGACTTGGGCTCAAGTTAGCTAAGTGTAGGAGCATGTCCAGTGTGATTGTCAGTACTTACAAGGTAACTCCAGGCCAGAGCTACCTGTACTCCAGTCCAGGATTATGTGTGCTGCAGGCCATTGGCTGCTGCACCTGTTGCCACAGTACTGCAGTTCCCTGATATTGTCCAAGGCATTCCCCGGCTGATTGCTGACCTTAATATGTGACTCATACCTCACAAATGTACAGAGCTTCACATAGTGTCCAGAATTTTGCCTCATATTTTTGGTCCATTTCACATAACATTGTATTTTTCTGGCAAATTAGTGGCAAATCAGTGAAGATTGAAGTCAATAAATAATGACAGACATTTGAGTTTCAGACTCCATGCACATCAGGAGATTCATGCTAATCCAAGACCTGTTGTTCTATCAACATTCTACATTTGTAGGAGCAAATATTTAAAACCTGTCCCTATTTGTGGGCCTTGGTCCCACTTTTGTTTATGGCTTTGGCCACATTTCCTGCTCTTAGAGGTTGAGAGGTATGATGTGACTGGGGTACATGATGTAACACCACACATGGGGTGATAGTCTGCATACCTCTCCCTGTACATGTTTTTGCAGAATGTCCAGCATTTCACCCCATATGACTGCTGTGTTCCTCATACATTTGTGTTTTTCTGGTATTATACCGTAAACAGCGGTCACTGACTTATTGCAACTACTGACACAATCAAGTGATGGCCTTACATCCTGCAGCTAATCTGACCTGTTGCAGCCTGCTGTTATACTAGTCACCTGCTAGGTTACTCAAACATGTATAATGTCTCTCTGTAGGTATGGCCCTTTGTGTCCCCATTCACTCTGGCTTTGTCCAGCTTTCTTGCAGTAATGGATTGAGAGGTTTTGACAGTCTGTGGGAATACTACCATATGAGTACTTGACATGCAAAAGATGTTGGATGCTGCCAGATTCAAACCATCAGCACCATTGCCCATGTTACTGGCTCTGGCCCAGTGAGCTACACCAGCCACCAGATAGAGAGGGTTACACTATCAACAACATACAGGAATTATCTGGTCTGCTAGTATATCATTGCAGACTTACTGTTACAGCAGTTGTATGGGAACACTGATGTGTTTGGGGTTGGGGATGACCAGCCTATGTTCTACTGGCATAGACAGTCATGTGAATGTCCTGTGGCCCCACTGTTTGGTATTTCCCTGGAATAATATCATGGAGTTTTCAGCCATGTGGCCTAGTGGATATTATGGGCCACATACTAGTGAACAGAGTACCTGTTGTCCCAAGTGGCTGTTAGATCTGTACAAATAGCCCAGTAGCCCACTATAGATCTCTGCAAGTAGCCTAGTAGCACACTATATATAGCCCACTATATTCTCTTTCATACATGTGGCAGGTCCATACATATGCTACTATATTGTAGTACCCCTTACAAGTGGTGTATACCAGAGTGACTTACCTTGTGAATGTAGCAGTTGACACAGACCTGCAGTTCGGGGCTAACTCTATCTGATGCACAGAGTCTACATCCAATACATGGTGAGGTACAGCTTGTGTGGTCTGGCTGGCATCATTTTTACTAATATGTATGCGAGTCAGAGTAAGGTGTCAGTCCCTAGGGCCCTAGGTTGTCAGTGCATATGCTATGCATTGTCTCTTGGCCAAGGCCAGGGCATATTGGGCACACCTACATCTGCCTACAGGGACAGCCTCAGGGGATTCCTCCACCGAGTCCTCCTGTGAGTGGGGCTGTGGTGACCTAGGCACTGGTCATGGGCTGTGTATCCCTTCCCTTTACTGGTCCTGCTGCAACTGTTTCCACAGGATCATATTGTGTAGCAAAGCAAATACTGTGAACATCTGTACACATGTCTGAAAAGCACAGCAGGGCTCTACCAGATATATTGCGGCACCAGAACAGTGACTTCAGCAGCCCAAACACACTCTCTAGGATGTTCCTAGTTTGTGCATGTGACTCATTATGGCATTGTTCGGTGGGTGGTTGTGCATTTCTAATGGGTGACATCATCCATGGTTCCAGTGCATAGCCAGCATCCCCAAGTAAATGGCCATGTGGGATGTCCCCTCAGAAAACATCTGTTACAGCTGTGATGCATGCCAGATATGGGAGTTGTGATAACTGCCAGGGCTGCCAGCGCACACATTACTGACAATGCCATGGGCATTGCACATGACCTGGCAGTTGATGGAGTTGTACCCTGTGCAGTTGATGTAGATTCTGCCCTCTTCACCAGGTGGTGCCTTGATGTGACATGAGTCCAATCTATGGCACCCAGTACCTCAGAGTAGTGTGCTACATGGTAGAAGAGTCACATAGTGTTGGTCCTCTCCTCAAGGTGTGAGGAAAATAAATGTGCTCACTGGCATGTGGTAGCATGGCATCCCGGAACTGGTGAAGTACCATGGAAGCTGATGTTTGTGGGACCCCATCATGTCCCCAGTTGTTCTTTGGAAAGTACCTGTAGCTAGCATCCTAAGGGCTACACATACCTTTGTTTCCACTGGGATGGTTTCCCCTCTGTTGGCTCTGGGTCTGAGTTGAGGTTGGCAGAGCTCAGTGAGTTCTTGTAGTATGTCCCTGTCCACCTTGTAGCACTCTACAATCTCCAGCTCATGTAGCTGCTGGTAGATTACCCAGGGAGCTAAACACTCGTCTCCTTCTCTGTCTAGGCCTATGGTCAGCAGCAGCTGCATTGACCTCACCATCTAGCACATACATATGTAGCAGATCTGCAGCAGCCCCTAGCATTCTCTCAGTTAAAATTTCCAAGTCTGTATAACAATTGTGCAGAGTATGGGAGAAAAATCAGATTGTAGTGTGTATGCAACCTTTATAGTGCTCTGCTGTAGGTGTAGCCTGTGTGGTTGGCTACCTATGATGCATTTCACCTGCCAAGTACATCATTAAGGGGTTTAATGGCCCTAGTTTAAGTGAAACAGGACTTATCAGTAATTAATATAGCCTTGACTTTCTCAGCCATTTTTTTACATTCTTCCTTGCTGAGCACTATGGCATGTCATGCAAACCTGTGCCACATAGATAAACAAAGTTTAGTAGTCAGTAGACACATCCTCATGGAAGTCTGCACTCAGTATGGTGGTGCATAGTGGAAACATACTCAAACCCATGCCTCAGAGGTAAGCACAGATTAACAGTCAGTGTACATGCCCCCCTGCTCAGCTCAGGGGTGCACCATGCAAACAGGCACTGTTGAGCTCCAATGAGCTTAAATGATTGTGGACACACACCTTTTGATGTCAGTTACCTCTTCTGTGGACAGCAACAGGGTTCTGTGCCTACATGGATGGGATCTGCGGACACAGATACCCATTTGTGCTACTCAGTAACCCCAGCTCATTTGCATACAGATCCGTGCACATTACCTGGAAACTACAGGGTGCCAGGCCCTGCCTCGCTAGCAACCACAGTAGTCTAACATAGTACATACTCCGCACAGGGTCCTATAATGCATTACTGTTGCATACTCACAAATTTTGGTTTTTACAATCTTTTTATATATTTTTTCCATAATGGCATGTTTGCACACTGTGAAGCACCATGCAAACATACCCAGGGTATTAAAAAAAATGAAATTATTTTACATTATTTTCTATATGGTTTTGGGCACATGGTGGTTAGGTTTGCACATCTGTGTCCTCTATGCTATTTCTGTCACTGTTAAGTACACTTTTACAGCCCCTGGTGGCATTTTTACATCCTGTACACATGCTTCCGTGCACATTCCAGACACCAACATGGGGTCTGCAGGAATGCCTATCTGTTTGCCGGATCACTCGCCCTGCCGCATTTGCATGCATTTCACCTGCTTATGAGGTGATTTGCATGCCAAAGACATTTCCATATTTGTACACTTGCACATGCCCCTCAACTTTGTTTACTGGATCGCACATCTGCTTACTTCCATGTAAGCACTGTGCCACTATTGCCTACTTGGCAAATAAGTCCATATAGGCTTTACTGAATTCCCCCCATAGGTTCATAGGTTCATACTAGGCTATCTGCCCTAGGGCATTTATAAGCCTAGCCAGAGTGTGTTTGGCTTTCGCCACCCATTTTAAATGAATTTTGCTATGCCCTTTTTCGAGGTTAGTATACTGTGCCTCTGTCTAACAGTGACACAGAAGTGATACCCGGGGTAAACCTATGATCTCCCATCCACTCATCAAGATTCCTCTTGAAGAGAATCAATGAGGGACTCTGCCTAACCTGGACTGGAATTTTATTCCAGAGTGAAGGGAGCCTCTGGATTATGAATCTGTCCCTCCAGCATGTCCTATTTATTTCAGTGTTGAGGTTCAAGTCTCTCGAGTGCGTAGCTCAATGGGATTTGGATTTTCTGAGGTGCAGCATGTCCATTAATTCCGGGTTGGACATGGCTTTATACATCAGGCACAGATTGCCACTGAGCAGGCAGTATGCCACTGAGTAGAGCTGGAGTTTTTTTAACCGGGCAGCATATGGCATCTGTTTGAGCCCTTTGATCCTCTTGGTGAGGTACTTTTGGGGTCTTTCCAGTTGCTGCAGGTGTCTGGAAAGGTACATCCCAAAAGGGGCATTGTACTCAATTATGGGCCTGATGAGGGATGAGTAAAGAGGCACGATGACCTCCCCTGATCTAGATGTGAATCCCTTCATGATTAGGTGGGCTATATAAAATGTTTTTCTAACCACTTTGGCCACGTGGTTTTCAAATGAGAGATTGCAATCAACTTGGGTCCCCAGGTCCCTAATTACTTCTTCTGTACTTAATGGATTACCACCTATGTGATAATTTGTGGACACTTTGTTTTTTCCAAAGGGGATGACTATACACTTTTTGGCGTTTAGCTTGAGGCCATGGCTCTGGCACCAGTTGTCTGTTTCTATGAGTCCCTTTTCTAGGATGCTTGTGTCGGCGGGAGAGTTGATTATGGCGCCTAGTTTGCAGTCATCTGTGAACTTGGTCAGCCACAGTCCTTCCGTGTTGGCCTGTACCTCCGAGAAATATATACCAAACAAGAGAGGTCCCAGGACTGAGCCTTGTGGGATGCCACTTGGAACTGGTTTGGAGTCTGACATGGCTCCAGCAATTCTAACCATGTGGGTTCTGTCCTTGAGCCAGTTTGCAACCCATCTAGTGACATAGGGGTTTATATTTAAGCTGGTGAGCTTATCTGTAATGCCCGAGTGGGGTATTGTATCGAAGGCTTTTGCTAGGTCCAGGTAGGCTGTGTGGACCAGCTTCCCCTCTTCAATGGCCTTGGTGACTTTTTCAAAGAAATCGACCAGGTTTAAGAGGCAGGATCTGCCCTTAACAAAGCCAAACTGGGTAGGATCCAGTGTCGGTAGGTCCCCAATATCTTTATTTATGAGGTCCATGATGATCCTTTCCATAGCTTTGCAGACCAAGCTAGTCAGGCTTATGGGGCGATAGTTTCCAGGATCAGTTGAGGCACCACCTTTATGGAGAGAGACCACTGTTGCTGTACGCCACTCTTTGGGTACATATCCTGTAGTAAGGCTGAGATTGAACAGTAGTTTTATGTTTGGGTTTAGCTCTTCTTGGAGTTCATGTAGGATGCAGCCCGGGACACTGTCTGCTCCCATTGATGCTGTTTTTTGCATTGGAAAGGGCGGCTCTTACCTGAGCATCTGAGATGTCAGGGGGGCAGCACTCTGCTGGGATAGATATTTGCCCTTTTGGTGGGGAGGGAGAGAGAAGTTTGTGCTGAACCTGTCAGCTAGGATGTTGGCAATGTCTGTGGGTTCGGTGTATTTTTTGTCATTATGGACTAATTCTGAGCATATCTGAGAATTCCCACCCAGGTTCCTAACATAACTAAAGAAAGCTTTGTGATTATCCTTAGTGTCCTGTGCAATTTTTCTCTCGAAGCTGGCCTTAGACGATTTTATGACTGCCCGTAGTTTTTTGCTAATACTGATCAGAGGTGCCTTCCCTTTTTGGGATTTTGCTCTGTCATGTAGTAGCTTCCTCCTTCTATTGTATAGTTTGTTTATGGCTGGGGTCCACCAGACAGGACGCCTGCCTTTGGAGGATTGGGTCTTGGTTTTATTTGAGATTGCATGATCCATGCATTCCTGAAGGTGTTCATAGAATGCGTTTATAAAGGATTCTGCGGTCTGGGCCGTATTTTCCACAGGCCCAGGGGCTTTGAAGGATTCCACCTCAGTTTTGAGGAGTGTGAAATTTGCTTTAGAGAAGTTTTTCACTGTGGTTTTCTGGGCAGGGGGTGGGGTCGGGATGTGAATATCCAGTGAGATTAGTTTATGGTCTGATCTTACCAGTGAGGAATACACTTCTGGTCTGGAGCATAGAGCCCCCATGTTGGTGATGATCAGGTCCAGTATATTTTCCCCTCTTGTGGGAGTGGTAACAAGTTGTTCCATAGCATTTGAGTTTATAAATTCTAGGAACCTTTGGGCTAGGGTGTTGGAGCTAGAGTAATGCTCCCAGTCTATGTTTAGGTAGTTGAAGTCACCCAATATAAAGGTGTTTGGAGAGACCTTCATATTTTCCAGTGTTCTCAGGAGGCCGAGTGGGGTTCCTGGGTTTGGGAGGGTGGTCTGTAGCAGGCTATAAACTAGAAGGCAGTTTACCCACTGTTAGTTGCACATGGATGGTCTCTGATGCTTTGTGCTGCGCCACCAACCTGGAGGTGTGGGTATCTTTGATGAATATTGATACTCCCCCTGCTTTTGTGGTTCGGTCCAAGTTGTGGGGCCAAAAAGCATGGTATGAGGTATAACCTGGTAGTGCTGGGGTGCTCTCAGGAGCCTTGAACCAGGTTTGTGTTACTGCACAGATATAGATGTTCTCCATGCTAAGGAGAGTTTCGAGTGCTTGCATCTTGAGGTTTAGACTTCTGGCATTGAGTAGCATTACTCTTAGTTTCTTATCCTTTGTGATACCTATGGAGGTGGGTTTGTCTTTTGAGCCTTGCCTAAAAAAGGCACTATGGGGGTGGCAAGAGCCTTTGCCAATATCTGAAAGCCCAGGGGTGACAGGTGCAAGCCATACCTAGCGAAGCATCATGGCTTGTTGAACATGTCATCCCAGGCTGACAGGCATTGGATCCCCTTTGAATGACACCAATACTTAAGCCAATTGTTGAAATTGATCATCTTGTCTTCCTATTGTAGCATCATTCTTGGTGAGGGTAAGATGCTACTCAAGGTCAGGGTCATACTGGCCTGGGCTACATGCTCAGAGAGCTCCTCTATGTCTCTTTTCATGTAGTCCAGGGAGGTACATCTCAGGTCATTCACACCAGCATGGACAATAACTGAGTCATATTTGTACTTGCCTTGGAGTGACCTGAGTGCTTGTGTTATGTGACGGATCCTAGCACCCGACAGGCAGCTCACCATGACCTTCTCCTTGTTCAGCCTGGTGAGTGGGACGTCAGTGTGCCTGATGATAGAGTCACCTATTACAAGTGTATCAGGTGTGTTGTTTAGCCTTAAGGGCTGTGACTGTTCGGCACACTGGCTTTGTGAGCTATGTGTTGCACGTGTTTTGTTTTGGGGTAGCGGTTGCTTGGGTGTCTGCTTTGGAGGTCTCTGCTGCTTAGGCAGATTTTTATTTAGAGCCTCCGAGTATGTTTTTGTGTGTTTATGTGTTTGGTTTGCTGTCGTGGTAGGTCCATGTGAGACTGGAATTGTAGTGAGTGTGATTTCCTTCTCCTCCTGACTGGTTATGCCAGTACTGAGTTGAGAGAGCTTAGCCTCCAATTTGGCTATATGGTTGCATCTCTCACATGGGTTGGAATTTGTTGGGAGGAGGAGAGGGTTGTCTGTGTACATGAGGCAGTTGTAACATTGCCTCAAGATTCCCAGATTCACCAGCTTGACCGGAGAGGAGATTGACAACTGACCTTTGGACATGCTAGAATAGTATTGGGAATTCCTTTATAATTGAAAAAAAGGGCCAATGGGGAACAAGGTACTCAAGGGGAGTTTGTGAGGGTGCAGTGCTTTTAATTTTTTAGTGCTGACTTATATAATTGCTTTAGTAAGCAAGTGCCAGGCTTTAGAGTAGGAATAAGGTGTTTATTATGAGAACTAGATCAGTTCTAAAGGAAAAAGTGAAGAGCAGACTTTGTGGAGCCGAGAATGGTTTAAACCCAATTAAGCGAAGCTGCCCGATGCTGCGCTATGCGCAAAATCGCGCAAAGCCACGCCAAAGTGGGTTTTATATAGGGGGACTTGAAAGAGCTAGAAATTGGCCCAAAACGGCCAATAGACTACCAGATTCTTGTGCTGGGAACACTCCTCCAGGGATAGATAGGCTGCTCTAAGCTCCCCACTGTCACTGGTGAACAAAGAAGCCTCCCTTTATCCAAGAAAGGAAATGGGCAACACAGGAACTTTCCAAAAGTCCAGAATACAGCAAAGCCTGTATTTGGACTACTCTAGGTCAGGAAAGACGGGAAACAAGGATAATTTTTTTGTTTTTTTTTTTCTTTTTTGCAACAAACATCAGGAAAATACAATAAATATGTAACACAGGCTAGCACACTTGAGTGTGTAGCCTCAACAGGTAAATGCAACAAACAGGACAAACTTTAAAAGTGCAGGTGCAAAGTCAACATTAAACAGTTTAAAACAGTTCAAGAAGTAGAAATACTTGCAGTTTAGCTAGATCGGACAGTCACCCAGGTAATAGCAGGAAAAAAACACTTTTATCAGGTTAGCAGTCGCTCTTTTAGCATCTCTGCTGCTAGCACCACTCTGCATAATCTTCACTTCTGGCTGTGGTGGTCTTGTTTTTATATAGATACTTGATTTGTGCACCACGGCTCTTGCCAAGTTTAGGGCTTACTCTGCATTGTCCCAGTCACTGCTAACATATTGGAAAGGTGACCTTAATGTCCAAGTGTCCTTTCCTGTGTCCCCTTTACACTTAGGCCTTCTAACCACCAGCACCCCCTTTCCCCATCTCCTGTGCAAGTCTGCAAGGCTGGGTGGCTTATGTAACATTTTTCTTCACTGTATTAAAAAAAAATACCTTCTGGAAAACCAAACTGGAAATTATTCAAATATCCAAAACTGACAGTGTATAAACTGACAGTGCGTCGTTTTGTAGCAATATCTGCAAAGCACAAAAAAAGCAGTATTGAGTCCTTAAAATAACATTTGCAGCTTTAACAATTATAAACTGTTAACATTGCTTAATGCCCTGACTTTATTTACATTTTTGGCATAAAAATACACATATATTGCTAATAAACTCTTGCAAGTCTGTAAGCAAACTGATAATGTACTATAGTAAAATAGACCTATGATATTAATAAGTAAATTCTCACAAGTCTGTAACTGAACTGATAATGTACTACAATGAAATAGAATGGTTGTAACTTCATTATTAAATCAAATGAAACCTAAGTGGCATTGGTTTTCCCTGTTATAACCTCAAATAAAACTAAAATAGTAATCTGACACTGTATTAATATTTCAACATTATTTATTTATTTATTTATTTATTGCATTTCTGTTCCTGTATAAAATTAACATTAACTGTTGAACATTCTATGTTTACTCTGTGACCCTCAGGTCATAATTTACAAAATAATTTTCTTCAGTGTGTCAGTCTCTGCCCACTGCCTTACATGTAGATGTTCTTTAAGCTGAGGTCTAATCATTACTGTCTGCAATCTTTCTGGATAAATAGTAAGAACTGTTACTGCATAAAACCATCACCAATAATATTAAACTTATCTTTACAATGCTGTTTTATGGCATACAGTACTGTCTTTAGCTCAGCTTGTTGAGCTGGCCTGTAATCTGATAACTCATCTAAGTAACTCCATGTCTTTGATGTGCTTGGTGAATTGCAATTTCTGCATGAAATATATAAAATCTGGAACCATTTACATATATACATTTATTACTAGAATTTAACTGATCTGATTCTGTAACTCTGTCTGTCCTTTAAGTATGTGAAGTTTCTTCACTTAACACAATTACATTATTTTCCTAACATGAAATTTGAAACTGTTGCTTTAATGACACAGTATTTATGCTGCACTCTTTTCTTGTATGGGATCTGAACTTTTGACTGTAGTGTCATTTTTGTAATGAAACATTGACTTTAAATTCTACATTTTGTGAACTAGCAAAGCATCACTTAGTATCTGTAAATGCTCTTCTGTCTCTGTCTGTGTTTAGATATTAGCTATGCATTGCAACACCTTGCTACCATAATTCAAAGGTCTTAATGTCTGCTAAATAAAACAATAACACAAAAAAAAATATTTGCCAGATCTACAACTATAAATCCTTTATTCTGTGAATTAACATGACTGTCATTTCTGGTATACCATAAACAATCCCCGGGATTCATGAAGCTTGCGCCAGGCGCATGCATAGCGTAGGCGTTATAATGCCAAATATGGCCACCGAGCGATTCAGGTACGATCCAATTCCACGTGCACTACCGGCGTACGCCAGATCTGCGCAGCCCCTGGCGTAGGTATGCAAATTACCCCATGTGCAGTGTTGCACCATGCAAATGAAGGCATATAGCGATTCATAAAGTGGTGCAGGCATAGCGTAAGCCCACGGAAATGTAAACCAAAAAACACGGTTTACATTTTCCCAAACATAACATCGGAGCTATGGAAGAGGGCCAGACCCAGGTATCACAACGTGAACATATGCCAATGGCGAAATACACAGCCAATGGCATAAGAAAAGATGAACAACACGTAAATAACATTTAATGTCATGTCCACAGTAACGCACAGCAGATCCACAGGGCATGTGTGTGGAAGCTGTAACATAAAGAAATAATATAAAATGTCATAAAATCGCAACGTAATAGAAATCAGGTTTATAGCATAACACACAATGGTAGGCATGGAACACCACAACCAAGGTGTAAGGGTTGCTAAGGGCTTGCAATAGTGTTCGGCGCGGTAACTATGAATTAGTAGTCAATGCCATGCAAATGAGGCAGGTAATACTGAATCGCAAATGTCCCGCCGGAGGAAGGTTGTACCATAAGGCGCAGTGGTATAACACCGAGGAGTGGCTCAGAGGAGATACATGACATCAGCAGAGGGGTGTGCCACTGTAGCACTAAGCACATTGGAGCATTGCAAATCTGGCCTGTCCGTTGCTAAGCAAAGCTGCAGGATAGGGGTGGGGAGGAATCGTTTAGCTGAGAGCACACATGGTGGCCAAAAGCGCATGTGTACGAGGATGAAAACGTGCCCGAAACCCAGTTATCGGATGCAAGCGCCGCAAACAATAGCAGAAACAGGAAGGTCAGGGGAAGGAAAGGAAATGCGGAAGTAAGATAATTGGAGTACTAATGAGCAATAAACACCAATCAACCCACGAAGGCCAATCGACGGCAGCTGACAAGTCCGCTTGCAGAAACCTGCAAAACAGGATAGGGGAGGCATGTGAATGCAAAGAAAGGAGGGGAGGTATTGGATTGCAAAGATAGGAGACCTGACACAGCAGAGCAAAGCAAACTGACAGCAGACCGGCAGTAGCACACATAACGCAAGATACGCCAGATCCAGGAAAGCACAAATGAAAGTAGGCTGCAGGATGCACACCAGAAAATGGTAGGTGCAATGCGCAGAAATGTAAAGGGAAGGTCAAGAGGTAATTCACGGCAGGCAAATGTAATTCAACACCAAAGGCACCACAATAGTAGTTCCGGCAGTAAAACACATAACATAACCTGTAGCTACGAACGTACATACACACCCCATGACATCATCGGTGTTCACAGCACAATAGTATAAAGTGTGTAAGCACCCAACACACACCTGTGTATTCCCAAACACCGCACCATAGGTGTAAACACACGGGGAACTTTTAAAATGTACATGTTGGGAGCTGCCATAGCTGTGATTCATCAGCATGTGTTAGAGACTGACGGTGTTGTGGAGGATGATGCCGACAATCACCGCAGGCCTCGGAGGAGAAGGAGAGTATTCAGACCAAGGGTAACCTACCAGAGGCTACATGACCTGGAGATAGTAGAGCATTACAGGGTGGACAGGGACATCTTACAGCAAATAGTGGAGCTGTGCCAGCCACGCCTGAGAACGAGAAACAACAGAGGGGAACCCATACCAGTGGACACGAAGGTATGTGTAAGCCTGCGAATACTGGCCACAGGTACCTTTCAAAGGCCAACTGGAGATATAATGGGTATCTCACAGGCATCAGCATCCAGGGTATTACACCAGTTCCTGGATGCCATGTTACCACATGCCAATGAGCAGATATACTTCCCCAGAACTCAGGAGGAGTTGGCCAGCAATATGCATCACTTCCACTGTGTGGCACAATACCCGGAGGTACTGGGTGCGATAGACTGCACGCACATACAAATCAAGTCACCACCCGGTGAGCAGGGTATGCGCTACATAAACCGCAAGGGATTCCACTCCAACTGCCAGGTTGTGTGCAATGCCCCGGGCATTATCATGGATGTGTGTGCTGGCAGCCCTGGAAGCTACCATGACTCCCATATCTGGCATGCCTCACAGCTGTATCAGGTATTTGTCAGGGGGGACATCCCACATGGCCATCTCGTGGGGGATGCTGGCTATGCACTGGAGCCGTGGATGATGACTCCCATCAGAAATGCACACGTACCCATGCAAGAACGCCATAATGAGGCACACGCACAAACCAGAATCATCATAAAGCGTGTGTTCGGGATGCTGAAATCACGGTTCCGGTGTTTGGATACATCTGGTGGAGCCTTGCAGTACTCTCCAGGCACGTGTGCCCACATCGTCATAGTATGTGCCATGCTACATAATATGATCCTGTGGAAGCAGCTGCAGCAGGGACAAAATGGTGAAGGCCCTCATAGCCCACCGCAATTGCCAAGGCCAGACCATGAACACAGTGTGCCAGCCCCAGTAGGCAGACAGAGGCGTGCCCAATATACCTACGCCTTGGCAAAGAGGGAACGTATAGCACATTCACTGACCATGTAGGCCCCTACGGACTGACACCTCTCCACCTGCACACACAGTAAAATGGATGGCATACAAACATGACCACCTGTAAATTGTAATGTATAGGTGGCCCAATGTGTGACTCCTACATAGGCAGCCCTCAAACATTGTAAACACAACAGCCAGTGGAACATGGAATGCCAACACCTGAACAGTACATGAGTCTTACAGCATATGTTGGTGCTGTGTGCCTGTCACGTTCCCCGCCAGATATATATATATATATATATATATATATATATATATATATATATATATATATATATATATATAGAATACGATATATATATATATATATATATATATATATATATATATATATATAGATATAGATATATATATAGATATATATATATAGATATATATATATATGTACACATATGCATATATATAATACAGATAGAAAGGGCAATAGAGGGATATATGGTGATATAGATGGATTCAGCGATATCTGCAAATATGATAGATAGTTCAACGACATTCATAACATCTTGGAGGTACAAATAAATAGGATACCGCCAACCATGGTATGTGCAACATACCGACATGCGTAACCACAAGGCTGAAAGACCGATAGAACACAGTACCGGAACAGTACATCCGCGAGTAATAGTATGATGATATAAAGGGACGGTTAGTCACTGCTGACGGTGTCGCGGTCCACGTAGGTACAGTGTTCAACTGTGTCTGTGAGTGCCGTAGTCTGTGTAAGTGTGTGTTGAGGGTGCCGTGTGCGTTTCTGTGTGACTAATGTGTGTGTGTCCGCAACATGTGTATGTTGGTGCCAAGTCAGAGGCAGACCAGTATGGTAGGTGTGGGTATAGCTAGCCGTAGGCATACGGTTACTACCTGTACCACAGTAGGAGGGACATCCCCACCCTGGGCAGGCGTGTCCTGACATAAAACAGTACAAAGGGCAAATGTCCGAGATGGTAGGACATAAATATGTCCCATATATAATGTAACAGTCGTATTTAATAGTTATGCCTGTATGTAAGAAACTTAAATGTTACATGCAATATGATAAGTATCCAAAGTCACAACAATAGGTATGTAGTGAGGATAAAAGTATGTGCTACCTGTGTACTGACCGTGGCTACGTGTTGGCCTGTAAACACTGCTTTGTGTCCCGCAAGTATCCAACAATGACCATATGATAAGGTGGCAACCCATGGCAAACAGGATCTTTTAACAACACAACCACAATGACTGCAAATATCTGGGACAGAAATACAAAGGATAGCTGTCACCTACACATATCCCCTGATATATCGCTGCAATTACAGAGGTATACAAGTAGCAAGCTCACCTGCAGACGATATAGAAACCAATTAACAACGGCCCAACGTACAATCCCATAACATAAGTCTACTAACTGTTAGCTCTCTAATCAGGGATGGAGCCCACACACATATATACGGATTATGTAGAAATGCAAGGCCCACAAACCGTATATGTTACGTACAACCACCGACATCCCCCACACTAGAAACTGAAGCAATACAAACTGTAATAGCAGCACAAACATCCAGTCAGTCAATTACATCTGCAGAACCCTCAACATACTGTGTGAAAGACACAATTAAAGACGATATGCAAAATTGCAGGCATTGTATAATAGAACAAACAGCCATGTTACAGGTATTGATTGCAATACTCCGTTAACAGACGTCGGGATGACAGGTACACCCACATGTTGAACCAAATACTCTACCTGTCACACACAATCCACGGGGGACATGAATCCAAACTACACTTGTCTCCATGCATAGCAGTTGCAGTTACTCATAACAAAACACAATACAGACCGTCTCCCCGAAGGTAGGGCAAATAGGCAACACCCAAGTGGAGAATCCAATTATACCCCACTGTCACCACGTAATTTGCGAATGGAGTAGCTGCACAGCTGATATGCAAGTAATTAGTCACTCAGGAACACCAATTGGTGGGAAGAATCCACATGTTTCAGGTATCGACGTATATAAGGATGACTTGCCAGACATTCAAACCGTATGCTCATACCGAAAAACAGTTGAAACACTGTGAGAGAGATAGAAACGAAACGCCATAAGGACAACAAGGTATATAGAATGCCCGATATGTAAGGTTATGTATAGCATGATCTGTATTAATTAGTGTTACTGTATGTATAGCCTGGTTTGCATTAATTAAACGTGTCCGCAATGCATAAAGTGGGGAAAGGTATTGATGTAGTGATGTCTTGCTGAGCATACTAACGCTTGTAGAATCTGTGCGTCCAGCAGTGGGACACAAGGTACACAGCACAGACACCAGAAGGGATGCTACATGAGGCCATTAAACAGAACAATGCCATACAACCCGCCATCAGTGGTAGGGTATGTCCAACAAGGACATGCCATAGCAGCGGATAGTATATGTTGATATACTGTCACAGCACGCATGTGTATGGGTAAATAACGTTAATGACATATGTAAGGTGGTCCTGCTGAGCAAGTATGCTTTGCATTATGGGATACTATGTGAAATATGTGTAATGTATAGTATTATAGGTAGATATGACAGATATTCTACACAGCATAACAGGCATATCATGCATACCACAGGTATCGTCTATTGGTATGTACAATAACAGGATACATATGGCCTGTAGGTATGGGACATAGTAATAGCATGATAGCTAATCTAAACGGAAGGGCTACCAAGTAACCATGCACAAAGGACATGTAATAGCTGCACAGGTGCATAGTGGGGTACTATGCAGTCTGTCAAGTCCATGTGTAAGCACAACTACAGTGTTCACACTAGTGGCACCTCTCCAGGGTAGTGTCCTGTGAAGAGCAGAGCCAGGTGTCACCTGCACCACTGCACAGTACAGCCACTGCAGTGATCCCAGGCCTACATGTGTCTCCCAACCACCAAGGGAGGTATCACATGAACAGCGCTACTGAGTGTCCCTGCGTGATGTACAGAGGACTTATGTTCCACAGCATGGTGAGTGTCCTGTTTGGGAATGTAACCCAGAAGCACATCCCACTCATTGTGGCGTGTGTGCACATATCCATGAGCATGTTGCTCACAGTGGCCTCTGCTTATCTTGCGTATGAGGAGTATATCCATCAATAATGTTGTGGACATGGGCCCTGTCTGATCAGCAGAGGTCACCCCTGAGTATGTAGTATGCAAATGTGTACAGATGTGGTGTCCATAGTGCAGCCGCATATTTAAACTGTCGGAGCTCAGTAAACGTCATGGCACGTTAATGTTGTGGCATGTAAAGCTGTAGCTGTTGTGTAAGGTACACCCTAAATGGGGTGGTGTACCCTTGAATGTGTGTAGATGTCTTGAGTTCAGAGGTACAATGGGTGCCTATGTACCAGTTACACACCCAGTACAGATAGGTGTGGCCACGTAGGAGGATATCCATGTGACAGTGGCAATACGGTAACCACAGGAGTGGGTGCGACATATGTGTGTACTGCAAACATGTACAATGTGATATGTATGTAGGGGACTACCATCCATGTGATAGTCAGTGGGTGAATGGTGTAATGCAAAGGTGATATGCATGCACCTTGTGTCATGCAGCTTGATGCCATGATAGTCATATTATGTATCTGTCACAGCGACACCCGTATGGTTGGAGTCAGTATCAGCTGGTGGAGCAATCATGGTGCTTGGTATGTAGGGGTTCTAAAGCTAGGCAGGGAAAGTCCCCTGTGCCAGCCTGTTCCGCAGGGAAGCATATACTTAAAATGAGGGGCCCTATGACTGAGGACTGTGGTATGCCAAAGTACCTGACATGCAGTAGGTACTATGGTATGCTGGCCTCACTGTGTGTCCTGTCCATGAGCCACATAGCATAACATCCTGAGACACAGGGTACGATGTGCAGGTGTATGTGTATGTTGTCAATACCAGAATGGGGAATGGTGCTGAAAGGCAATGAGAGGACCATGTAGGATGTGTGGACTCCCATACCATCAGCAACTGCCCTGGTAACTGTATGAAAGGAGTCCACCATGTGTAGGGGCCATGCTCTGGCCTTAACAAGCCCAACCCGGGTGGCAGCAGAGGACAGGAGACTAACAATGTCTCTGAGAATGACGTCCTTGATGATGTGCCCCATAGCCACGCAGAACAGTCCAGTCAGGTGTGTAGGACTATAGTCCCACTTGTGCAATGCGGTGCCACCTGTGTGTAGTGTGATAAATGCTGCTGTGTGCCATTCAGGGTCTACAAAGTCTGAAACAAGGCTATTACTGAATATGGTGTCCTAGTGGGGAGACAAGTAATTCAGAGGTTGGTGGACATCACAGCCTGGGATGTTGGAAGATGACATGGGGCCAGTGTCCCAGGACACAAAGAGTGTAGGTCAGTACTGTGTAGGTGTGACCACAGGGACACCACAATGTTCATGTATGGATTGCGGCCCTGTAGTGAGTGAGAGGGTGTACTGTCAGCATTGAATCCATCCTCCAGCATGTTGCCAACAATACCTGGGTCTGCAATGTTCCTGAGTGACTGTTATATGTGACAGCAGATGTGGGTGTTGCCATCGAATACTGACATACCACCATAATGCCTGGTGGTACACCCCGGAATGTGTGGCTGTCATGTTTATGTAGCTAGTCTTGGAGTATGTGATGAGGGACCCTGTGGCCCCACCACGGCTGACCAGTGAGCCACCCTACACATGGGAATGTACACCACTGTGCAACAGCCTACACCTGTTGTTGTACATCATATGTCCGTGGAACATGACCACCAGAGTGGCGTCTGTTATCTGGTGTGTACCATCATGGCTCTGTGTGGAATAGCATGATCCATGCATTTGTGTACATGCTAATTAAGTGCACTGGGGTATGTGTCAGCATTTGTATGTGCATTGTCCATCTGCACGGGTGTCATGATGTTAACAACCGCTGTCAGCAGACGTCTGTAGTAGGTGTAGTAGTACACATGTACTGTGTATGCTGTGATAGGTGTGTTTCCGGGATGTGGCTAACAAGGTAGATTAGCATATGTTTGGAATCCACCAATGAGGGGATAACCCCAGGTGTGTAACACCAGTCACATGGTGGTAGTGTTCATGCCAAGGGTAATGTAGGTCTTGGAGGTGGTGTGTATGTGTTGATCCAGCAGAGTGGAAGGTATGACTCATGGATGTGTTGGTACATGAGTGGCTATCCCAGTGAAGTGTGGGGTAGTGTCAGTCACACATCAGTAGTAGCTGAGGCCCACTGTCCACTATACCACCATAGAAGGTATGTTACCCGTGGGGTATGATGTTGACTCTGTCGCTTGTTAAAATGTGCATAGCGGTCCCGGACACAGTTTGTTGCACATGGAGCACCTCTGATGCATTGTGCTAAGCAACTTGCCAGGATGTGTGCAAAACATAGTGGGATATGGGAACCCCTCAGCTGTGGGTGTGCCGGTCCAGGTATGTGCCTAGAAGGTATGGTCCGTCTATAACCTGTCATTGCAGGTGTGCTCTGCAGAGCCTACAGGCAGGTCCCAGTCACTGCAGAGATGTTGGAGTGGTGCATTATAAGGTGTGCCTTGCCTGCGTGCGTCACAGGGGAAGATGTAAGCAATGTGTCACATGACCCCATGTCGCGCATGCCAGTTACCGCCCTGCTGGTGACAGTTATTGGAAACTGTGCAGGACAGGCAGTATAGCAGCAGCAAGAGCCTAGCATGTGAGCTGTACTCCCAGGGCTGACAGGTGCAAGTCATCTGTGCCACAGCATTGTGTTTGACCAGGACAGTTATAGTGGACAGATACCACATGCCTGTGGAATGACAATAGGAGCTAAGGCAACTGTTGAAGTGACACAGTCGGTCATTGTACAGTGGTATCGTGTCTGGACGAATGCAAAATGCTACCCAGGGCTAAGCCCACACCCTCAGGGCTATAAGACTGGTGAGCTATTGCATGTCCCTGCACACATAGTCTGTGAAGTGGCATCACAGGGCAGTCACACTAACATGGCGAATGACAGAATATCGTACCTGGTGAGGTGTGGCATGGGTGCATAGATTATGATGCAGAAGCAGTTACCCGACAGCAAGATGTAAGCGACTAATGCCTTGTGTAGCCTGCTGTGTGGAACTGCAGTGTGACACCCTACAGAGTCAGCTATGACTGGTGTGTTGTGAATGTTATAACACACTAATTGCTGTATGTGGTGGGCACACATGAGTCTGTGGGATGTTGTCTTCCATGATGGGGGCTACCTCTGGTGCCTACAGTGAGCATGGAGACGTACTGCACAGGTTGTCCCCATAGGTGTGGCCAGTGGTGTAGATTATGTGAGACTATGTGATAGGTGGGGTGTGTTGCAAATGTTACACATCCCCAAATGACTGTCAGGTGCAGTCAGGGTTGGCGACAGCATTACCCCCAGCCATAGCTGTCAGCCTCCTGTCCACAAAATGAGGAACATTAGCCCTCATACAGTGTGACAAATGGGTGAAATGTGGAACACTTACAACTGGCTTACTAACAGCGTCAACTAGGAAGGGCATATGATGGCTAAAATAGGCTGGTCTTACATATAAAACAGATATTCCAATGAATCACTATGATTCTCATCTATCTAGCCATGGCTAGCAGGTAAACTATGTACAACAATGAATGTGTGACAGACCCTTCCAATGTGGAACCTTGAGGAACATGCACCTTTTAGAACCCCGAATGAGGTACGTTCCCCGTAATGAGGTACACCTGAGAGCTATGGGCCCAGCACGGCTGCAGGCGTGCATCCCCCACAGGCTGTAGTGTCGTATGTTGGGAAGTGAGCATTGAATGTGTACACAAGACAATTGCTCTATTGCCACATGTATGACATATCCCTCATATAGACAGGCAGTAGCACTGGTACGTGACAGTTGGACATGCCTGCATATCCAACTATGTCCCACAGAATATGTGCATTACATGTGTACAACAGCTATCGTACCTTAAGCAAGCTGGCAAGTGTAGGACAGCCAGTGTACCTGTGGGAAATGGTGTGGAATGGGCGCTATAGTAATCATTAGCTCATGACATGCTCACATGTTCTGAACAAGTGCCTAGCATGACCATACAATACAGATAGGGTGTTGGATAATATCAACCCACAAATGGTGATGACAGTCATTTAGGGTGGCACCGCACTATAACCCTGCTGAGTATGGTGTGCATGTCCATGAACCATTAGCACTGTAGATGTTAGCAGTACAGATGTACAAGATAGCACGGATATTTGATTACAAATACCTTTGCATGTCACAGGTGTGTTCCACCAGTGGCCTGTTGACAGACCCACAGCTACAAAAGGTGCAAGAGTGACATGTGCTCAGCACATCTGTGCCAGATACAGTAGAACAGGGTTAATGTGTTGCACCCCACCCTCATTGTAGCCCATACAACACACACAAATGTTAGGCATCTGTGTATGTAAGGCTGTGAATGGCCATGACCTATCAGTTTAGCTGTGTCAGTGTTGTGAACAACATACAGAATGGGCTGTGTGTGTGATGTGTGTGACATATGTGCACAGTCTGATGGATGATACCAGCAGTGTCACCGCTAGGTAAACATCCCTGTACCCATAAACTGCTACCTAGGCTGTGGTCAACATTATGGACACTGTGTAAGGGATGGTGCTGTGCAGTGCACCCCCGACATGATGACGTCTCCAGGCCCCTTAGGTAGTCATCTGAGGTACCCATGTCATGTCAGGGTGCCATCCATGAGCACGGAGATCAGTGGCCAGGCATATACAGCACTGTGGTGACCAATACTGGATCGCATACCACCTGTTAGCGGTAATGGCTATGCATGGATGTGTGATAACAGCCTTCACAATCCACACCTCCACTATGCAGCATGCCGTCTACCTTGCAGAAGGACATTTGCTACACCATGATGATGGACATGCTACATGTCCATATCCTGATCTATATGACATATGTCATGGACAGCCACCATCCTAATACTAGGATCAACACAGGCTGGACAGATCCCTGTGCCATATATGTGACATACTCCCACCATACCATGCAACCCTGTCCATCAAAGCTGCAGATGTCATCCCAGTCATACATGGTGTGATGGCCTCATAGTAGATATACTATCAACTGACTGGATCAGTAATGTGGCACTGATGCAGCTTGCGGTGGCACAATGGCCGTCTGTAACAGCGTGGAAACCGTGCCTCCACATGCTATGGTTGATGACCATCCCTGCAAATGTCATCTGACTATCCATTGTCCCATGTCTATCACATGTGTAATACAGGCGATCCATGTCAGGATGTTGAACAGTTGTACAGTGCTGTGTAGATGTATATGGCAAAACACATGCGTGTACAGGTGTCCATGCGTATGTGTGCATTGTCACTGCTCAAGTCCATTCCGGCTGTGTCTATGTTGATATGTGACATATACACAGCATCCAGGTCAACAGTAGTACCGTGGACACATCGAGGCATGTGCAGATAGGTAAGAACACAAGTGCAGGCAAATAGACATGCCCACAGCAAGACAGCATTTACATGGAGTATGAACACTGTAATGAGGTGACACACATATATGGTGATGATATCCAATGCATAATGGGTGTGACATGTGTGACACAAACACGTCAGTCATGTCAGTGTCATGGTGCTTTGCAAAGATAACTGTGCAGATGCAGTAGATGTCATAGAAATGTATGTGCAGCAGTATCTCTGTACATCTATGAAACTGTGACCTGTCACCATCATTATGTTTTACAGATAATGCCCCGTACACGCCTCCCAGCATACACCCGCCAGGAGGATGATGCCCTCATCCCACAGCTCCATGACAACTATGACTTGTTGTTCAGCCATGTGCCACAGCATGCCCAGCAGTGGGATGACCTGTGGCAGGATCTACGCAGGAGGGTGAACAATGTGGGTGGCCATAACCGCACCTACTAGCAGGTGCGCAGACACTGCATGGACCTGATACGACATGCAAAACAGTGTGCCACTGCAATCGCCAGGGAAAAAGGTGGAACAGGTGGTGGGCCACCAACCCAGCCCCCACTCACACACACCGAGGAGCTACTGGCCAGTCTGGGGACACCCAGGGAACAGCATCCAGAAACACTAGCTGCCATCGTGGAGGTGGGTGTCTCCCAACCAATGAGCCTGGAGTTGCCTGGTAAGTCAGTAATGCACATATGGCTATTATATCCCATGTAGTTGCATGTGTCACTGTACATAATGTAAAGTAACAACATATGCCAGGTATGTGGACACACATGCTGCATACTACAGTATGCTACGTTGTGTATGCACACATGTGCATACTATATGCTATTACACAGGTGAATGTGTGCACATACACAGTGCAACCTGTGGCTGTCATACAGTCATGGATAATGTTCATACTGGTGTGTCACCCCTATACAGGTACCTCTGGCATGCCGCACAGACATGGGTCCGTTGCAGGTGAGACTGTCATCAGTATTAGGCATGTTACAGTGTAGATCTATTTGCCATGTGGCCAGTTAACACTTGCACACCTGAAGTTTGTTCCAGTCACAATATGCAGGTCGCACCACCGTGCATTCACACACACCACCCATGTGCAATATATTCACACGTAATGATACACAGACTTGAAACCACAGTACTTGTCATTGTGACATGTGTGGTCAGCTGTGCATACAACGGTGGAGGTGTTCTACAATGGAGGCATATGTAGTATGCATTGGAACAACATGTGTAGTATGCACATAGTACCACACAGTGAGCTGTGATATGGGCAGCCCACAAGTGTCACCATTGTCATATGCCCCTGCATCGGGTGCACACATTGTGATGTGCCACCTGACATGTCCCAGACATGTAGTGTTCTGTCTGCAATATTGTCACACTATCACATGACCTATACCCCACATACCAAACATACAACCCATTGTCTGCATAGACCTGTGGAATGTGACATATCTGACATGTATGGGTGTATGTCATATGGAACCACACAGACATGTGGAGAAGATGCCCATCACACACAATTGGCCACCACATGTGCACACATGGCCATGGGGGATGGCCAGAGACATGTAGCCACACACTACATGGGATGTGTATACACCCTGTTGCACATTGTCCACACATGGTCCAATTATAGCCTTAGTTGACCGATTATACAGTTGATATGGTACAGTGGACAACCTAAAAGCCTGTGCACAGCTACTGGAGGTGTCACTGAAGTCTACCATATACGATCTGTCGAACATCACGACTGTGTTGCAGTTATGGCTATGCAATGTGTACATATTATGCATTCTACAGCAACATACATGCCTCATGTTGCCATGCAATGGCACAGTGTCTGTACTTCACACTGTATAGCAATGTAGATGGCTCACACTACCCTCCCGTGCTCATGCAAATTTGCTAAACATGCATTCTATCTGTAGGGCATACACACAACACTGCAATGTGAAGCCCATTATGATGCTGTACATGTGTCAGGACACCATTGTGTCAAACATGTATGCATGTTAATGCACATGTCAGCAAATTACATGTCAAGGTCACATCAGCCATGTGTACTGTTATCCTGTTCTGGGCCACATGGTGTATCACGGGGATGCATGCATACTACCATGATTGTGTGAACTGCATGCCTACTGATATGACACCTGCTTGCTGTAGTGTGCACCCCAGGGAGGTATGCTTACTAACACTATTAATGTCTGAGCTGCATGCCCTCTGCTCTATCGCAGGCATGCTGCATGCCATCTGACAAATCACATGCATGGTGTGTCTGTGTGTCTGTGTGTGTCTGTGTGTGTGTCTGTGTGTGTATCTGTGTGTGTGTGTGTGTGTGTGTGTCTGTGTCTATTGTACTTTACAGTATTTCTTTGCATTCACAGGTGATGTAGGTGCGTTACCCTCCTGCGGTCCATCTGATGTTAGTGTCCCCACAGATACTAGCGGTGATGAACATATGCATGAGGTACAGGCAGGGTTGTCAGGGGCTGAATCTGTGCCAATGGTTACCATCCCAGCTATGTCCCCCTCTTCCCCGCACACAGTTCTGCTGCCAACACATACCGTATCACCGGTGGCCATAGTGGAAGGACAGTCAGCATCTGTTGGCGTGGAACAGGAACGTGTGGTGGCTACAGAAGGTGTGTCTACACACCATAGTGTCAGTGTAATGACTGCAGATGTGTCACACAGGCATGTGGCCAGTGCTGCTTGTAGGAGGACCTCTGGCAGACATGCACCTGCAGGACAGAGCGCAGCAGCTGGTATCACGAGACGCATGTTCCAGACTGTAATGGCGGCACAGGCACGTGCTGAACGGCAGAACAGAAAAGGGCAGAAGCTGCAGTGGGCTGCTATCCATACCCTAAATGACAACATCCAGGCATTGGCAAATGCTCAACAGCAGATTGCTAATGTTCTGGATAGGTGACTAGGTGAAATGGCCAGAATCCTTGACCGAGGCATGGCAATCCGCGAGCGGGAGCTGTCTGTGCTGGAACACCTGGTAGGAGTGAGGCGTAGGCCACGTGGACGTAGGCCAGCAACAACACCTAGTGTAGATCGACGTGAGCCTGCCACCTCACATGCCCACTCCCATAGTGCGGGTAGCAGTAGCAGTGCAGCTGCTGCTGTGCTGTCAACACCAGAATACAGCAGGCCACGTGGACGTGGCCCTGGACGGTCTCAGCAGGGACACGTTTCCAGCGAACATGTGTCGTCGGACAGTAGCCACTCTGTACCTCCACCTGGTAGTGCCCGTGCAACCCCAGGCAGGCACAGGTCACATGGCCGTGGATGGACACAGTGAGCTGTACAACCTGCACTGTACAATCTGGAGCTGTCAATTATACCCCGTGTAGGCATCACAAATGGCAGAACTGTGTACACACATACACGCACACAGCAAACACAACTGTAGGGCTCCACAACATCCACATGCATTCTGCACAGACATGTCCAGTCAACTCACTGGCCCTTACACACACACATGATGTTATGCATTGGTGCAGCCTATGCCCCTGGCAAACATATCACCCTGTGCATATGATGAAGCCTGTGCCGCATCCCTGTCATCCACACCATCGGTGCAGGGTTATGCACAAATATTCTGATGCACAGGGTGAACAGCATAGTGAGAGGTGTATGTAATACCTGTGTATGCATAGTGAGGGATGTGTATGTTGCAGTGGTTGTGTGTGAATACTGAGTTGTGTATGTGGCATAGGTTGTGTACTGTCGACATGCACCGGTCACACCATGTAGTGCAGGTGCAGCATGCATTGTGATGTGTTCACGGTATGTGTCTCAGTTACATCTGTAGCACCATGTTGGTTGTGATACCCTGGTTCCCTCCTATGGTGTACTTGCATGTGCCTAAAGGTAGCAGTGTTTGCAGTCCCCCACGTGTAACTGTGGAGTACACACAGGCATGTCTGGCAATATCAGCATGCTACATGTACCTTCATCCTGACTGTTGGACACAAAAACATGACAGAGATGTCCACACATATACTGCACCTGATGCATGTGGTCGGTGCCACAGGCTACACTGGACAGAGACGTGACATACATAGCAGGACACATTACAGGTATGGTGACATGGTGCAGGGGTTGTACACAGTGGCCTGGCCAATGATGATGATGTGAGGTGTCACTTGGTAGCTGGAGGCCACACTGTGCAGCAGTAGGACCCTGTAACAGTACGTGAACATGGCCGCAGTCATGGGGTGTACACCACTATAAAGCACACCCCATAGTGTGAAGCTGGGGACCCTTGCCTTTGTGATCATCACACTCATAGTACTATGCACCCACACGACGTGTCACAGAGAAGGGACATGCACAGGTAGCCAGTATGGCCAGGACCTATGGCATCAGCAGGGTTGTGCAATGCATCACCATTACGGGTTAGTCAACACGTGGGGCCAGTGATAATTTCCCACCGTATATTAGCATACACACTCATACCAAGCACCAGACATACATACAGACACACACACTGTGGTGACCACACATGTGTATACGGACAGCCGATGTGTGTGATGCACCTCACAAGTGAACGTCATGCTTCCCACACTGACGTATGTACACTTCTCTACAATGGTGTACAGGGATGTGTAGCAACTGGGATATGTGGCATCCCTGGTCACACATTCGGACACACATGGCAGTGCTGGGAATGATACACCAGCCATATGATGACAGGTTTGATGGGCATGCAGCGGTATTGATTGCATTATGTGTACCAATGCTATATCTGGCAAATGTGCTGCTATATACACATGAGAGGTTGTAAGTGTTACAGGTGCCATATGACATATAGTTGTTAACACCTGACCGCTGTGTAAGCATTATGTCAGCACCGTCATGTAACAGCGACATAGCGTACAGTTAGCACATGGCATGATAGGATGGTGTGTGACACAACTGTGAGCCACCCCCTGCACACATACATCTAGACAGGTGGTTCACCACGTTATGTACACACATCCCTCCATACATGCTGTTTGTATGTCACCGTATACAGATGTCAATGATGGGTCTGCATTGCATCTGCATGTCGTAGGTAGGTGCAACTATGTTATGGACATCGGCCACTGCACATGCATGTTTGCTGCATGCACAGGTACAGATGTCACATGTGTCTCCTGTTGCCATGTTTGTATGCATTGCTATTGTTGGACATGTGTGTTGACATACATAACACATGGACTGTGGTATGATATCATGGGTGTCACAGGCGACCAGTACAAGGGTATATGTCCCGGTCAACACTGCTACCCCCTGTAGTGTGAGCATTCAACAGACATGGGCCCACATTCAATTTGCGTGTGTAGCATTGATTAGGCCAGTGTTATGCACGAGGTACATCAAAGGCCATGTATGTATGTGCTGTGTGTGCAGTCCATGCACACATCCACACAATCACATGTATGACATACCCAGATGTGTGTTCATTGGTGTACAGCAACAGTCAGGTGTCACAGCTGTGTAAGGGTCATGGTATGCCTTGAGCCGACCTGTTCATGTATACTGGTATCATTGCAATGCATAACACCTGTTGGATCCCTGTTGGTACATGTGTACTCTGCACAGCTGGTGTACACCGCTGTACAGCCCAGTGGTCATGTGTCACATGGTGTTGTTGGACCGTATGGCTGTGTAGTGCTGCACCAACGACATGGTGCTGACTTGACAGCTACAGTGTACAATGCAGTGTGTACGTGTGTGACTTGCACCTGTGACAGCTGTGATGGCAGCTGTGTGTGTATAGGTCACTGCATGTGTGACCGCCCTGTGTGTGAGGGCAGTTATACCTTACTGTGCCCTTCTGTGTGTACACTCCATCTGCATGCAAGATTGCCCTTTGCAATAGCTAAGTGTGTGAGCATGCCCAGTACGCCGTTGTGTAGATGGACACACAGTACATTCCACACTGCGCCCTTCCGTGATTAGACTCCGTGTGCATGCAAGATGGCCCTTTGCAACTGCTAAGTGTGTGAGCATGCCCAGTACGCCGTTGTGTAGATGGACACACAGTACATTCCACACTGCGCCCTTCCGTGATTAGACTCCGTGTGCATGCAAGATGGCCCTTTGCAACTGCTGTGTGAGCATGCCCAGTACACTGTTGTGTAGATGGACACACAGTACATTCCACACTGCGCCCTTCCGTGATTAGACTCCTGTGCGTGAGGGCAGTTATACCTTACTGTGCCCTTCTGTGTGTACACTCCATCTGCATGCAAGATTGCCCTTTGCAATAGCTAAGTGTGTGAGCATGCCCAGTACGCCGTTGTGTAGATGGACACACAGTACATTCCACACTGCGCCCTTCCGTGATTAGACTCCGTGTGCATGCAAGATGGCCCTTTGCAACTGCTAAGTGTGTGAGCATGCCCAGTACGCCGTTGTGTAGATGGACACACAGTACATTCCACACTGCGCCCTTCCGTGATTAGACTCCGTGTGCATGCAAGATGGCCCTTTGCAACTGCTGTGTGAGCATGCCCAGTACGCTGTTGTGTAGATGGACACACAGTACATTCCACACTGCGCCCTTCCGTGATTAGACTCCGTGTGCATGCAAGATGGCCCTTTGCAACTGCTAAGTGTGTGAGCATGCCCAGTACGCCGTTGTGTAGATGGACACACAGTACATTCCACACTGCAACCTTCCGTGATTAGACTCCGTGTGCATGCAAGATGGCCCTTTGCAACTGCTAAGTGTGTGAGCATGCCCAGTACGCCGTTGTGTAGATGGACACAGTACATTCCACACTGCGCCCTTCCGTGATTAGACTCCGTGTGCATGCAAGATGGCCCTTTGCAACTGCTAAGTGTGTGAGCATGCCCAGTACGCCGTTGTATAGATGGACACACAGTACATTCCACACTGTGCCCTTCCGTGATTAGACTCCGTGTGCATGCAAGTTGGCCCTTTGCAACAGCTAAGTGTGTGAGCATGCCCAGTACACCATTGTGTAGATGGACACACACTACATTCCAAACAGACGTGTGATACTAAGCATGTGGGCATGGCCATTGACATCCTGTATAGCCATGGTGGTCATCCAGGCACCAGATGTCCAATTTCAATGTCACGATGGATGCCTACATTGAACACACTTGTTGCTCTCTTGAAGGGTGTACTGTCTGTGGCGTATCCCATATCTATTCAGTGTTGTTGTGCTCCATAGATATTTAGTTGGCCCGTTGACAGCACTGGCATGTTTGTGTATGTCTACCTTGGGATGGTAATATGCTTTCAGACCGCTCACTCTCTAAACATTCCCTATCGGCATCTTTGCCTTTGCGGATGATGTCACCCACCTAGAAGTATGCCTCTTGGAGTACTGTGTTCAGTAATCTCGGTAGCACGTTCTGTAAATGTGTAATGCTGTGGTGTGTTAGAGTAGGTAGGTGTGTGTTCAACTCTCGGCCCTTACAAGTGTGTGTGTGTGTGTGTGTGTGTGTGTGTGTGTGTGTGTGTGTGTGTTTCCAGCTGCCTGGGGACACAGTAAAGCTTTTAGATGCCTCACAACACATACATTCCCTATCGGCGTCTTTGCCTTTGCGGATGATGTCACCCACCTAGAAGTATGCCTCTGGGAGTGCTGTGCTCAGTAATCTCGGTAGCGAGTTCTGTAAATGCGTAATGCTGTAGGGTGTTAGAGTAGGTAGGTGTGTGTTCAACTCTCGGCCCTTCCAAGTGTGTGTGTGTGTGTGTGTTTACAGCTGCCTGGGGACACAGTAATGTTTTTGGATGCCTCACAACACATACATTCCCTATCGGCGTCTTTGCCTTTGCGGATGATGTCACCCACCTAGAAGTATGCCTCTGGGAGTGCTGTGTTCAGTAATCTCGGTAGCGCATTCTGTAAATGCATAATGCTGTAGTGTGTTAGAGTAGGTAGGTGTGTGTGTTCAACTCCCGGCCCTTCCAAGTGTGTGTGTGTGTGTGTGTGTGTGTGTGTGTGTTTCCAGCTGTCTGGGGACACAGTAAAGCTTTTAGATGCCTCACAACACATACATTCCCTATCGGCATCTTTGCCTTTGCGGATGATGTCACCCACCTAGAAGTATGCCTCTGGGAGTGCTGTGTTCAGTAATCTCGGTAGCGCATTCTGTAAATACGTAATGCTGTAGTGTGTTAGAGTAGGTAGGTGTGTGTTCAACTCCTGGCCCTTCCAAGTGTGTGTGTGTGTGTGTGTGTGTGTGTGTGTTTCCAGCTGCCTGGGGACACAGTAATGCTTTTAGATGCTTCACAACACATACATTCCCTATCGGCGTCTTTGCCTTTGCGGATGATGTCACCCACCTAGAAGTATGCCTCTGGGAGTGCTGTGTTCAGTAGTCTCGGTAGCGCGTTCTGTAAATGCGTAATGCTGTAGTGTGTTAGAGTAGGTAGGTGTGTGTTGAACTCCCGGCCATTCCAAGTGTGTGTGTGTGTGTGTTTCCAGCTGCCTGGGGACACAGTAAAGCTTTTAGATGCCTCACAACACATACATTCCCTAGCGGCGTCTTTGCTTTGCGGATGATGTCACCCACCTAGAAGTATGCCTCTGGGAGTGCTGTGTTCAGTAATCTCGGTAGCGCTTTCTGTAAATGCATAATGCTGTAGTGTGTTAGAGTAGGTAGGTGTGTGTTCAACTCCCGGCCCTTCCAAGTGTGTGTGTTTCCAGCTGCCTGAGGACACAGTAATGCTTTTAGATGCCTCACAACACATACATTCCCTATCGGTGTCTTTGTCTTTGCGGATGATGTCACCCACCTAGAAGTATGCCTCTGGGAGTGCTGTGTTCAGTAATCTCGATAGCGCGTTCTGTAAATGCGTAATGCTGTAGTGTGTTAGAGTAGGTAGGTGTGTGTTCAACTCCCGGCCTTTCCAAGTGTGTGTGTGTGTGTGTGTGTTTCCAGCTGCCTGGGGACACAGTAATGCTTTTAGATGCCTCACAACACATACATTCCCTATCGGCGTCTTTGCCTTTGCGGATGATGTCACCCACCTAGAAGTATGCCTCTGGGAGTGCTGTGTTCAGTAATCTTGGTAGCGTTTTCTGTAAATGCGTCATGCTCTAGTGTGATAGGGTAGTTAGGTGTAAGTTCAACTCCCAGGCCTGCCAGATGTGTGTGTGTGTGTGTGTGTGTGTGTGTGTGTGTGTATGCTCCCGTCTGCCTAGGGACTCAGGGTATGCTTTTAGACGCTTCGCAACACAGATGTATCCTGCTGATGTCTTTGTCTTTGCGGATGTTGACACGTACCTAGTAGAATGCCTGTGTGTCTACTGTGTTTAGTAATCTCGGTAGCGTGTTCTATAAATGCGTCATGCTGTTGTGTGATAGGATAGTCATGTGTAGGTTCGATTACCAGCCCTGCCACATGTGTGTGTGTGTGTGTGTGTGTGTGTGTGTGTGTGTGTGTGTGTGTGTGTGTGTGTGTATTTCTCTCTCTCTCTCTATATATATATATATATATATATATATATATATATATATATAAAATCTATTTTCTGCCCATACCTCTGCTCTTGCATGGACAGCTGACTGTTTCATGTATCGCATATTTGCATAGCTTTCACATACCAATGAGGTATGTTGCAACTCCCAACATTGTCCATGCAACGTCTGTGTTACGGGCAGTGTTACACGCCCTTACAGGCGTTTGCTGTATATCTTGGCAGACATCTATCCTTGCTGTACTCTCACTGTACTCGTACATGCTGGAGGCTTCATGTATCATGGCCTAGTTTTAATGTGTGTATGTCTATTTGTGCTGTGTTCATGGCTCTGGGTATGTCCCACTATCATCATTTGTAAAGGTGACAGCCCTATAGGTTCTTCATGTAGACTGCTGTGTCATTTGACATGTCAGCACATACCTGCGGACAGTACTGCACGTCCTACTGCAGCGCATTTCATACCTTCTGCATTATCTTGCAGTCGATATTGCTGTTTCCCCACACATGGATCTGTTTCTGTTCATACCACTCCACCTCCTAGAGCAAGTTGCTGGACAAGGCCTTATCTGATAGTGGGACACATAGGGGCAGTATTTACATGTTGCTCTTACAAACGTAGATAGTTGACACAATAATAGGTTTTGCATTAGTATGGCTTTTCTGTTGGATTTGGTGTCTTACTCACATGTTTGTCATTATTTCATGTCTTCAGTTATCATGAAAGTGCCAGAATGTTACTGTTGTTACGTGGAACACACCAAACATATGAGGCAGAACTCTGCACATTCTGCGTAAATCTGTACAGTTGCAGAGTATGTGTCTGTAACAAAATATCAACTTTCTGACACCAATACACACACTGTATGGCGGCATCACAGGCCACATGCCATTACATTTATATTGCAGAACACACCCACCCAGACAGTTGTATTCCTCACACAGACCAACAGCTGCTTATCCACACTAATTGGTCTATCATGTACCGTATGTGTGCGCCAGTATTTGCGCTTTCCGTCAGTGGCAGAGCTCACGTACGTGTCTGGGGGACTGGACATTGTTACAGTGACACTGCATGACACCCTGAGGGACACATTACTTTTGTGTCTATTAACCTTCCACATTGACATTCACAGGGCATACGTTGTCATTCACATTTGTCGGAGTACATGCGTGTGTCTTGTACATGTTTTCTCATTTGTCCTGATGTCTTTCTTCTCACCTGTCCACCTAGTATCACTAGTTCTGTACATGTATTTTGGACAGGTTACCTTCATACCCCTAACGTGTACACATTATGGGTAAATGCCCTGACATTTGACCTTGTTACATTTGTCATAGTGATGTGCCTTTCTGGTAAATTGCTGGCAAGGTATTACGGACTGTGCGGTAGATAATAGTGACTGACATTTCCATTACATGATTAGTAACACTCATTAACATCCGTATTCATGGGTACGCCAGTATTCTCATGACGTTCTGACTTTGTCTGGGGTATATCTAATATAGTCCCTATTTGTATTTCATGTACTATGCCTTAGTGTAGCTGTGTTATTCTGACAGTTTGCCAGTTATGGGGACCATCTTGGTCGTATGCATGTCCATCCATGATAATCGCCTACATGACACTGATATAGGGCCCTACATGTTGCCAAAATGGTTTCCGCAATATCCAGTGGATGGTTTGCCCCATTATTGAGAATATAGGCGTGTGCTATACTCACATCACTCCCACGGGGCGGGCCTACAAAATCCCTGCCAAACAACACCTAGGTCCATTTCTGCATACCCATAATTCCCATACCTGACAACCCTCTACAGTACCCATTACACATGTTTAATGTGTGCGGTACTGAAGTGTGGAGACACTTATATGCATTCCCCACTCTCCGGATATCAGTTCGTACGTCATACATTCTATCGACACATGTGTCGTCACCCTTGCACCTGGTACTGTTGCATGTACAGCTATTTCGTATTTGCTGCGGTCACTTGTTTTGCGTCAATGTCGGTTGACACTACGTAAGATTCAATTTTTGGAGTCCTGCAATGGACACCTATCTGCATGTTTAAAGTGTAGAACTTGCTGGACTGTCACTTTCTGGCCATTGGTTTGGAATGCTGTGGTTTATTCACCTTTCCTGCATGTCTGTTTGTCTACCCATATTAGATATAACGTTGCCTATTTATGTACATATGTCATATCTACGGGACATAAGTCTGTTGTGTATACATATATACATGTACAATCCTCATTTCATAACTTGCTTTGGTTTACGTCTGTGGATTATGTGTATACACATATATCTATATCCATACCATACCTTTCCACTATACAGATTGTCGCAGAGTGTACAGCTGCTTGCCCCTTTATCTTCGCTGTGTTTTAAATAAACATGTGTCTATCTGGCAATGTCATGGCATTTCATTTGAGACTTACAGTGGGGATTTCTGGCAAGCAGTTCAGGTTACGACTGCATACCCTTCAGAGAATCCATGCTACTGACACACCCGTTATTCTATCCACTTTCTATGTTTGTTCTGGCACATATCTGGTGTTTGTCCCTATTTGTACTGGTAGTTTGCATGGCTTTGTCTGGTTTCATACTTTACGAGGTTAACAGGTTTGAGCCATGTATAACTAACATGGGGGAAACAGCATTCATTTATTTCGGATCACACACGCACAGGCGCACTTGCATTTCCTTATTGTGGGTTACGCGCAGGCGCGCATGCATATCCTTATTGTGGGTTACATATGTTTACTAAGTCTTTGTGCTTATGTGGGCTTTATTACTTGTGACAGTACCAGTAATTATCTGTAATACGGTTAATGGACGTTTGCGAAACACACGTTCACCTTTACATATTTAACTGTCTGTACAGCACAGACGCCTTCATTACACTTTCACATTATATGTGCTGTAGTCGTTTTTCAACCGGGACTGCATTCACGTTGGCCGGATGCTGTAATCACTATACGTTTGGTGTTCTGACTCATTTATATGCATACCCATAGTACATAGCTACATTAACATATGCCTCACCGCTTCACTTACGTCAAAGGCATCCATTCTCCTGCTGGGAAAAATGCGGTACTACATGTTACACATTCCCTATTCCCTACTGCTCTGGACCCACACTGCATATTTCATCACTGCAGGGATATTCAAAACCCAAAGGCTTATAGTCCTGACACATACAGGTCTTTAATTGTCAGGGTGTTCATGTGGTGATCTGGGTTTAGGCTTGTCCACCTGGTGAACGGAACTGCCCTGACCGTGTTCAAATGTCAGACAAAGCACATGGACAGGGTTTGTCCATTTTAAACATTTAATCTGTGTTTACAGACACAGGTGTTTGGGCACCTGTCAGCAGCTTATGATGTTGGCAATACATAATATGGGTGGGGGTGGTTATGATACATAATCCACGGTGTGTGGTGTTCCCATTCACATTTGACTATTTCCTGTATTCATTCTTACAAGGGTTATTATTTTGCACATGACTTAACTATGAATTAACTACGGGTATGCAGTAGTACAGTCAACATATGTGACGGCTTGTTACAGTATATATGTACGGACCTCTGTAATACTGGGGATTATCCCACATCCTTCACAGCATTTCCTGCTTATGTACATACTATTATTCCTTGAACTTTCGAAGCTTGTGATAGCAGTAATTACATCTGTCCCTATTTGTCCACCCATCCTTTTAGGCTTTGTCCAGGTTTTGTTGCTGTAATAGGTTGAGAGGTGATGTCGGTATGTGATTGAGTTGAATATATACTGTCGATAATTCAGTGGGGAGTAGGGTTACCACTTGTTCCTCTTTGCGAGGGGAGGTCCCACTTTGGACAGTTGTGTCCTGCGACGACACCTAAGACATGGCAAATGTCCTGTGATTTTAAGACAATAATATATTTCTTCATTTCTGTACTAGTTGCATGATACAGGTATGTTGTATCTGGCACACATAACTATTATTTGGGATAGCATAAGCTATTCAAATGCTATGGCATTAGCTTTTATCTTGGCATACACGTGTAATTCTGTACTTTGCACAGGCTGGGGGAATGTTTTATCCTGCATATTCTCACATTTCTACAAGGGATGTCCCACCTTGGCCATCTGAACAGGTGGCAACCCTAGTGGGGTGACCTGCATGGTGGAGAGCTGTTCCATCCTGCGTAGTATGAATTGCATTTCTGTGTAGATACTGACCAGTACCGTGACTACACATACATGTTTTGTCCAGATGTGCACAGTAATGGACACCGTGGCGTGTAAACAACTCTGAGGTTTCAACAGGTTACTTATCCCATGCGGGATGTACACACATTTTGCCATAACATTAACGTGCGGGCATTTGGATTTACATACCTGTGATGGGATGTTTGCAAACGTGGGATACATATTTGCAATCTGGACACTGCCTAGGGCGATACTTCCTACTACATATGGGGAATACCCGCTATGTGTAGGTGTACGGATGCGCAAGGCTGGTAGCTGGATTTGGTGGACATTCGGACATGGGTGCTGGTTATGTGCTATACAGGGGTTGTTGCGTATTGCATTTGCATGCATGGGTTCTACTTTTGGAGGTTCTGCATATAGCATCCTATGTGTATGTGATGGTTACGTTCATGTGTATAGCACATTTTAATATACATATGTTTGTGTGTGTTTGGTATACAATTTGGACTGTCAGGTTTCTTTACGGTTGTTATATAGCCACAACTGCCCAGCTGTGTACTATCACTACCACTGTGGGACTGCTGGTGACCATACCCATGGGGCTAGATGTGTGTATTGGTGGCGCTCTGACATGATGCGCTTCACTTCCACTGGGTATAACTTCTGACAGTGCAGTACATTACGGACACATGATTTTAAATATCATTTGTTCCATGGACGGTAACTCATATTATGTTGCGTGCATTTCTGTTTGGTTCTCCATTTTGTGTGGCCGGGAACTGTCTTGCATGCTTTGCATGCGTTTCATTATCCACGGACACTGATAGGTGCGATTACTATTGTAGGCAGGCTATAATATTCAGCAGTTTAGGTTGCTCATTGCCAGCCGACATTGACACGCCTCCGGGCGCAGCTTAGTAACGCCCCATGCAATCGCGCATGTGTCCTATGCACGTGGATGTGGTAGCGGCGCACCTTCATTAATATGCATATGGCGCTACTACACCATTTATACGCCGCACGGCTGGCGCAGGCCTTACACCGGCCTTGCGCCGAGCTTCATGAATCTGGGGGAATATGTGCTTCTAGATTGGTAAGTAAGTCTATCAGTTTTAAATGTTGTACTAGCCTGAAATGGTTACTTTTTTCTTACTGGCCATAAAAGTGAATGACATTTCCTTTCCAGTCTGTCTTTCCTTTTTGAGAATAAAATACTGTTTCTTAAAATGTGGTCACCTGACTCCCTGCACTTCAGCTATGGCAACTGAACCAGAATTTATTTTATCTTTAACCCATGAATCTGCATGTTCTTGTCATAACCAATTTTTCAAATTCTGTACATCATTTGCACAATCTACTGCACACACATTTTTACAGGTATTATATGTGTGCACCACTGTACATTCTGCAGCATTTTTGTTTTCTTTAAAGTCTTGCTACTGAAGTCTAAAACAACATATAGCTCTAATGACATGTCCATACCAATTACAGTACTGCTACACTCAGAGCTGCTCATTGCTGTAAACTTTGATGCTTCAAATCCTGAAACAACTGCACTCATGTCCTCTAGTAAAGGTATATTTGTAACTGAAATTAATGTGCCTGTATTAATCAGTACATTATTCCATAATTATTTTTCTGTAAACGATGAAATATTCTCATTTCTCTCATCCTTAAACAATGACAGATAAATAATCTGGTTTGGTGCTGGACTCTCACACGCTTTATAGATAAGATGCAAATCCTCTCTTATAGAACTAGCAACAACACTGACTTGAGCTATGGTATGTAAATTCTTCTTTGCTGTGCCCCAAAACAGTAGTAATTTCATTGACGTAAGCTAAGCTTTGGTATACATTTCTTCTTTATTTTCCCTTAAGTTTGTGTATCATTTATTCTGTTTACTTTATCAAACTGATCAAAATATGCACTCTTATCCCTCTTATCCCATTGCAATATTTGCACTGGCCTCTAAAAACAGTAAACTGGAATTTATTACATTCTAAATGTCTGTATTTGAAATAATGTGAACTTGAGACATTACAAATGTTTGCTTTGCATTTTGTCTAGAAATCCGCATGTTACATACACAGACTGTGTTTATTTCTGCTTCTGCAATACTGCAACTTAACTCTGTATTTTGAATTAAACATGCTGTAGTATTTACACTGATTTGTGAAGACTGTAAACTAGAATTGGTGTTATTGACAGAAGATGAATCATACTGTGAATCATGAGAAAGTAATGTGTGCTTTCGTATTTTAACCCTTCTGTATCTAGGAAGATTTAACATTCCTGAACTAATGACATTCAAATTTAAATGCACATTTCTGGAACATAATTTTTTAGACTGCTTTACCCAATTTTTAACTTTAAACCATGCATGTACTGGTGCCTTTACTATACAAGTACTGTTTGACATACTTATGCAATTTATATTTACTGATATTTTTCAACTTTCTGAGATTTACTTTGATTTTGCTAGAAAATGCATTGTAATAAAAACAAATGCTCATATAAGGAAAGTTAAATTTGCTTTAAGAAGTTGGCCAGGCCTCTTGCAACTTTTTCAAACTTCCTCTTGTGAGGATTCCCTTGGCTCTGTGACGTCACACTGGAAACTTAAAAGTCTGTTGCCTGCTTTGGAGATGGTGAAGTTTTCTGATACGTTGCTGTTAAATGGATAATGTCCTTTACAATAATATATTGACAAGTCTGAAGTACTTTGAGATTTTACTGTAGATTTTCTGCAGTAATCTTCTGAAGGAACACTGCTGCTCTGTAAAATACATGCAGTGTAACTGCTGATAGATTTGTAGGGGCTGCTATGGGGTTTGGGGCTTACTTTAACTGTAAATATTGTACCACCCCCCCATTGATGGTGGCTTGCCATTGTAAGAATTGATAGGACTGTAAAATACTGGAATTAACTGGAAATAACTGGAAGTAACTGCAAAGAGACTGGAATGAATGCCTTTATCTTTTAATTACCAAGAACTGTACTGAACAGGTGCCAATATCTCCTTTATGTACCAAGTCAACTTGTACCTTTAAGAGTAAAAGGCTGCATACACTGTAGTTTGGTTAAGAATGTTTTATTATGTAAAGTGGAGGAAGATATCAACAATATCAGAGTGAAATCTTACTGTCACCAATAACAGTGCTGATACACTGAAATAGACCAAACTATAATGTCTGTAGCTTCTGCACTCATTATACTGTCTGTAAATTCTGCACTCAGAATGTTATTATGTCCATAGCTTCTGCATTCATATTCTTTTTCTCCTGAATAATATAACTAATATTCTGGAATGCTGGATATTTAACCTAACTTCTGCACTCACTCTTGAGTGTTTGTACCAAATGTCTGAGGACTGCACTGCAAAGAATTTCTGCTTATCAGTCCAAACAAACTAACTGGCTGTGTCTGAAGTATCGCCTAATAATACCAAAAAACTGTAAATTTCTACACACTTCTTTAACCTTGGTTCCCAAGCATTGTACCATCTAAACAAGAGTAGTTTTTCTACACTCCATGTACTTACTGCACATTCTGCTAGCACATTTTATTCTTATCAATATTCTTGATTACTGAATGTTATTTTCATGGAGAAAGTGTATTCACTGAAACTGTGTGCAAAATGTGAAGGCCTGGTTTAATATGGCTGCATTTCTAGACTTATGTAAAGAGAATACAGTATTTTTGTCTAACAAACTACATTTAAATGAGACCCAATGTTACAGTATCATACTTCTATATAGAAAAGTAATGTTTTCTGCAACTGAACTTATGCCTCTCCAGAATTAAATGTGTATTCATTTAAACACTTTGCAGGAGAAAAATATGTATATATTTATACTGAAATCACCAATTAAGTTAATGTTGCAGCTGACAGTCATAAAATATTTTTTTTCTAAAAACGTTTGAAAATGTAAATATTTTCAGAAATATTGATGGGTACAAATGCACATCTTTTTTCTTATTGATGGGTACAACCATTAGGTTATTTGTGTTCTTCTTTTGCCATTCATTTCACAGCAAACACGTGCAAGTGACATTTTTTCTGGCTGATAAATTTAATATATGTCTGAACCATATCATTAGTGTATTTTTAAGAAATCAAAACTAAAAACAATAACTAGTTCTTTGGAAAGTGATATTTTATGACATTTTAAATGCTGTGGTACAACTAAATTATCTTTCTTGTCCAGACAGACATGCACATATTTTAGACTGTCCTGACTCATTTTCCTTAAAGCTGTTAGCTAATACAAGCATGTAGAGTGTTGTATAAAGTTGTCTATTCTTGTTTCTTGCCCTAAAAATACTTTATATAAATCTGGAACACAGTATAGATGGTAATATTTGCATGTACAGTGAACTTAAGATAAGATTCCACTCCACAAAGGAGGTTCATCCACAGAACTATCCAACTATAGACCTATAGCCATACTATCACCACTTGCCAAAATTATGGAAATGTGCATGCACAACCAACTAATGCTCTATCTAACCCAAAATAAACTACTCACAGACTCTCAACATGGATTCAGACCCCATCATAGTACAACCACTGCCCTCCTCTCTTTTACTGAAAACATTAATCTTAACCAGAATAATAAAAAATATCCTCCGCTCTCTTCCTGGACCTATCGAAAGCCTTCGATATGGTAAACCATCAGTTACTTCTATATACTTTAAAAACCCTGTATCTAGACACTCCAGCCCTTGACTGGTTTCAAGCTTACCTCACTGGGAGACAACAAGCAGTAATGTGGCAAAACAAGCTCTCCTGCCTACTACCAAATACCATAGGAGTTCCTCAAGGTTCCATATTAGGACCTCTCCTCTTTTCAGTCTTCATAAACGACATCCAAACAGTCATCCCTGAAGCCACCTGCATTCAATATGCAGATGACTCGACTATAATATGTTCCAATGCCTCTCTTGCAAATCTACTAACTACCACCCAACATAGCTTCACCAAAGTCGAAAACTGGCTTGCCAACCATCTCCTGATCTTAAATCCAAACAAAACCAAGTTACTTCTCTTCTACCCAATCAATAGATCTCCGACTGAAAACTTCACTATAAAATCCAATAATGGGACCATCATCTCCCCAGACACCTATACAAAGCTATTAGGAGTAAACATTGACAATAAACTCAGATTTGATATACATATCAACCAAGCCATTTAGTCAGTCAACAAGAAACTTGGGACCCTATATAGAATTAAAGCATTCCTTACCCCGAATGCCAGGGCAGCCACAGCCCGTTCACACCTTCTCTCTACCCTACTATATGCCTCTCCTGTCCTCACTCACCTTAACAAATCTGATCTGGCCAAGCTCTCATCCTGCTATAATCACATTGCCAGGTTCGTTACAGGCCTACCCTACAGAACACACCACTGTACTAACCTGAAAAAGCTTGGATGGATAGAATTCCCACACCTTCTTCACCAGTCCCAACTCATAGAGGCCTTCAAAATCCTTAAACAACCTGAGAATACCCCAGCACTAAAAAACTTAATGACTCCCTACTCCAATCTAAGCTGCCTTCGCTCAGTAAACAGACTCCTTGTCCAAAAAACTAAATCTCTCAACCTAGGTGGTGACGCGCTATTTGCCAACACCACTGGTAAAATATGGAACTCTCTCCCAAATAACATCACACTTGCAACTTCTCTAAGTCAATTCAAAAATAGTCTAAAACTCCACTTCAAATTACACTGGCTATGTCCTTGCTCAAACCCAGACTAGCTCTGTGCCATTAACTAAAACATAAACAACTAGCTAAGATGATAAGTACTTTGTATACTGTGATAAAGAAATATGTATCCTGTCTAACTCTATGTCATTATACTGCCTACCGTCCTTGCTAATATGTTATTAATGTTACATTTGTAGTAATCTCAGAAATAGTAATGGCAGTCTTGTACTTGTATGTAAATAGCCTATGTTTTTGTTAAGTTCTTTCAGCTCATTTACTGTACCTAATTATCAATGTAACTCTGTTGGAGCTTTTCTCCCCGGGCCTCCGCTGAAAAAGGATATGTATCCAGTCGGACCATCCCGGTTAACAAATGTAAAATAAATAAAAATAAATAATAAATAAGATTTACCATTAGAATTTGATAACCTGCAACATTTACAAAGCATTCAGTATGACGGAAGGTATGGGTCTTCAGAGTAACAACTAGGTTATCAAACACTTAAATGCAGTGTTGTTGTAACTTCAGACTTAACATAGTGAGATTTTAGGCATGTGTGTGTTAAATGAGAGTTTTAAGGAAGGCACTATCTGAAATTTTGTGGGCATAGACTAGTCCAGTATCTAAACTCTGAGTTTTTTTGCCATTAAGACATCTATAGAAAAACTGGAAGGAAAACTTGAGGAAAATAACCCTCACTGCCTATAAAATTGAGACAGTTTTGGCCATGTCTTGTTACACCATCCAGAAATCATAAGAAATGATAGTTTTGTTTGTGTTTATGAGACAAATATTGAGAGCCTGCTACACATTATTATTCCTTCAGGGATGGACCCGACTCATATTAAGGCTTGGTATCACCCCATGCTGTTTTATTTACTACTGTCACTTGCTGGGAGAAGATGGTGGCTCAGAATGAGGAAGAATGCCTGAATAAATGTCATTCCCAACATCCCAAATGAATGCCATAAATAACAAGAAAAATAATAAATAAATTATATTAGCAAACAACAGAGACTATAAAAACTTTGTTAAACCCTCAGCAAACCCTTTTAAGTTCATCATAACATCAGTCACACAAACAGTTATAAAAATATATTAATTATATTATTAAAAACAATCAGGCAATCAACAAATAAAGCAATACATAGATCAAGCAAGATACTTGTAATTACACTCCATATTTAAACTCCTCCCCACCCAGAAATAAAGTGCCACAGTTAAGAATATAAATAGATTCCTTGCATAAAAGCTGATCTTTTGCATTTTTGTTTTCTCCATCTGTAATGTTTAATTTTTCTAAGACTGTAACTCTTAATAGTTCAAAATTACTACTGTGAATTTTTTAAAAATGCATTGCCAGAGCTCTTGGTTTTAGAATTTTTAATGTTCCATCACATGTTCTTGTAATCTATTCCTAAAGACCATTTTACTCTTTCATTCCAAATGAGTACCCCTGAAATAGCATGGGACAAAATACATTTCAGGTCTAAATTTAACTACTCACATTTATTACCTTTGTTCCCACCACCTTTCCCAAAGGGCAGCAAATAGCTACATGAAAAACAACAAGAAAAAATATACTATAGACTTTCTGAATGAAACTATATACTGGTTACCATGAGTATTTGACCTGGCTGATAGTTCATTTCTGCCAGCTTCTGTGCATGCTGACTAAAGAAAGGGCACCGGGATAATATTCTTAAAGTAAACATGACACAAAATTACTGTATTAGCACAGTGAAAATCTTTGAATTGAATAAAAAGGTAAACCCTAGATTCTATAGACAAATTGCATAGTACACAAATGTCTTTTGTGTTGTTCACAGAATTTTGCAGTGTGTTTCTAATTCATACACCATAGCTGCACAGCCATGCAAAAGCTTGCTCATGGCAGTATGCAGTACATGTAAATGAGTGCATAAATAAATAAATAAATAAATAAATAAATAAATGTAAATAATAGCATACACGTAAATGGGTCCATATTGACATGTAAATAAACCAAATAAAAGGTCACAATTCATTGATGTCAGAAAATTAGTTATATAGCTTGTTTGTGTTCAGTGATTTTAAAACAGCAGACGCCTGCACGTATGTTCAAAGTTGCAGTCATACCCCTCAGTTGTACCTCATTATGAGGAATGTTCCTCATTTTGGGTCTTAGAAAACCCATGTTCCTCCAAGTTCCACACTGAATGGGTTTTGTCACACAGTCAGTATCAGGAATAGTACCAAATCATATTAATTGATAAAAGTAACTTTTTATAAGTATAAACTAGCAAATTTTAACCATCCTGTGAGCTTTCTAGTTGAAGTTGTTAGTAAGATGTTATTAGGTGTTCCACATTTTGCCATTTGTTCCACATTATGAGAGGTTATGTTCCTCATTTTGAAGATGGAAAGTTGTGAGCTATGGTTGCAGCAGCTTGTGATAACAATTATTGTATGATGACATGAGGTATTGCCAGCTATGCAAGGAGAAGTAGAGCAGTGGATGTATAACATATGTCAGCACAGCTAGCTGGAACTTTGAAAAGAATTATATGTCATTTGTATATCAAACTGATTTGTACAGATACTTGTGTTAAAAAATGTATTTGTAAAGCTGCTTGTGTTAAAAATGTACAGTCTGCCCTGCAGAACAGGAAAAGAAATATACATGCATTGCTGTAACTGTTTAAATGTATATGTTTTAACAAAGGATATGAAAAGAGAAAAGCTTAATCTCAAACTTTGAAAATAGTTTCAAGTTAAATTACCTGGCCTAAGCCATAAAGATTGTATCTTACAGTTCTCAATGCAGCCAGAGACAAAAAGTCTGTATTATGAAGCTTCCTGCATTGTCAATGGGGTGAATTAATTGCTGCTCTGGAAGGGTGGAGGCTTTAAATTGTTTTATGACTTCTCGGAGCTGCAGCAGATCTTAGCAAACCTCTGTGCATGTGTATTATTGACACATATGTGCTAAGTCCTGACAGCTTATAGTCATGGGGGTGGCATGGGAACCAAAAGTCAGATTACCAGATGTATTTGATGTCATTCTGTAATCCATCACTAAAATAATGCGTAATACTAGGTGAGACTGTACAGCAATCTGTTTTTGTAACCTGACAAAGAAGGAACTCTCACCTACTTCATCTTGCCTTGCTCTAGTAAATAACCAGGGAATAATAATTCTTTAGATCAGTCAGGAAAATATAGTGAGATTAGTTATGTACCGTTTTTTCAATAACTGTGTGAATCTGTCCACCTGTGTTATTTTTAATATTTCCTGTGATTGAAACTCGGGTGTTTATTTTAAATAGATATTTAGTATTTTCATGTTCTTTTATTATTTATTATTACATATATTTAATTTTTTTAGTGTGACTGGTCCTTTAGAGAATATTTTAAACTTTGAGAGGACTTATATCTATTTTGTGACACTGTGGCTACTCCTGGAAGCATTACTGCATTGGCCAAACACTATCATTTATATTAATATTAATTTCACTCAGTATAATAGAGTGCCCTTGTAAGAGCCTTAGAGTAGCTGGCTTTGGGGTGTCTGGTGGCAGTGTAACTACCTTATAGTCTGGGAAGAAGGGGGCATAGCTAGTAAATCTGTGCCAGCCTTTCCCAGGTGTGTGTGTGTGTGTGTGTGTGTGTGTGTGTGTGTGTGTGTGTGTGTGTGTGTGTGTGTGAAAATTAAATCTCAAAGTTTGTGTATGTCAGCTACTTGGAGCAGGGACATGAAGCATTGATTTCTGGAGGACTTGGCTTGGACACTCAGCTGAGGACTCATCCCTACAACTGTGCCAGTGGGGAGTCTTATTGCGAAGACAGATAGAGAAACCAGACTCCGGACTGAGTGTGTTCCCTGTGTGTTCTTAAAGGAAATTGTGCTTGATGCAGAGAGCTGCATCTGGAAATACTGGGTGTATCCATTTTTCTTCCAAGTGAACGTCCCTCTCTGGTGTACGTGGTAAAGATTGAGGCTCCTTGATTACTGCCCCAGAGTGGAACATCACAATTATTATCTTACCCTAGCTGCCAGATTTGTTAACTGGGTTCCAGGCCCTTGCAAGAAGAGGGTTCAAAAGCTTTAGAAGCAGTGCCTGGCCTAACATGACCTCACCAATGATCAAATAATAGATCTCATTTGAGTGGACAAGCATGTCACCCAAAACCTAGTTGAGATACTTTATTATTTATTTTAATCTTGTCATTCTGTTAAATGAGCTGTTGAATATCCTAGGTTGTGAGGCAACAAGCAAACAGAAAAGCAAACGGAAGAGGCACACGATTACCCAAAAAGCACATACATAAAAACATACATATTTAATAGAGCTACAAGAAAAAAATGAATTAGCAGCTAACCTTAGAGCTGCAAGAAAATATGTCACTAGTTAAACTACAGTAATTAAGATAAAGAGAATGGTACAAAATTATGTTTCAGCATTGCCAGTGAATTAAAAAAGGAAGTTCTTTACAATGAGTGTCATTGTCCAACTACATAATCACTGACTACATTTGAGAACAGCTGACATATATTTATTTATGATATTAACAGGGAATGAATACTCCTAACAAGCATAGCCCATGTATATTATATATAGTTACTTGGTAGATATAAATATAGCTGGAAAACAATACATGAATTAGCCAGGTTCATTAAAACATGTTGAGTCATCTCCAGTAAGATATACTTTCAAAGACTTAACTTTTGAGGCAAAGTATTTCAATTTTAAGGAGTCATTTTATAGAAGGCTAATTCAATGATGGCAATGCTGTATGGAGTTCTATATAACTGCAGGTTATTGTTATGCCTTACTTTATAAGTACCACTCCTAATGAATAGGGAGTTTGTCAGTGGGGAGAAAATACCTGCCATTAAGTAGCCTATACATAACGGTACTCAGGAAAAGAAACATTTCTCTAGCTTTGATAGGCAGCCCCTTAGCATTATTGATGGTTAAACAGTGGTGTTCTCCATACTGTGATGAGTGGATAATCTTAGATTCTGGTTCTCTTCTGACTGTAGAAGGTTGATATTTCAAATTGAGTTTAGTGCAATAAATGACAGCACGCATTCAAGCCTTCTCAACAGTACATCAATGGCAATCAATTTTCTAGTGTCTGTTGCTAATAGATGTGAAACTTTGTATGAAACGTTTATTTGAGAAAGAGTTTTACCTATATGTGCTTTACCATGTATATTAAAGGTTAAGACTTCATGTAATAGCATTTCCCATATACTTTTGGGTTGTAATGAGGGGAAGGGCTATACCTACTTGGTCCACTATTACTACTGAGGACTTGCATGATATTCTTTGTTGAGTTAAACTCAACAAATGATGGAGAACACTGAAAAATGCTAAAAGTTGACTTAAAAATATACTAAATGCACTTAGACAGTCAAATAGAAACAACCAATAATTATTTAGTGCTTTTGTTCTTTATACTATTATACTATAAGAACTTCATCAGAATGAAATACAATGAAATATCATCCAATACATAGCCATTCAAAATATCACTGTGCAGGGGACAGACTCTCTTTGGGCACTTGTGCCCTGCAAAAAAAAAAAAAAAAAAAAAAAAAATCTGAAAAATGGCAAATGTCCTGAGATTTTATGACAAAAATCATTTCCTGGGTTTTCTGTAATAGTTGTACAAAATAGTTATTTTGTATCTGAAACACCTCAATGTTGTATGAAATAGCATAAGCAACTCAAATTCTACAGGAATAAGCCTTTATGTTGGCAAAAAAATGAAGTTCTGTCCTTTGCACTGGCTGTGGGTATGTTTTGTCCTGCAAAAGCAAACATTTCTATAAAAAATGTCCTCTTTTTGCATTTGAAAAGGTGGCAACCTTAACATCACATGACCAAACAGCTGAAAGATCTCCACCCTAAAGTGTTAAGTTACCATAAATAAGTAAGAGGGAGAGGGTGCTTCATTGGGGAAAGCAGTGACACCTTTTTAGATCAGTTTTGCTGTAGCATCTGTAGATGCCTTTGGATTTTTTCTTTTTGAGTTTTAGAAATTCTGCCAGTTTTATATTATTTTCAAGGTTTGTATTCCAATCAGCCAAGGCCTTGTCTCAATTTTTATTTGTGTCCTAAGGTCAGGTATGAGCCATAGTTGCTTTTTTTGAGAGTTTTTCTTTTCTTGAATTTAGTTTGAAGTGGTGGTCTTACATCAATGTGAGCAGATTATAAAATGTGGCTAATGCAGTATTGGGATGGTATGCAGTGGGCCCAGCTTATGTTTTGCAGTTCATTTATCAATACATCTTTTGAGAAGTCAGGAATGGAATAATTTGTAATGATTGCAGGTTTAATAACGTTTGGGGACCATGTAATATCCATTGGACAGTGATCCTTCAGTGAAGGTGGGAGAAACATAATATTAGTTGTTTTGTCAGTAATAATGGTAATAACTACATCACGTACAGTGCTGCTAGTGCATATACCAAAGGCTGTATAAAAAGATTTATAAAGTCTAGGAAATCAAAAATGATAAAAACATTGTAAGTTACATCAAACTCAAACTAGGGTATGGAATAATAATATAAGAAAGCTAGCATGGGTAAACAGGAAAGAATATGGTGGAAATATACCAAGAGCATCAATGCATGTGAAAATGTATGTTACAATGAAATATTAAAATATCAGAATGTGCAGTGTTTTACACAGATATTCAAGCAGAAACTTATTCAGGTATAGGGGCATATAGAATAAACAACCACATTATATTAAAGCAAAAAAAAAAAAATACTTTAGATATTTTTAAGAAGAATTTGGACAGCTGCTATGGCCATGATTATTTTTGTATTTTGGCAGGCTAAAAGGGCGTTATTGACTGTGCCTTAAATATCTGCATATATGTATGTATGTATGTAAGTATTACTGAATAAAATAGAACATTTTTAAATAAAGATGAAAAGGATTCCAAAGGAGTGGAAAGTATGTGGTGTAAAAAAGAAAGTGTGAATGGTAACATGGATTCATATTTATTTATTTATTTTATTTGTTCTTTTATTTATTTATCCTTTGTTGACTGGGTTAGTCCCACTAGATTAGTAGCCTCTTTTTAGGGATGTCCCAAGATGGTATTTATACTATTAGGGGAAATTTGGCTAGGGCATCAGGGGAACTTCCCTACTGTTTTTGATAGGTGCCATGGGATCTTTTAGATCCACTTGAGCAACCGTCAACCCAAGCAGATGAGACTTCAGTTTAACATCTCATCTGTAGGATGACACATTCTTGAGTAGAGCACCTTCTTTATGTTGCACTGCAGTGTTAGTAACTGATTTGCCTGGTGTGAGAACAGAATTCACAGTCTTCTGCACCAAAGGTGACTCTGCTACCAGCTGCGCTACTGACACAGCTATACGTACATATGGGTCTAACGATTTTTTTTGACAGACCCAAATGTCAATGTCCACAACACAGATTACAAACATTGACAGTGTGAATGTCAACATGCTGCTGTTCATACACCAAGCAATAACCTTGGCACATGCAAAACACAAAAATAAAATAAAACAATAAAATATATATATTTTTTTTTTTTGCAGGGGCAAGGGCCCCTACACACCCCACCCCCTGCTAATTATACAGTCCTAATCAAAGGAGATACAAGTATATTGGGTCTTGCAACCAGTATTCCTTGCCAGTACTCATGATGTTGAGGAAAGGGCATTTCTCCCAATCCCAAGAATTGTGCAATCTCACACACTTGTCAACCATCTGGATTCAACTAAATTCAATTGGTAGATATACATATATACATAGCGAGATAGATTCACACACGCACATACACTGCTGTGGAAGTGGCTCTTTGGTTATTGGCTACTGACCTGTGATGGGGCAAAGTCAGGGTATAAAGGAGATTATGCCACCACCAATTTAAATAATGACAAAGTGTATGAAAAAGTGGAGGTGCAATTTTATTATATGGCTTTAAATCAATATAATAGTTTCTTAGAAAAAGGATACAAGGATACAAGTTGAAATATTTTTCAAACGATGATATACAGCACAAATTCAATATAGAAAAGTGTACTATGGCTTACTTTTTTGTGTGCCTAAAATTCATAAGAGTATGGTAGATCCACCAGAGTGTCCCATAGTGTCTGCATGTGGATATTTTACTCACAATTTATCCTGTTTTTTTCACACATATTTAATAGAAGAAGTCAAAAAACTAACCTCATTTATTAAAGATGTTTTTGAATTTATAGATAAAATCAAGAACATAAAATGGGAAGAGGCATGTACTTCATGGTAATGGATGGGGTTAGCTTATACTCAAGTATCCAACATTCTTTTGGTAGAGAGGCTATACTATATTTTTGAAGGATTCCCCAAAAACAAGTTATATTATGGAGTTAATTATTTTTTTGTTTAGAGCATAATATTTTTTAATTCAATGGAGTCTTGTATAGACAACTGCGGGGGACAGCTATAGGGTCAGCATTTGCCCCTATGTATGCAAACATGTTCATGGGATTGTATAAAGATATATATATATATATATATATATATATATATATATATATATATATATATATATATATAAAAAGTAAAAGTTTTTTAGGAAATATGTACTAAGTTACTATCGATACATACATGATTTGATTTTTATATGTAAAGGGGGATAAAATCAGATAGGCGAGTTTAATTCTAGTTTACATCAGAATAAATTTAACATCTAATTTGATGGTTTTCAAGTAGGGGAAAAAGTAAATTATCTGCATGTAACTTTACAAGGTAAGGAGAGCAGTTACATGCAAACAAAGATACATAGAAAATTTGAATATTTTGATCACGTTTGTTTGGGGAAAGCTGTCATACTCCCCATAAATTAACAGCTTCACGCCATGGAGAATTTCTGAGAATAAAGAGGTTATGTAACAATAAGGTAGAGTGTGAACATGAGCTAGAAAAGGCTAAACAAATGTTCCTGCACAGAGGATATGAAACTGCATAAGTGGCGATGGGTATAAATATGATAAAAAGGGAAATTAAAGGTTTTGAAAGAGAAGAGAGAAGAGAGAAGAAAGAGAAATGAGGGGAAAAATGAAAGACAGGAATCAAAAAAATGTATATTTTGTTACTAAATACACAGTGTTCTCAGAAAATTTAAATAATATAATAAGATATTGGAGGAGCCTGAAAAATGTAAAAACTTAGAGTTTATGAAAAATATTCAGCTATTAACCTCTTACACAAGGGGTAGAAGCATCCATGAATTTGTAGTACATGGGAGATTCAATTTACCTGACATGGAGAGAAATAAAGAATTAATGTTTCAGGGAACTATTCCGTGTGGGAGATGTAAAAGTTGCAAGTATGTGGTGAATAGTTTTGAAAAATAAATGGAAAGAAGTTTCATGTAAAAGGTAGCTATGGTTGTTACAGTGAATGGGTAATATATGGAATAAAATGTCCCTGTAATAAGTACGATATAGGGGAGAGCAAAAGAAGTTTTGCTACCAGATTAAGAGAACATATCAGGGACATTAAGAAAGGGAGAGTGGAAAATCCCGTGGCTCAACATTTCTTACACGCACATAATAGTGACCCAAAAGGAATAGAAGCTACAATTTTGGAGCAGGTAAAAAATGAGGGAATTAACATGAATAATATTAAGAGAAGGCTTTGGCAAAAAGCATCAATTTGTATTTTAAAATATGGGACCTTATACCCTGGTGGACTAAACAGGGTACTTAATTGGAAGTGTTTGTTGTAAGTAATTAAACAAACAAATGTAATTGAATAATTGAATAGTAGTTGTATATATAATGAATGAATGAGAAATGATAGGTATACTCTGCAAATGCATAATAGCCAAGGTGCTAGAGAGATTTTTTTGCTGTTCTGTGGTGCACTCATTTTTGAGCTGTTCTGATGTCTTTTTTACAACTGTGGTTCAGTGCAGCAAGCACCATGTCTAGAGCTAAAAGTTTTTATATTGTCTTGAAAGAAATTTTAATTACTAGGTTTAAAATGTCAAATGTTTTATTGCTTCCTAGCACCTGCACATCTGAGAGATATGTACTTCTCACACAGAGATGATAAAATTCTGTTGGTATCTGTTAGCCTGGGAACTGAAGGCAGGTGATAATGAGTGATGTCATCCAAGCTCACCCAGCAGTAAGGTTTGTTAGTAACCTAAGAATTCTCTCAGAGAAGTCTGTGCATTTTTTATCTTGTCTTGGACCTAGAAACATCAATTCAGCACTTCTGCCTGCGTGTTGCTCTGTAAGTAAGATTTAGGCATAGTATTTCTTTAGAGATATATAGGAATATAGTGAAGATTAGTTTAAATGCTTTCTGTATTCATTTGAGACTGTCCTGCAATGTTGTTTTTAAATATTTCCTGTGATTTTTGCTCTGCAGTTACTGTGTTGTTTGTGCATTATCTTGTTCTTTTATTATTAAATATATTTAAACCTATCTTTGCAGCTGATATTTGTGAGACATATTTAAGCTCTTAGAGTACTTGCATATGTATTTGGTGACACTGTATAGGCCACTCCTAAATAGCCTTAGTCTTGGTCACACTTACCATTTGGATAATAGTAACATTACACAGTAGGATTGGTCACCCTTTGAAAGGTCCTTTAAGTAGCTGATAAGTAGGGTTTGGTGGCAGTGATAACTACCTTATAGTCTGGGCAGAAGGGGGGATAGCTAGTAAACCTGTGCCAGCCTTCCCAATATGTGTGTGTGTGTGTGTGTGTACGTGTGTCTGTGGTTGTATTTAAATCAAATTTCAAAGTGTGTGTGTCAGCTACTTGGGGAGAGACATGAAGCACTGATTGGACAGAGAGGGTGCTGGAGGTTTTGGTTTGACCCCTCAGCTGAGATCTTAACCCTATAGCTGTGCCAGTGGGTAGTCTTATTGGGGATCTGGAGAAAGACGGAGAAACCAGCCCCAGACTGACTGTGATCTATGTGTGCTCTTAAGGGAAATTGTACTTTACTGTGTGTGTACTTGTCATCCTCCAAATGTGTACATCCCTCACTGGTGCTAGTGGTGAGGTTTGAGGCTCCTTGATTACTGGGCCAGTGCAGGGGCATCACAATGTGAACAAGAATTTGCTAAAAATATTACCTTACCTTATGGTGCTTGTCAGGCTTTGTAGATGGGAAAAAGGCACAGAAAGGTTGAAAAAGTTAATGAGGTATCAATGTCTCCATTTACCTGTCTCTCCATTTAGGAAGGTAGTGTGGGTTGGAAGAAAGTGTAAGATCAAATATGGAAACAAAACTAACTGAAATGAAGGGTAAAAGAAGAATAAATTATTTAATATGTATGAGGCAATGTGGTAGTAATGAGTAAATGGAACAAAATGGATTAAAATAGAGTACATGTATGAGGAAGTTGTAGATGGGATTTTAAGAAATACCCATAAGTTATTATTTAGGACACGTACCATGACCAGTGAGGAAACAAGAAAAGAAGTAAGCAAATGTTTTCCAGTCCTTATCTGCACTTTGACAGCTGTCACCCTTACTTTCAGAAAAAAGTATAGCTAATTTGGTACAGCTGTCAAGATTGACGACTAATGATAAGATATTTAAAACTTGACATGGGGAACCTATTTGAAATATTTCATGCCAGAGTTACACCTATGTTTCATTGAACTGCACAGGGGAAGAAACTATAAAGAGGAGGAGAACAGGTTTTTGTCCTATTCTGCCTGATGACAAAATAGTATGATGAACAATGATAACAAAAATGTTGAGAACAAATGAGGGCCTGTGGTTATACCATTTAACATCAACACCTTTGAGTTAAGTTGGAAACTTACAATCTCACAAGAAATGAAGATAAAGTTAGGTGATTTACCTTTGTTTACATTTAGTAAGGTAGAAATTTAAAAGATTGCTTGCTAAGTGATCAAACTAAAAGTTTAGGTTGCCATTCATTGCCTTGGATGTCAAAATGTGGTAAATGCAAATACTATAGGTTTGTTAACTCATTACATTTGAGTGACATCTCCTGGTGCATCTGCAGTTAACTTCCACTGATGCCTCTAGGTGTCAGATATTGCTTGTTCATATCTGCATCAATAATTCCAAAACCATGCTATGTACAGAGTTTTAAAAGATTTCATCTTAAAGCTTACACAATGGCAAACTCAACCTCATTAATATTTAACCCCTGTCTAGTGCAGGTAGAGATATTAATTGTTGTTTTTATGATATTAATTTATATAGATACCATTTTCACATTTTTCCTGAATAACTCAACAGACAAGTAACACACACTGAACTCCTTGGCCTCTTATGAAACCTTTCAGTTAATTGAATAAAATTCTGCTGACAGCATGTGTGTAACTTGAGTGGTTGCTGAAATATTGTAAGTTGTTTACAAAATATTACAGCTGTAATAGTTACTGTGTTTACTGTGACTTATAAAATTCAGTTTAAGACCTAGAACCTAAAGAATACTACCACTATAAAATAGTTTGTGCTGAAGGGTTTACCATTTATACTTCTTTCAAAAGCCCTAGGGTTCCAGAGATATGAACATTTGTTTGAAATGTGAGGACATAATTTGATTCTGTGAAAAGGCTTAGGCTCCAACTATTGGAAGTTACAGCACAAACTTGCTGAGCTCCATTGGAGTGAATGAGTTAATGACAGCCCCTATGTTACAATAAAACTGAATTATAAAACTATAGGATGTCCAGGCTCATGTAATTGTGATTTCACAGGGGTGGTCTACTTGGCCACCTGTGTTTCATGCTCAGCCTTCTTTGTAGGCAAGACCAGCCTGATTCCACAGGGGTGGTCTATTTAGCCATGTGTGTCTGAAGCAGGAGGCTGAGAGACAGAATTTATGAGCATGTTTATGACATAATGTCTGCCAGAATGACTAATCCTCTGTTTACACATTCATTACACACACATGGAGGAGCTGTCCGATCTTGTAGCCCAGGCAGGTATGACCCTAGCCCTGAGTAGCATCCTGCCATCACCCAGAATGATACCACAGTACAAGGACAAAATGATTGACTTCAACAATTGGCTAAGCTTCTGGTGTCATTCTAAGGGGATCCGGTATCTGTCTGCCTGGGATGACATGATCGACAAGCCACGATGCTTTGCCAGAGATGGCCTGCACCTGTCACCCCTGGGATTCCGGATACTGGCTAAGGCTCTTGCCACCCCTATAGTGCCTTTTTTAGGCAAGGTTCAAATGACAAATTCACCACCCTAAATAAACACGAAAACCACCCTGGAGTAAGGAAGGCTGTAGTCACAGGAATAAACACTGTTTCCAACACACGAACACTTTATTCACTTGAAAAAGTTGCAATAAGTTAAAGCGCTTTTCGTCTACCTAAGTAGGTAGACTTCCTCAGAACTTAACCACCTAATTCACCACCCTAACAGGTACAGGCAAGAAGAATCTGAGGGTATTGCTACTCAATGCTAGAAGTCTAAACCTCAAAATGCACTCTCTCGAGGCACTCCTTAAAATGGAGAACATCGACATCTGTGCAGTGACAGAGACCTGGTTCAAGGCTCCAGAGAGTACCCCTGCATTACTAGGCTATAATTCATACCACACCTTTCGGCCACCTAACCTGGACCGAAACACTAAAGGCGGAGGCGTGTCCATATTCATTAAGGATATCCACACCGCCAGGCTAGTTGCTCAGCATAATGCATCCGAGATTATCCAAGTGCAACTAACTCTGGGCAAGACCGCAATTCCAAATTGTAGCTTGCTACAGATCCCCCACCATGCCCCTGGATTCCCACTCCTCATTTCTTTATACACTGGAAAATATTAGGTACAACCTAACACCCTAATAATGGGCGATTTCAACTACCCTACCATTAACTGGGAAAACTACTCATGTACCAACTCTTGTGCTCAACGTTTTATGGAATTCATAAATTCCAATGCCATGGATCAACTTATCCACACCCCCACCAGGGGCAGCAATATCCTAGACCTGGTTATTACCAACATGGGCAACCTGTGCTCCACACTAGAGGTCAATTCCTCATTGGTCAGATCCGACCATAAGCTAATCACCCTAGACATCCACATCCTTCCCCACCCCCCATTAGGGAAACCACAGTAAAAAAATTCTCCAAAGCCAACTTCACACTTCTTAGGACAGAAGTGGCAAACTTCACGACACCCATGCTGACGGACAATAGAGGTATGACTGCGGAATCCTACACAAATGCACTTTATAAGCACTTACATGAGTGCATGGATCATGCAATCCCTAACAGAACCAAGATGCTATCCTCCAAAAAAAGGAAGCCAATCTGGTGGTCCCCTGCCATAAACAAACTCAACAGAAGAAAGAAACTGTTGCAAAAAAGAGTAAAATTCCATGATTGGAGAAACTCCCTGGTCAGCTTCAGTAAGAAGCTAAGATCCCTCATAAAATCCTCCAAAGCTAGTTATGAAAACAAAATCACCACTGATTCTAAAGACAACCACAGAGCATTCTATAGCTATGTCAAGAATCTCATTGGCAACACTCAGATCTGCTCTGAGTTACAGCACAATGGCACTAAATATACAGAACCAACGGATATTGCCAACATCCTGGCAGATAGGTTCAGTGCTAACTTTACCCCTCTGTCATCCCCTAAAGGGCCCACCTCTATACCAGAAGAATGCAAAGTTCCTGTAATCACGGCTGCACAGGTAAAAAACACACTATCCAAAGCCAAGAACACAGCATCCATGGGACCTGACATCCCAGGCTGTGTTCTAAATGAACTACAGAACGAACTGGCACCCCATCTAAGTACCATGTTCAATCATAGCCTCACCTCAGGCTATGTGCCCACTGAATGGCGCACAGTGACAGTTATCCCACTCCACAAAGGGGGAGCCACCACAGACCCCAGAAACTACCGCCCCATTAGCCTAAAGAGCCTGGTCTGCAAGGCTATGGAGTGTATCATCATGGAACTTATAAACAATGACATTGGTAGTCTCCAAACTCAGAACCCCACCCAGTTCGGGTTTGTAAAAGGCAGATCATGTCTCCTAAACCTGATAGACTTCTTTGAAGCAGTCACCAAAGCTGTAGATGAGGGTAAGGTGGTTCACACAGCCTATCTAGATCTCGCCAAGGCTTTCAACACCATCCTCCACTCTGGAATTATAGATAAACTCACTAAACTAGGTATAAATCCCTGTGTCACAAGATGGATTGCCAACTGGCTCACTGACAGAACCCACACTGTGAAAGTAGCAGATTCCAAATCCAACTTCAGACCAGTGACAAGTGGAGTACCACAGGGTTCAGTCCTGGGTCCTCTCCTGTTTGGTATCTACTTCTCTGAAGTACAGGCCAACACAGAAGGTCTTTGGCTAATGAAGTTCACAGATGACTGCAAACTAGGAGCCATAATCAAAACTCCAAAAGATGTGGACATCCAACAAAAGGGCCTTGCTAAGACAGATGCCTGGTGTCAAAGCCATGGCCTCAAGCTCAATGCCAAAAAGTGCATTGTCATTCCTTTTGGTAAAAACTCATTACCCATGAACTACCACATAGGTGGTAGTCTACTTAACATCAAAAGTGTGATAAGAGACCTTGGGACACAGGTGGACAGTAGTCTCTCCTTTGATAATCACATCGCCACTGTAGTCAGGAAATCCTTCTATGTGGCACACCTCATCACAAAAGGTTTCTCATCCAGGAAAAAAGAGGTCATTGTTCCCCTCTACTCATCACTCATTAGACCTATTATAGAGTACAATGCCCCTTTTGGTATGTACCTCACAAGACATCTAAAACAACTGGAAAGGCCACAGAAATACCTCACAAAGAGGATTACCGGCCTCAAAGAGATGCCCTATGCAGACCGTCTCAAAAAACTGCAGCTTTACTCCATTGCATATTGCCTACTCAGAGGCGATCTCTGCCTAACACACAAAGCTATGTCAAATCCAGAGCTATTAGACATGCGCCAGTTAAAGAAATCCCAATCCCTACAAGCTACATGCTCTAGGGACCTAAACCTCGTCACCACAATAAACAGAACATGCTGGAGGGATAGATTCCTGTCCCAGAGACTTCCCATACTCTGGAACAAACTACCTATCTATATCAAACAAAGCTCCTCATTAGCACTCTTCAAGAAAAATCTTGATGATTGGATGGGAGATAGGAAATTCTTCCCGGGGATCACTTCTGTGGCTCTGCTCGACAGTGGCACAGGAAAATAATTTTCTAGGGTGGCGAAAGCCAGGGTAACTTTGGCTAGGCTTATATAGGCCCTAGGGCCAATAGCCTAGTACATGCCTATGAACCTATGTTACCAGATGGGTAGCAAAGTATCTCACTGATAGAATCCATCTAGTCAAAATAGAGGAAGCCACCTCAAGCAGTAGACCTGTAATGAATGGAGTACCCCAGGGATCGGTCTTGGGGCCTCTGTTATTCAGGATATTCTTCTCTGAGGTGCAGGCCAAAACCAGTGGGCTATGGCTGACCAAGTTTGCAGATGACTGCAAGCTTGGCATGGTCATCAATCCCCCAAGTGATGTGGACATCCTCCAAGAGGGTCTCACTCAAACAAATCACTGGTACCAGAAACATGGCTTCAAGCTGAATGGCAAAAAATGCATCATCATCCCCTTTGGGGAGAGTGACATCCCCCCATATTATCACATTAATAACAATGTCCTAAGTACACAATCAGTAGTGAGGGATTCGGGCACCCAGGTTGATAGCAACCTGACTTTTGACCATCATGTTACTTCCGTTGTATGGAAAGCTTTCTACATGGCCCACATCATAAGTAAGGGTATCTCATCCAGGGACAAAGAGGTCATAAAATCCCTGTATTCTTCCCTGATAAGACCAGTTATTGAGGATGATGCCCTCTTCAGCATGTACCTCGCAAAGCACATGCAGCAGCTGAAGAGACCACAGAGTTTCCTCACCAGGACAATCCAGGGCCTCAAACACCTACTCTACACAGATAGGCTAAACCTCTGTCCCTCTACTCAGTTTCATACAGACTCCTCAGAGGTGACCTCTGTCTGGCATAAAAAGCAATCTCAAACCCTACCTTGATGGGACTGCTGCATATCCGCAAGTCAAGCTCCACTCGAGCAACCCATAAGCGCGACCTCAGCCTGGTTTGTGATATCAATAGGACTTGTTGGCAGGACAGATTTGTGTCCCACTGACTCCACATCTGTGGAATAGACTCCCTCTCCACATCAAGAAGAGTATCTCATTATCCCTTTTTAAGCTCAACCTAGATAATTGAATGGGGAACAGAAAATACACTCCTGGGATTCCACCTGTGTCCCTGCTGGATAGGGTCTCTGGGTGCTGACTTGTCTAAGCTGGGCTTATAAGTGCCTCAGTGCCAATAGCCTAGTAACCTCCTATGATCTTATAATGTGTAAATGTTAAAAGGTTTATATTTTTTGTTATAGACAGAGTTGTCAGGAATAAGAGATGGGGAGATGTTGGAAACCTATTTGATCAAAAAGAGTTGATTTGTCAGCTGCATTAAAACAGCTGCCCTGAGCCAAGCATTAATATCTAGCATTTTAAAATACAGGGCAATGGAAGTTGATTACACACCTAGATGAGGCTTTATTTAACAGCCTCTTTAATATACACATTATTTACATTCTTTTATACATATCTTTATAATTGTTGATTATATATATATATCTATATATTGGTTCTGTTCCTTTACATTGTTTAGCTGGAATTAATAGAGAGGTGATTGTGATTCACTGATGTAAAGTTTTAAAATCCTGTGCAAACTGCTGTGTTTTTAAGTCTGATGAAGTCCAAACTTTGTAAGGGACCAAAAATAGTGGATTATTTATTTTTTTTCTACTCATCAGGTAACCATGACTTCATTTTTTATTGTTATAGTGTGCTCTCACCTTGTATTGTGCTGTCTGCATATAATTGTTTACTTAAAGTAAGTTTATTTATGACTTATTATTTACATTATGGGTTCAAGCCTCTCTGCACCTCAACATGGGCATTAGCAGGTGTTCTGCTCATGACTGGGTGCTGCATAACATGTAGGGTTGTTTAGTGGTTTGCACATTCAATGAGCACTGCTCATCATGTTAACATGAATGAAATGTGAAGGCTTAGCTTGAATCAAAAAAATCAGAAGGGACTGGGCAGGAAACAAAATGTGTCTTTATAATGGTATCATGGAAAACATGGATTTAAATAAATGATCTAAGACGTAACTGTAACCTCTCCCACTCCGGCAGTAACAGGACTGAATTAGGACAAAGAAATGTGTTAGTCCAGAATTTATAAAAACACTGCCAATCAGCAAGAGTATGAAATGACACTTTTCAAATAAAATTGCATTCTATATTCAGAAGTCTGTTAACAATCCTAAGGAGTTGTTGGCATAAGAAAACTTTTTTTACATAATACAAGTCAATGATCCTTTTTTTAAAAAGCAACCATTAAACTTTCCTTTCAAAAAGCAATTTGCAAATTGTGAACTACATTCAGTTATGTAATGAAAATCAAAGACCTCCCTACAAAACAACCATTCTCCCCACCACCCCAGCAAGCAGAATTGTCAAGTACACACCCCTTCTAACTGGATAACAATGGTTTAGGTCAGGCATATATAACAGTCTTAGCATAGAATATTTTGTGAAATATCACTTTAACATTCCTCTACTTCTAGTATAAGTTTATAATGTGTTCATGTTCTCAGAAAAATATTGCTATAAACCCATGTAACATTAGATGGGGATCATTGCAATAGCAATTGCCATACGTTCTGCACCAATACAAATGGACAAATTGCAGATATCACTCAATTTTTAAGGGAAACAATAACATCACAACTGTGTAAGTATTATTTGTAAAGAACATAACATACCTTGACAAGATTTGTAATAAGTTTAACTCAAACACCAGTATCTTAAGTTGGTGAATCCAAGCAGTCTTCCCTACTATGATGCATGTTCCTTAGCCCCAGTTTGTGCTTATATAGTGGCAATTAGCCTTCTGGACATGTTGAGTATGTAAATTAGGTGTCAGCTCACTATCATTTATGAATTACTAAATCTGCTTGAAGTGCTGGGAAAGTAAACATGGTGTGAGAATCCACATGATGTACACATGCCTTAGCAGTACAAGACCAAGTACTGAGAAATAGCATTATGTAATGGCTTGCAAGTGTGACTTATCAGCAGTAGTGCATGACTAATTAAGTGTTTAACACTCCTGCTGCTTTGATGTACACTTACAGTCAGTGTGTCAGGGAGAATAGTCTTACAGCAAAGTTAATGATTATATTGACTGACTTAGGAGATAACCTTTATACTACCTTTATGAAGATATGCTTAAGAGGTAACTATGCCTCTGAGTAAAAAGCATATGTAAGATATATTAAGTGCATAAAACTTAAGCATGCAAACAGAAAAGTTGTAAATAACTGCAAATTACAATGAAATCATGTTACAAATGCATCTAAAGTAAATACTGCTCACAAAAAAGGAAAGCACACTCTTGTATTTCACAAATGTGTATGCACTGTGAAATGATTCAGTGCATTAACTGTTGAAATATCCCTTTCATCCAGACATCTACAGTGAAAAGAGAAAATATGATTAAGAGAAAATGGGTATATTGCTCCATAAAAGTAAAATCTTAGAATGTCAAAGCTTGAGTATATGTGCTGTACTTTTTTGCCTCATAATATCTATGCTGATGTGGCAAATACTGTTTACCTCGTCAATGCTGCATACTAATGTTATGGTTTCAAATTCTAAATCTAGAGTGGGTGATGTCTGTGTAAAAGCAGAGATAGTTAATTTCCATATTTTCATGGTATAAGATCACCAAATTGAGAAATCATCACACACTCACATTTTTCCTCTTTATTTTTTGCTTTATCCTTTGCATGATTCTAGACATCGTGCCTTGGTGACTGTCAGTGGTCACTAGCAGCGATCAGCAATTCACTCACCAAGATAAAAAAACTCAGAAATGTAATTTTCAATTCCATCAGTAGTGCAAATAAGACTGGTGTTGTTGCACATCAATCAGTACTCTGAACAGTTCTGAGTGAAGAAAATACAGCTATGTAACTTTCTCTGTTTTCCATGTGTTAATTCTAGTTAGTTATGAGTACATGCAAAAGTAATGCAAGGTTTGAATCCAGATTATACATATTTTTACTGAAGGGGCCAGAATAACTATTTTCAGACTTTTTATTAGTAAGTGAACACAAAGCACAAATGTCAATTTGCAATACAGTTCTGTTTAATGAATACTAAATAACTTAACTATACTCAGTGCCAAGTGTGTTAAAAGTAACAATGATCATATTTAAAATACACTTGCATATGTGTAATTTTACAAATATTATTGGACTAATGTATGACTCAACACAAGTATCATTATTACGTACATAGGATAGTCTGTCATGCAAAGTATGTATGACCCCTTCCCTTCCGCAACATGTTTTATTGAGATCATTCAAATCAAAGCAGTGTTTGACAGCAATAAATAATTGCTTGTAAATATAAGTCCAATATTATAAGAAAGTCAAAGTCAACAACATACAAGATTGTCATAATGAGATTCCCACTTCTGGAATTTGTTAGACCTCAACTTAACAGTATAAAAATGTTAGTTGTCCTGTGGCATTAACAGTTAATAAACAGGTCATCCTTTTTAGTCATGGTTTTAGTTCCCAGGTGTCATCAGTCACAGTTTATAAAATGTATGTCCCATCAAACCATTATGACCCAATTTATATAACTATATCTATTACCAACACTGATTATTACCAACGTCATAGAAAAGCCATGTCATCTTAGTGTGTCACAAGAGTAGATGTATGATTACCATCCACCATAACAGAGGGCATGGCCAGAGGTGCCAACATATCATATGAAATGTATTCAGATATCATCTACAAAATGAATTTGAGGAGGATTTCACAGTGGGATATGTAAATACACTGAGCATCTCATATGGCCAAGTCTCTCTGCCATATTTCACACCTGTAATGTAGTTTGAAGCAATCATATCCAAATTCTCTAGCAGGTCATTTGTGTGCTTTCAATTTTGCAAATGCAGTTGGTAAGGTTGTCCATTGTTGTACATAGGCCGGTACATGTGAGATCTGAATTGGGTGCCAATTCCCTGCCATATTTCCAGATATCCTTCAAAAGACATGGCAGTTAAAGGTGAGGGTAGTACTTAGAGCCCAAAGGTGGCATCAAGAGGAGTCTAAGATCTTTGTAGCACTCCTTGTAAACAGCTATAACCATAGGTTTCTGCAAGATGACTATACTGAGAGTTGGTATAAGGCTGTGACTTGGAACAGCTTGGCCAAGATTGTCACCAGTGTAAATGGCATGCCATGCACTGTTGATCAATGTCATCACCATGTAGTGACATGAAAAGGCACAAGCAAGACCTCCTAAGCTGATGGCAGGCAAAATGTGCAACTACAAACACCCCTTAGTTGTATAAGTATAGTGACCTATCACCAGCCAATACAATACCATGGATTGTCAAAACATATACTTTTTCATTATGCTCCTTTTTTTCTGCTTTCTGCCCTGTTCTATACAGCTACCGAAGAGATAGCTATAAATAGGAAGGTAGACTAAGAATGATTGGCCAGCCTCAGAGAGGCATTGGGGTAAGTACGTCTCAGCTATGAATTTAAGCAAAATCATAATACATCAGAAATGTAGTTACTTTTACCTAATTTCAGGGCATTAGCTCATATGAGCCCTAGACACACAAAGCATAGTAGGCATACCTCAGCTATACATGAAGCATACATGTCTGTTCCAATAGCTCTTTATAATTGCATTAGGTAATGTGTAAATCAAGTTATCTCTCTGTGTGTGTTCGATTCGAAGCAGCAGCAATTAGCTTTTATTTTCTGCAATAATTAAAAAAACATTAAACTGCACCTCTGTAGTTCTTTTTAAACTGATGTCCTCAATCGGAATGCATATATCATGAATTCTATAGTCACCTGTTTGTTTAATGCCAATAACAGCACTGAGATTGATGTACTTTATGACACCTTTATGACTTTACATTTATACCTGGACATGTCAAAGTTTGTCATATGCATGTGTAAATTTGATTTTATTTTTAAATATTAAAATGACAAGGAGATGGTTATACATTATGTTTTTTTCTCCTACCTACTCTCTACTTCTTTATTTATTCATTTTTTGAAAACCTACCTGCTGCAACACAAATGAACACCACAAGGAGCTAGACCAACCACTGGGGATCAGACTGCCATACCTCCAGAGCTAGCTGTAGTGGTTCCACTACTACACACAGCACAGACATTCAGCACGTATGGGTCCCAACTGTCAGTGTTGCCTTCAAAACTGCTGCACTACTTGCTCCAGCTGAATCAGGGAGCTCTGGCCCAGGGGCCGTTGCAGTTGTACCCTGCAGATATTTGTACTGGTGGAGCTGCAAATTTCATCACCCATCAACAGGGCTGGTGGATAACATTATGGAGAGGGGCCTCAGTGCCTGAATCAGCAGAATTAAAAAAGTCATGCATAAGAGTAGCCAAGTTGATGCCACACTCAGCAATAACTTAGGTAGTTGTGACAGGAGACAGTGATGACAGTTCTGAGGATGAGGAGTAAATTCTCTCTGTACTCATGCTTGACTCTAATTCACATCCAATGCCCCCCACCTATCCTCAATCATGGTGTCTCCATCCTTTGTGCCCTGTCTGTCCTGCACACCCTAAACATCTGCACATGCTACCTAACCTATCATGTCTACCTAACCACCTTTCCCAACATTCCTCTATCTACAAAAAATTAAAAAAAAAAAATCAGCACCTGTCACAAAAAAAAAAATATGTCCCACACATAGCACTTCATTTCATCTATGCATCTGCTTGACATACTTGATTTGGTGAAATTGGCCACACACTATCCATTCCCACCCTGACGTGGAGACTATCCAAATTCATCCCATTATTGGTACATGTATACATTTATCTTGTGAAGAAGTGGATAGCGATGGTGCTGTCCCACCACCATCTTGCACATTCCTCTCTTCTTTCCCTTTTGTACTTCCCTTGACTATCAAACTCTTTTCACATGCTTAATCTGGTCAAAAAAATAGAATCACACACCACATACATAGCCAGAGATGCCCCATAAAACAATCCTTGAATTTTTATCCTTGGCATTACACACCAAGGATAAAGGGTGGAAAATGACATTTTATATGCTATGGCAAAAACTGAAGATTTTACCTCCATCCAACTTTGTACAAATGCACTTAGACTTGATGTGCTACAGAAAAAGAGACTGAATGCAGTAGTGGGAGATAGTTACTCTGACATGTTTATTAGGCTGCAGGATATAATGTAAACCTTATGGGATGTTACAATTGTCATTCCTGTAATGTAGCCTGATGTCTACAGTCTCCCTTTGTTCAATATTTTGTCACTGATCTTGCAAATTTTGATTTTTAATGTATAAAGTATGACTTTTGCTTTGGTCTTCTCAGATAATATTCATCTATACAAACTGCTTTTGTATAGTGTCAAGTGTGTGAATCCAGAAATATGACAAACTTTGTCATTTTCACATTAATATAAACTATGGAGTTTATTGCTACAGGTTATTACCTCACCATCATCCTAATTATGCATTCATCATTTTTACACCATCCTACCCATGCTTGCTCCCTATTTCTGAACACATTCTTATACACAGCATGACAAATGTTTTATGATGACAAAATTCATATCAACACACCACAAAGGTTGGCCATCATCCCTCTCTCTCTCTCTTCTCCCCTTTTGTCTCATCAGTATTTTTCCTCAACATTGGAGTGCTGCCTGATCTGGAATACTATTAGTAACTGATCATAAATGGCAGTTCATATTAATGGCAAAATCTGATCAGTTATCTTTATCTACATTAGTCTGCTGCTTCTTATGCTACTGTGCTTGGCCTCACTGCACTATGGAAAAGACAGACTGATAGCACTATGAAAGATTGTTTTTAACACATGTTGGTCAGCCGGTCAGGGCGAATGTACACCATATGGGATGTTGCAGTTGTCAATACTGTTATGTAGTATGCTGCATACATACTCCCTTACTTCATACTGTTTTCATACATACTCCCTTGCTTCATACTGTTTTCATTGCCCTTCAACTATGTGTGTTCTAACACATAATATTTGGGTTACTTTGTGGTTTGATCAGTTAATGATCACATCTATTGATTGTTGATGCATAGTGGAGTGTTTGAATCCAGCACCAGGTATAAAATTATGAACATTATCATCTCTCATGAAATTCTGACCTGTTAAATAACAGATACATATGTTATTCCAAGTGTTTCACAATCATATCAACCCTACTCATACCTTCCCAGCTATACGTGCAATACATACAGTGAAATCAAGGATTTATAGGGTCACACAAATCCGTTATGAAATATCTCAACTGTCTGTATACTTGTACTCTTTATCTCATTCTAAGTCGAAAGCCTCAAAAAAATTATGCATGCACTGGACTAATACTTTACCATCATTTGTGCAAATGAGCTTCACAATGGTATGGTTCAGGAAGTGATACTGACAAAAATTAATGTCAGTTTGAATGACATGTACTCAAGATATGAATCTACTATGATGTCTAAAACACTATTACATCTTACCATAACATTCCATCTGTATTGTAGATCTTTATTCATCCATTAGTGATAGGACTTTGGTTCCATCCTCAGAACAGACATCGCTGTTTCAAAGCTCCCACCAGCCAAAAACTCTCAGCTAAGACCTACCCATAATGCCCATCTCATAGTCTTTTCAGATCGAGTTTGTCCACCCTTATATGATAGAGATAATAAAAGAGACAGTAGGAGGCTCTATCTGAGCAAATACCTTAACCAGGAGATCCTAAAGTACACCAGGAGTCCAGGCAGGGGGAAGGAGGGCAGGAAGTAATGGATGAATAAAGATCTACAACACAGATGGAACATTATGGTAAGACATAACTTCTTTATGTTGTAAATCTTTATTCGTTCCTTACTGAAAGGACAGAGTCCCCAGCTACTGGAGTCCTGGGTGGCCCTAAGGAAGGATATTCCTGAGCACCATAGAACCAAAAGATGCTCATCCCCTGGAGGCCAAATCCAATTTGTAATGAGTGATAAAGGTATGAGGTCTTGCCCCAAGTGGACACTGTGCATATATCATCCATAGAGGCTCTGGAATGAAAAGCCACAGAAGTCGCCATCGATTATCCAATCTGGGTCCCACAAAAGGCCACAAACAATTGATCCATTTTTCTGATAGATTTAATTCTGTCCAAGTAAAAATGAAGTTGCCTATGAACATCAAGGGTATGCAACCCTCTATTTGAATGTTGAGGGAAGAAAAACAGCAAGTTAATAGATTGGTTAATTGAAAATCCAGAAATGACCTTGGGCAAAAAGGATGAGTCAGTATGGAGGGACACTCTATCCCTGTGGAAAATCAAGTAAGGTCTCGGCCTGCAACTCAAATGCTCTTCTCACTGAAGTAAGGACTACTAGAAGTAGAGTCTTCCAAGTCAAAAATGTATATCACATGTATTAGAAGGTTCAAAAGAAAGGCTTGTTAATGACCGAAGCACCCAAGGCTCTATAGGGACTTGGCAGGAGGTTTAACATGTAATATTCCTTTCAAGAATGTTTTGCACAGTCGGTGTGACATAATTATTTGTGAAATTTTTCGATAGCTGCTAAATGTACAGTAATTGTCAATGCTGAAGCTCCTGCATGTAGAAGAGTAGACAGCTACTGTAGGATCTTCTGCACAGGCATAGAGAAAGATTCTATGTCATGATCTTTGGCCCACGTGGAGAACCTAACCCACTTATTAGAACAAATTTTCTAGGTGGAAGTTTATGTGAGGTCAGAAGAATCTCATAGACAAAAGATGAAATATCAGATAGCCTGGCAATAATCGGAAGTGGAGAAACCAAGCTGTGAGCTTGAGGCAGTGGAGATTTGGGTGAATTAGTTCTGAAGGGTGAGATAGACCTTGGGATTGATCCAAGATCCATAGGCTATGAATCAGATGAGGCCATAGAAAAGGAAACCAGACTTGACGGGGCCAATAGGAGGTAATGAGGATCACTTTGCTTCTCAACCTTTGAGCTTTCAGAATGGGGGAAAGGCATACAGCAGACCAGGGGGCCAATTGTGCATCCGAGCATTGCTCGGTGTCTCCCCCTGAGGGGGGATCAGGGCAAAGTAGCTTCTGCATTTGCTGTTTAGAGGGGAAACAAACAGGTCACAGCAAGGCCTGCCCTAACAGTGGAAGATCAGATGTGCTATTACACGACTGAGGGAGCATTCATGAGGCATAAGGATGTTCCTGCTCAGATTGTCCGCAATAAGGTTTGAAATCCCAGGAATGTGTTTTGCTATAAGAGAGCGGTTAGAAGCTATCACACAGTGCCAAATTCTCATGGCTTCCCAACACAGGGGGTAAGACCAGGGTCCATCTTGTTTGTTTATATACCAGACAACTGACATGTTGTCCGACTGAATTGCAATGGTCCTGGAAGGGAGGGATGTATGGAAAGCTTGCAATGCTAAGAGAACTGCCCTCCACTCTAGGACATTTATGTGTAAACTTGCCACCATGGGGGACCAGGTGTCTTGGACAGTCTTTCCTAGAAATGCCCCCCCATCTTAGCAAGGAAGCATCTATGGTCACCATGGCTCTGGGCTGGGAAAGGCAGAACAGTTGACACCAAAGATTTGATTCTGGCTTCATCTACCAAAGCATTTCTTTCCTGAAAAGATTTGTAAAGTGTATCAAATGGTCAAGAGGATGGGTTAAGATCGACCATTGTGATGAAAGGAGCCACTGTACTAGTTTCATGTGCAACCTCACCAGTGGAACTAAGGTAAGGGTTGCTGCCACAGAGCCCCAAAGTTGAAGTATAAGGCAGGCTGGTACAAATGTTTGTTGGAGGAGTACTTGAACCTGGCTTATTTTTGAGAGCCTCTGAGGAGGAAGGGAAGCTTGACAAGATGTTGTGTCAAAGATCGCTCCAAAAAATTCCACTGTTTTTGCTGGGGACATTTGAGATTTTTCCTTGTTGATCGTAATCCCTAAACAAAGAGCAAGGCCTAGAGTGTAAGAGAGGCCATGGATGAGAAGATTCCTGGTCATCTAGATACAGAAACACCTGGAATCCTTATAGTTGAAGATGAGCAACTACAACTGCCATACATTTGAACACTTAGGGGAGCTGTCGAGAAACCAAATGGCAGTATCCTGAACTGGTAGTGATTGGCTCCCAGCTGGAAGTGGAGAAATCTCCGGAGTGCTGGTCCATCTTTATGTGGTAATACGTGGCCTGGAGATCTATAGAGCACATCCAGTTGTCCTTCCCTAGAAAGGGGAGGATGGACTGTACCGTGACCATCAGGAATTTTTGAGGTTTTATAAATTTGTTGAGTAGGCTGAGACTTAGGATTGGTCTCCAGTCCCCTGTCTTTTTTGGCACTAAAAAGAACCTCGCGTAAATACCAGATCCTCTCTGGTCTGGTGGGACTGGCTGGAATACTCTTTTTTTTTATCATCTTTTCAATTTCTAAGGCTGCTACCTCCTCCTGATTGGGTAGAACATCAGGGATTCGTTTGACAGGTCTGGGAATAAGATTGAATGGGATATGGTAGCCTCTGGATATTACTCGCTGCACCCATGCATCAGTAGTGATAAGTTGTCAGGCTTGTAGATGCAGAGAAAAATGACCCCCGACTGCTTCCAGAGGAAAACAATCGGGCTGCTGCTCAGGAGCACTGGTAGGGTCAGTCGGCAAAGGAATCTCTAGCGCCTTGGTTACACTGACCCCTTCTGCCCCGAAAGGGGCATCTTTAGGCTGAGTTGCCCCGTCTGCCCCAGGGGGATTGCTCACCATGAGTGTAACGAAAAGATCCTTGGGACTTTTTGAACCACAATTTCCCTCACCTATGGCACCTGGAATAGGATCTCTGGGGGGGGGGGGGATGTATGCCTACAGCAGACAAGGTCTTTCCGTCTTTCTCACTTCGTGATAGTGTGTCTCATACTTTGGGACAACAGAGTGAAGATATGTTGACGAAGGAAGATTTAAAGGGGTTTGCGAAATCACACAAATGCATCCAAGCATGCTGTCAAACGATGCCTGATGCAGCTGCTCGATCTGCCTCCTCGATGGTGTGGAGATAGATTCCAGGGTAGCTAGCTGCGAGGTGACAGTGTCACGCACCTCATCAGGCAGTACCCCCACCAACAAGGTAGACATTTCAGAAATTAGGTCTCTTTTGGAGGTGAGTGAAGTGTGCCAGTTAGTTCAGCGATTGAATGGCAAAGGTCACTGAAGCATAGGGTCACTTCCACAGTCTGTCCATAGCCCGAGACTCCCTGTTCAGGGGATGAACAGTGGAACTATCTTCTGCCAGTTCCCTTTTGGTGGCCACCGCCATGACCATGGAATCAACTACCAACTGCTTGGACCAATTGGGCTGGTCTTTGAGGGTGGATAAAATTTTGTCTGGCCTCTGATGGACAGGTTCTACATTGTCTGGGGACTTCCAGGCACTCTGCATGATCAGCTTTACAAGCTGATCCACAGGTGGTGTCACCCAGGAAGTAGATGGCGGAGCACAGAAGGCCTGCACGAACACAGATTCCGCTGAAGGGTTAGAGGACTTCCGGGCTCCCCTCTGCTTGAGGATTTTAAGAAAGTCTCCAAATGAGACATCTTCTGGGGGAAGACTGTTGGGACCCTTCTTCCTCAACGCAATTGATGTGCTCAGTGATAGATTCCTCAGGGGAATCAAGGTGCTTCCTCTTACACAGTTTCTTCTGGGGGTGGCTCCCCAGTGGGATCTTCTGAGGAGGACTCGAGAGAAAGAGTTCCCTTCAAGGGAAGGTCTGGCGGCTCCCGTGCCTGGGATCCTAGAGTAGGGGGTTAGGGGAGCTGCATGCTAGAGGGGGGGTTCTGGTGTCGATGCCATTGGTGCTGACTGCAAGCCTGTTGAGGCAAGGACCCTCTCCATCACCTAGAAAGCAGGCCCACCTGAGGCGGGATGGGAGCCCGGAACAGAGAAGGACAACCTTGGAAATGGGGTCACACCCCACCCTGAGGAGCCCACCTCCAGGTGAGGAGCTCTGAGTGGACTGGTAGCTGTTGGTGGAGCCATAGAAATAGACGGTGCCAGCGAAAATAGGCGCTGAACTACGAACCATGGTGCCAACATCCCAAACACTACTCTGGGAGAGCACCAATGCCAATGTGCCAAGAGTAATCGGTGCTGACAAGGGAACCTCTGCAGTCAGAGCCGAGACAGTATGAATGGGGTGGCCATCGGTACTGAAGTCTCTGGGGCCTGGGAAGAGGCCCAGAGGATGATATACTGGTGAGTATGCTTTGAAAGGTTCCATTCCAAAGGGGACGGAAGACCTAGCAGGGGTGGGCAATCCTCTAGCTGCCAGAAGCTGGTCCACAACCAACACTACATCTTGTTCTTAAAGGCTCCTGGTGGAGCTGTAGGAGGCTGTTGAAGGAGAGTCAGGTCTTTCAAGAAAGGGGCTAAACTGGTGCCCTGATAAAGGGTCATAAGTTGGAGAATATCTGGTTCTGGAAAGGTGTTCAACCTTTGGAACCGATGGGTCATTGTCTGTGGAGCCATATACGCTATTGGCACAGTGGCCAGGGATGGTGACGAAGCAGGTATGGTAGTCAAAGCCGGTGTCAGAACCAAGAATGGTACCAAAGACGATGGTGCCAAAGCTGGTACCATAATAGAAGTCAAAATCAGAGACGGCACAGAGGAAGAAGACACAAAACCTGGTGCTGAGGTTGTCTGCACCAAAGGCACCAGAGAAGCTCGGTGTCGACTTGGTTCCAAAATGGACAGAGATGTAGGAACTGTGTGACTCCGTTTCTCTTTGTGTTTTTTAGTCTTAGGAGGTGGTGAAACCTCCACCCCAGAGAGAGCCTCCAAAAAAGGTGTTTTCATCAAATCTTTCAAAATCAATTTGTTTTTGCATTCAGCTAGAGTGTGATTACTGAAACTGGAACAGATATCACACAAGGCATGTATATGGTCAACACCCAAACAATAAACTCACCGAGCGTGACTGTCTGGGTTGGGGATCTTACACCCACACTTATCGCACTGCTTAAACTCCAATTTAGCTTTTTCTGACATAATGACACTAATCTAAGCTAACATAAACAGTCAAAGGTAAGATAGAGGAACAGTACCAATGATGGTATAAAGGTAACTACCAAAGGTAGAGGGCAGGAAATAGAACAAGTCTATAGACGAGAGAAGAAAATTAGCAAAGACTGACTATACCGAGAGAAAATTACACAAAATTCTACACTTAGCTTTGAGAGAGAAGGCTTCGCACATGTGATGAGGAATGCGGCAAACGAGATCTGAAGAGGCTATGAGAGGGGCATTATGGGTAGGTCTTAGCTGAGAGTTTTTGGCTGGTGTGAGCTTGGAAATGGCCATGTCAGTTCCAAGTACAGAACCAAAGTCCTATCAGTAAGAAATGAATAACCAAGCAGATGCACAATAAATGAAAACCGAAGAAAAAGTAACAAACTTTATTGTGCATCCGCTTGGTGATTCCAGCTCACTGGTGTTTTTGTTCCGTTGTCGTTTTGCTGGTGTGGTGAATTTTAAGGAATGAATACAGATTTACAACATCAGATTGTATATTATGTTTGTACTCCCAATACATTATACTTGCAAACTATGTACAATGGTATGGCATCATTGCACACATACTTGCTGGAGTGGCATTAAGTAGAGTTCTTTGGTATGCTTAATACATAGTCTTCCATTTACATTGCACAGTATATACACATTATAAAACATCAACAATGACAAACCAACTAATGAAGATTTGTACTTAATGATTCTAAACTGATCAGACATGAATGCTTGGTTCTCACTTCACTGTTTCACAGCTGTGATTATTATCCATCACTGACATGGCCAATGTGCCATAATGTGAAACAGCTACATCTCGCTCACAGTACCACAATGTCCATAAATGAAAAGATATACAATTTGAGCAGTATGTAATTACTTGTGATCAACAAATTGTTGTTGTATCTTCTTGTCAACATACATTCCTTTTCATCCAAGCATGTGATGCACACTATCTTCTCTGCAACACACTGATGTCATCCTTTTGAAGGTGTAGTACAGCACACTTGAAATCAAACTTCTCCAGTGGTGATTGTGGTTGATACAATGCGCTCTAGATTGTGTATTTAGATAGGTAGATGTTCAAATCCAGTAGTTATTGACTGTGTTCATCTGTAGTGTCAGGTAGTAATGGCTTCACTCACAGGTCTAATGTGTACACTCGCACTCGTAAGAAACAGTTGCACTCGCAGGGGGCTCCCCATCAATTTATTCCCCCTTCTAACACAAACAATTGCACTACATCACAATGAAATGCACACTTAGTCCTGCAGTGGACTTCTCCTATGGCATTTGTGGTTAACAATGTACACTGAAGTGTGCAACGAGAGAGGTAAGTGGTTTGAATACAGCAGTCAGTAACTAACAAGAGTGTGTTTTGTGTCACTCTAGTGCTAGGTAGGAATGATTTCACTCACAGATTTAAAGTTTACCTTTACAATGGAAGACAGTTCTCCCACCAACTTCAGTCCATTTCGGCACAGGCATACTCTTTATGAATAAATGGTAAAACCATCATTTCAAATGTACTGTATCTCACACTTATCAAACTTTTTTGTGTTTTGCTTGCAATTCATGCGATGTCCTCTAGCCTGTTACCTTCGATAGGCTAGTGGTTCGAATACAGACATTACGCCATATAAACAGTTGTATCAAGAGTATGTGTGAATCTACATGCAGGTAGGAATGTC